>NW_004567105.1:40273453-40306561 GCF_000260355.1 Condylura cristata
CCCTTGACTTTTATCAAACAATTCATCAAATGGCTATTCTTTCTTCCTTTCTTTTCTTCTAGAAGGAGTTTATATGCTCAAGGCAGTTGTTTATAATAAGCGGTATGAAACTGAAGTGAAGCTTGGACCTTATTATGTGGAAGTCAGCCATGCGGCCATGTCTGTCTACATGAATTCCAGCAGTGTCCACGTGGATGAAGTTCTTGCTTTTGCTGTTTCCCCCTCAGATAAGAAAAGTAAGCCCTACCTCTGGAGTCTGGGTGTGAAGACCTCAGCTATCTCTGAGGCATGACTCCACTGGTATTACACATTCCCAGTTAGAACAACCCCCAAAGCAGATATATAACAATCTTCATTTATTATTTTTTTCTCATTCAGAAAATATCTGTTGCATTGTAGTGTGCTCTGATGGGGGTGAAGATAAAATCACACAATGTTTTAGTGTGGAGAATTTATAACCTAATAAAGTGATGAATATTTGCATGTAAAAACGATGAGCTAACTTCAGAAGGGCGTGGCTGGGAGACTGCAGGGTAAGGGTATGTGGGTAGGTGCAGGAGTAAGAAATATTTGAGGGAGAGGTGGCATCTGTGAGGGCCCTGGGTCTGTAAAGAAAGGAGTGTGGACAGAAAGTGAGGCAATAAGTCAGTCACAGAGGTGAGAGGCAGAGGCAGTTCATAGCCTGACTCTATTGCCACAAGTACCTATAAGGTGGGCTCCCTTCATCTCAGCTTTGAAAGGATGAACATGAAGCTCAAACTCAGTGGGGTGGAAACAGGAAATTCCAGCAGAATATCAGAACATGTGGAAGGAAGAGTGCATGCAGGCCATGGCAATGGGAGTGCAGTGCCAAAGAGGATCCCAGTGTGTCCAGGCTGAGGGGATGGGTCCCAGATACACAGAAAGGGGAGGGGGGAGGGCAATGAGCCTATCCATATGAAAGTCTTCTCGACTGTCCCATACACTGTCCCATGAAATTAGCCTTGAGAAAATCTTTATCCACGATCTTACAGAACATCCGTGGGATAGTTTTTCAACCTGTCAGCACACCAACTAGTGCTTTGGTCTCTTATCCAAAGCAGTGTTTGGAAACTGAGTAAATAAACAGCCTGCCCAAGCAATGTGCCAGTGCGTGCCTTACAAGCTTCCACCCTGTAGGTTCCTGGCCAGGAGGTAGGACCAGAGGCCAGAGACTGATCCTTAACTGGGCAACCTATGCAAACTCCAAATGGTGCTTTCCTCACCGTTTGACAAGTGGATTGAGGGTAAAATTAAGTTTTAAACATTGTTTGTGAAATGATATTAATCTTATTCATGGGATGTTTAATTTTCAGCAGTTCTCAAATACTGATGAAGAACAAAATAGCCATTCTATCTTATCACTGTTATACATGAGCATTTTTCTCTTTATAAAGAAAAATACTATTTAGAACAACAAATCATCTTACAACCTCCTTCCTTTGTTAATTTCCCTTTCTGGTAAGTGGGCTCTTCTAACTCTGCCTAGATGCCTCAGTTCTCTCCTAGAATTGAATGGATGCTTGGGATCTGTCTTCCAGCTACATGCATGCAGACTGTGTGTGTGTGTTTGAATATACATATATGTGCAACATTTTGCATTGTGTTCTCAGGATTTCAAAATTCGAGGCTTCCTGATGTGCTCTGGTTAGAGACACTGCACACAGAAGGCTGCCTAGCGTGCCCACTTTAGAGATCCTTTAAAAGCAAGGCATCTGGCAAAGTAATTAACATACTTAAAAAGCAAACATACTCACTATGTAAATTCTTGGGAGAGAGACAAAATATTTATTTTACTTTATTTTTTTATAGAGAAAATATTTAAAATAAATTTTAATAGAGAAACTGTGACAAAGTACGTTTCCCAGTTCAGTATGATTTCAAAACAATAACTTTTGAAATTTATTGGCATTCAAGAACAGAAAATAAAAGTTGGAAGAATATTGACCATGTGCTATATGAGATGAACGAATTCATTTAAGAAGATTTTCCCCTTAGCTTTGACCTTTTTCATTTCAGGTACTGTTGTGATGCATCATTTCCCATCCATTTCCTCCTATAATGTGTCCTTTACATCTCAAAGCCTAGTGGGTGACCGTCAGACTTGGTCCAGCGTGACTGTTTGGTATCAGATGCAACGTAAGTGATTATTCTAAATCTAGATTTAATGACATCTTCCTCAGGCAGCCAGTTGAGACAACAAAGACTGTAAATCCACCACATTCGAAAACTATTTGCCCCTGAACTCTATACTCTATACTCTCCTGTGATTCATCCTAGGACATTTGTAGAAATTATACACATAAAGATTTCAATTTAAGTGTATAAAACAGCGGGTTCACCTACCAGTACCTTCATACCTTATCTTTTCAGTTAAATTCCAAAAGAGATGGCCTTAGCACTTTGTGAGCTGTGTTTTGATGGCCTAACACAGCTTGGCCACTCACCTAACAGGGTGTTGCCACTGCAGCCCTGTGCACAGTCCCATCAGATGACTCCTCATGCTCACACACAACACCACTGAGTGGGAAGTTGAGGGCCTAACTCCCAGGCATTCTATGCCGAAGTATTTGCCTCCCTTTCCTTTGTTACAGCTGTCTTTGTCTCCACACGTGGAACTGTGTTTGCTGCAGACACTGACATCACTTTCACAGCTGTCACCAAGGAAACAACTCGCTTGGAGTTCTTGTGGTACTTTGGAGATGGTCCACCAGTGAAGACAACTACCAGCTATGTCAAGAAAAGATTCAGCATCCCCAAGTGGTCTGTAAAGTTGATTGCTATGAAGGGTAGCTGCTGGTAGGCAGCCTTAGCTCAGGGTGAGGGTTCCCGGATGGCACATCCACACTCAGTGCCACCGACCACACTGTGCATGGAGTGAGTAGATTTAGTTCAGCCTGAACTAGAAGAAAGGGCGGGGTTTTGAAATCACACAATCTTTGGTTCAGATCTCGTCTCTGCCACCAGTATGACCTAAACAAGTACCTAAGGTAGTGTGATAGTGTTCTCTCACAGCTCTGAGGGTTTAATTAAATTATGAAGAAGGGTGGCTCAGAAAGTTTCCTCATTTTCCCCAGAAGGATGGAAATCGTTGGGTTCCATGATAATTACTGAAAGTGAAATTCCAATGAGCTCCCCCTCCCACCATGACCCCTGCCTTTCTCATGAGGTCATGTGAACAATGTCTCCACTTTATTCCATCCTATCTGTCTGCCTTCACCCACCCTCCCTAGGTATCTTGTGATGGTCAGGGCCTCCAACAGAGTAAGCAGTGTGGTTTCGGAGCCCTGTCACATCAGAGTACAGAAGAGAATCGTCGCCAACCGACTGGTATCCACCTCGTCAGCGCTGGTGAATGCCAGTGTGACCTTTGAGTGTAGAATCAACTTTGGCACTGACGTGGCTTATCTGTGGAACTTTGGCGATGGTGCTGTCAGCCGGGGGAGCAGCTCCGCCAGTCACAGCTACAGCAGGTACATCACTCTGGTCACAGGTGAAACTGCAACTCGTGGCTTGATGGGCCTTTCCAGTGTCGGCTGTAGGTTTCCACCAGGTGCAGGGTACAGGTATTCAAGAGAGACAATGAAAGCCAGCTGTTGTTCTCCAGGAACCCATAATCTGGGGGGTGGCAGTGGAGGATTAGATAGGTGTGTGCTACAAAAGAGGAGATGCACAGAATAGTTCAGCTTTCTTTGGAAAGCTGGACAACCAGCTCATAGTGGCAGTCACATGGTAAGCTGGACATGGGCTCTTGATCAAATGTTTGCCAAGGGAAAAATAGGAGCTCTTAGGCATAGGCCCAAGGAGGTAGTCTCACCTCATGAGACTTGGAATACCTGTCATGATGTTAAGAAGGTGGAATGAGAACGGATGGTGGCAGATAAAGGTGGCAGGAAAAGTTGTAAGGGGTTGGTCATTCTGAAGAACTTAGCATTTGTCCTGCACTTTCTGTTTACCCAGATAAAGCATTGTGGAGGACCAGGAAAGCATGCTGCCTGTCCTCATCCAAAATAGTCATAACATTTCTCTGGAGATGGGCAAGTCTGCAGGAACCACAGCTATCCACTAAGTTACCACCTCTCAAGCTTCAGAGGTGCTGAAATGCAAACCAGTCAATACCACCTGGTCCCAGTCTAAGCCTCCCAGTCATTGCTGCTTAACTGCCTTCCTGGCAGCGGCTGAGCCTCAGGCCAGACGAGGGCCATTTGTACTGGTGTGATGAAAAACTAAATGTGAGAAAGTAGCCAGAAATTGAAGGCCATGTGGACTAGAACATCAGAATGACTGCAAATTGCGTTCAGTGCAGGATTTCTTACCGAGAACCCATACCTATGATCCCTGGCCAGAGGACCATCTGAATTGCTCATCATGAGCTCTTGATTAATAGCTTCTCCACTAGAATAGGCTGTGTCTTTCAGAAAGAATTGAGCAGCAGTACCCAGACAGGCTGGAGTGTTCTCGGGTGGACACGTAAGTGCTGGGAACCTGGGGATGTGCCATGAGGCTCAGGGAGCCCATTCTTACTGTGTGGACATGGGCACAGACTGTCCTGTACCTCCTTCATGCTCTCTGGATATAAACAGCTCTTCAACCTGAGAATCTGAGAAGGACTCCACAGCTCGCACTCTGGCCAGCAGGACCAGAGATGGCAAGTGACAGTCTGATCCTTATGCTCAGATTTGCTCTTCTGCCAGGGATTGTTCTGTTTTATATTCAGGAGTATCTGTTCTGTATCATTTGCAAAATAGGTAAATAGTAAAATAACACCTGCCTGGCACACCTCTCTCACCTTATAGCACTCCATAGTGGAATCCACTGCCCCTTCCAAGACTGTGATATTGTCCTGAGCCTCCCTGGTTTGTGAAACCCTAAGAAGTTCATCATCAAAAAAAGATCTATAGGTCAGAAAACAGAACAGGGAGTTCTTGCTGATCACATATGTGCCCCACAGGTGGGGTGCCTTAGATTCTGCTTTGGTGGGTGTGAGTGAAGCTATCATTGCCCCCTGGTTTCCCACGGACATGGAAGATGTCTCTTCTATGGCAGCAACATCAGTCTGGGGTTTCGCCACTGATCCTGACTCACTGTATGGTCAGTGGTCTGTTAGGGGGACAAGTGGCCTCTGTAGAAATCAACCTCAGGACTGAGTCTCTTATCACCTATGGGCTGTCCTCCTGACCAATACTTAGAAGTACACAGTTGTTAGAAGGTTCTGAGAAGGTGGAAGTGGTGAACATAAAGCTGTGACAGTCTCTTTCTTAGCTTCTGTGCATTCTTCCCCTTCAGGGAAGGAGAGTTCACCGTGGAGGTCATTGCTTTCAACAATGTCAGCACTGCATCCCTCAGAACGCACCTTTTTATCGTGCAAGAGTCCTGCCAGCCACCTCCTGTCAAAAATATGGGACCCAAAATAGTCCAGGTAGGAATGGGCTTTTCCATCAGGCTTTTGTGAGCGCTTTCTCTCAGGTGGAACCAGAGCAGAAGGAGGAAACTTTGGAGAGTGAGGCTGCATTTAAAGCAAAGGCACTTGGGAGGGCCTCAGGGTGCACAAAGTGAGCAGAGAAAGCCACCTAGTCTAGCCTGGTTCCTGGGGTTTGCATCTTGCCTTTATCCTCTTCTACTACTCTACTATTAGCACAACTCACAATGTGCATTTTTCAATTAAAAAAATGAATTGCTTGTGAAAAGAACTGTATTGCTTTCAGGTGTATTTTAATACATATGCTAAAACCCAAAGACATATTCACTTATTTGTTGAGTACCTACCACGGCTTGAGAAAAATCGAGTTGCTGTTCATTTCTTTTATTCCTTTGAGGCCTCTGATGCAGAGGAAATACTCCAAGTTGGAAATAAACACCTATGACTTGGCTGATTTTCCCAAAATGCTTTCTGGGACTGCTGAGCCCCTGGGAGTCCTGGGCTCGGACACTCTGACCCATATGTGGCCATGGGAATTGGGTAGAAGGCCTGGTGGCCGCTGGGAACCCATGTGCAGGGCTGAGGGTGAGACCCACACATACCCATGGGCTGCTCTGTGCCCAGGATGGTGGGTTGTCTCGTCAGGGAGATGGACAAAAACAAACCGAGGAATCCAAAGCAACCCCCTTAACTGGCAGTAGTGAGAACGAGGGCGAGGAGTCAGACTTGAATCCTGATGCTGCTCTTAGGTTGAGCCACAGGACATTGTTCCCCTGGGCTAAACCATTGAGCACCAACACTGGCACATGGTTCAAAGTAGTCACTGTCACTTGTGGTCATTTTTTCCAAAATAAACAGCTGTTTCCATTTTTATTCTAATTTTTTTTATTAGAAGTTTCCTAGGGATAGGATCTCCCTGGTGACCTAGGAGTTAAGTCTCAGTGCTATCACCACTGTACCCTGAGTATAATGCCTGGCGAGGGAGCTAACCTAGGTGACACAGCAGACCTCACCTGCCTCTCCTGCTGCTCACCTTAGCAATCTATTTCAGTAGATTTGCCTGCTCTGCTCCCCACACTGTCTCTGGTGAATCCTCTCACTCCTTGCACCTCTGACCTATACCCCAGTTCTTCTATGAAAAAAAAAAAAGTTTCCTAGGGGGAAAAGAGTATCTTAAGTGTAAGCCATTTCTCAGAATCTTAGTACTAAGTTTCTTTTAAAATTGGAAAAGACGAAAGGACTGTAACAACAGGATACAACCTGAAAAATCAAGAGATAAAGGCAATTTTGAAATGATAAAAGCTTCTTTTTTAAAATGGTAATTCCTGTGCCCTCCCTGGTGACACAACGGTTAGGACGCAGCACTGCAGGTTAGCTGCAGCTACTTCAGTGTGAGTTCGATCCCCAGCCCTGGAGGGGACCCACATGGTGTGGCAAACCTCTCCTGTCTTGCCTGCTGCTCCCCTCAGCAGTGTAATTTGTCAGTATGCCTGTTCTGCTCCCTGTTCTGTCTCTGGTGAAGCCTCTTACCATCCCTGAAACTCTGGCTTGTACCCCAATTCTCTATGAATGAATAAATAAATTTTAAAAATAAAAAAGCATCACATCACTGCCACCACTTAAAAAAAATAGTAATTCCTTAAGAATATTTGTTCTTCCTCACAACTATCCCTTGTGTCCACTCATCCCATTCCTACTCCTCTCTCTCTTAACCTCAGAGCCTTCAGGACATTTATTGATGCTCACTGGCTTTTGTTTAACATTACCTTATTGTCTGCTATGTATTGTTCAGTATATTATTTTATTCTTCTGTCTCACTTTTCTGCATATAGTTCTCTCAGATTCCCTTCATTTTGTTGAAACTAGCTACATTTCATCCTTTGTAAGGCTATGTAATACTCCATGGTGTGATTATACCAATTATATGTTGGACTTGTAGTTGCTTCCATATCCTAGCTATTGTAAGTGATAATATTGCTAAAAACATTGTATAACATGTTTTGTTTTGTTTTTTCATTGTTGATGGTTTCATATTCTGTAGTGATATGCCCAACAGTGGGTTTGCTAGGTCATATAGTATTTCTATTTTTAATTTTGAATGGTAAATTCAGATTGTTTCTCAGAATTGTGCACAGAATAGTGCACATAGTCATCAACAATATAAAAGTGTTCATTTTTCTCTGCATCCTCAACAGCACTTGTTTTGTTTTGTTTTGTTTTCAAGATTTATTTATGCATAGAACTGGGTTGTAGGTCAGAGGTGTGAGGTGAGGGGTGAGAGGATTTATCAGAGTCAGAGTGGAGAGCAGAACAAGCAGACCTACTGAAATACACTGCTGAGGAAAGCAGCAGTTAAGACAGGCGAGGTCTGCTGCATCATATGTGGGTCAGCTACCTGGCTAGGGGTCAAACTCAGGATAGAGTGGTGATAGTGTTGAGACGTGAACCCCTAGACAACCAAAGAGGTCCTTTAAGTAGTTATTTTTACCCTTAGAATATGTCCTCACCTTTCAAAGTCATTTGAAATACATCTCTTTTTTATGCTATTTGCTTGAAATATGTTTATGGTCCTTTTTTAAAGACTATTTCTGATTATTAGAGAAAAAATTTTTAGTGTAATGTGTAAATATCAAAAAATTATAAAATAAGGTAGCAATTTTGATTTTTATGACTTAACTATTCAAGTGTTTGCTATTTTTCTACTGGAAAGTTTGAAAATTTTACATTGCTTTCTAAATGATACTAACTTTTAATATATTTTAGAAATGATATTATTTTTCTCTGTTTTTTACTCTAAATCATTCATATTTTTGACAGTTGTAAGTTAAAATTTTTTTTAAATTTTATCTTAAATGTTTAAAAATTTCCTTTGATATTTCCCCATGAACTTTAAGTTAGAAAGTGTTTTTTTCTCACTATGAAACCATTAGTTAATTTACTTATCCTTTTTTCTTGTTGTTTTTATATTTTTGATTTTGTACTTTTGTCCATAAAGGAGATGCAGTATTTGTTCTGGTGTAAGAATTGCAGATCTAAGAATTCTGTCCCATTATTACACAAACAAGTAATTGCGTCTGGTGTTAAGAATAAGTTTTAATTATTTGTTCACACATTGGTCACAAAGTTCTGGTTTTTTGTTTTGTTTTGTTTTATTTTAGATTTATTTATTTATTCATATAAGAACCAGGGTATAGGCCAGGGGTATGAGGGTGAGAGGATTTATCAGAGACAGAATGGGGAGCAGAACAGGCAGATAGACTGAAACACACTGCTGAAGGGAGCAGCAGGCAAGGTAGGAAAGGTCTGCAGCACCATGTGGGTCAGCTCCCTGGCTGGGATCGAACTTGTGCTGCAGTGGCTGCCAAATAGCTTCATAGTGCTGAGACTTAATCCCTTGTGCTACCAAGGTGGCCCAGGTCACAGAGTTTCAATGAGACAAGTATTCTTTTTCATTTGCAGGTGTGGAGACATCAGCCTGTAAAACTAGCAGTGACATTTGAGGCTGCTATCCTCTGTGATATTTCCCGTGGCCTTTCCTACACCTGGAGCTTCAAGAACTCTGCAGGGAGGCTGGTACCCTTGCCTCCTGCTGTCAGTACACACAGGCAGACCATCATTGTACCCAGCTACTTTCTGGAACCTGGGAACTACACTGCACTGGCTAAGGTGGGCTGGGGCTTAGATACAACTGTCACTTTCACCAGCTTTTGAGCAAAAGTTCAATACTTGCCACTCCTTACCTTTCTAGCTGCAAGATGGGGATTGTTAAAGGAAAAAAAAATGGGGGGAGAGCTTGGGTACAACTTCTAGAGAAATACTTAATTTTGGGGGGGAGAAGATATATTCAAACAATAGAAAAATAATCAATCAAAACTCCTTCTTACTCATTTAATAAAATCACCCTACATACTTGCTATGAATAAGTCACTGTGATGGTTCCAGGGATAGCAAAGGATGAGGAAGTCTCAAAGGGAGCTTATTATCAATGAAGGAATGAAGAATGTCAGTCAGAAAGCAAGGAAATGAAAGATTCATCCTAGTAATCATCTCCAAGTATGAAGGCTATTTCAGCTGGAAAAATAAAAAAAAAAAATATGTGGTTTAAGTGGGGGAAAGGTCCTCTCTAGAATAGTTAGCATCACATACTTAGAAGGGAGTAAGGAAAAGGCAGCTTGATGAAGGCCAAGAAGAAACCCCAGATTCTGTGATGTGGTGTGAACAAAATATGTAATGGACCTTGAGAGATGGTCTGGGATGGGACTGCCAAGTGGGGAAGGTTAGACTGAGCATGTGGACCTGAGACCTGAGCAGTGCCAGTGAATCTCTGCAGTGAGGGAATTTTGTTTTTATTCTGTAGACATTTGGGCTTGCTGTGTGATTCAGTGTCAGCTCCTGGTCAGATGACCCACTAATGTTTCATCAACACCTAGACTGTCCTGGACCCCCTCCAGAAAGCACTGAGGACCACTGGGTGTCCACCCTATTTCTGTGCTTACCATTTGTGTATCAAACCTGTAACTAAAGGCCAGGTAACAGATGCTGCAGGATATGTCTGAGTAGCAGGGTTTAAGATGAAGGTAACAAGAAAAATGAGATAATTTAGAACATAAGCGATACTCCACCATGGAGATACTAAATTGGGAAAGAGAAACAGATTAGAGGCTGGGCATTTGAAGGCTGGAAATTCTCTATAATAATACTTTCTAGAGTAGTCATTATTACTGAAGAAGTACAAATAGGAACACTTGAGTATTTCAGTAGTGAAATCAAGGAACAATAAGAGACTGAAACAGAATTGTGATAGAGAGAATGAAGTGAAGAGCAGATAAATGTAGGAATAGACTTAGGAGTGAAAGTGACCATTCTTGTGACTAATGGAAAGTGAAATGGAAAAGTCAAAAGTTTTATGAGTTGAGTAATGGAGGACAGTGGGACTTTATTTTCCCAATAAAAATGGAGTAAATATTTGTGGCCAAATCTGAGTCACAGATTTTCATCTCTTGCAGAAGAGATTCAAATAGAATTAAGGCTACTGCATCAGTGAGGCCATCCCTGGGGGGCAGTAGATGGAGCCAAATAAAGTTTAGATGAAATGAAATGGGTCACATGACAAAGGAACTCTGGGAAGGATGGCTTATTCATCCTTCAGTGCCTAGAGAGATGGGGGTTAGGGAAGTACTCTGGAATGGTATGTGGTAGTCTGATCATGCCAAAGGGGGTGGAGTTTATAGGAGAGTGACTGAAAGTGAGGCTCTTCTGAAGATTATGGGAAGCTTGAATGGTGAGGATTGAGGTTAGACTATGGTTTCAGAGTTCTGTCATTTGGTTAGAAATTTTATACAGATGCTCAGGGACAGTGCCCAGAATCCAAAAGTAGTAGAAGCTAGGATTGCCAAACAGGAAGTAGAGTCTTTAGAGGACAGGGGAGGAAGCTGAAAAATTAAGCAGTTTTTTTTTTTTTGTAATTCCATAATATAATAAGCATGGGAATCTGTTCTTCCAGTTTTACTTTGGTTTATTTTTTAAATAATGGGCATGTTTTATTGGTTATAAATGGTAAATAATGACAATATGTGTCTTCTTGGTTCAGCTCAATTTCTGATTTTTACTCTATTATTCTCACATTTATAAGAGCAAGTCGGTTTCCTGATACTGTTATTGCTCATGGATCTTTTGGGCACTGAGGTTTCTGGGAAGGTGGTTCCAAGGATGTGTGAAATGGTCCAGGGCCGACCTGGTAAGGTTTTCTGGTGGTTTGTGGTTCCCTAATCTTAACTTCTGATATTCCAGTTGAGGCATGAATGGTGTTCCAGTTGGGCTTTTTTCCTGAGTCAGGTAGCTTGTTTGGATTTCCCAGTTCCTCTTGAGCATGCAAGCTCAGATCTAGTCTTGTTCCTTGCTCTGTTGCCAAGAGGGGAGTAACTGTGACCCATATTGTCCACAGCTAAGAGAAACTGAGCTATTATTCAGCTGGATCACCAGACTACTTAGCACTCATTTCACACACCCCTACAATGGATGTTCATCCCCCTACAATCTGACCCTCAACATTACAGGCCACAAATACCCTGTTGCTTAGGGACAAATGGTCATTCTTTTAAAGTTGATTCCTGATGTTTAAGATCACAATAAGTTCTAGAGTGACCCAGAAAGAGAAGTACAAGACTGCAGGGTCAAGGGTTTCCCTCATTATCTACCAGGCTTGAGAGCATGTGTCACTAGAGTGAGATCCATGCAATGGGCAGTGAAATGTGTGTGAAATGAGTGCTAAGTAGTCTAGTGATCCAGCTGAATAATAGCTCAGTTTCTCTTGGCTGTGGACAATATGGGTCACAGGTAATCCCCTCCTGGCAACAGAGCAAGGAACAAGACTGGATCTGAGCTCGCATGCTCAATGACTCTTTGGTTGGTACACCTACTTGTTGGCCATGTTGTTTCCCTTGATTGCACTCTACAGTATTCTTCTCCAGGCCTTGAGACCTCAGTGGATAAGGTGATGGTGCTCATATTTGATCTCACCATCACAAGTCACATTCATCAGTCATATCTTTGGATGTCCAGAGCTTCCAACCTCTCTTCCATTCTCACAAGTAGCTCCTCACCTTGCACTTCCTCTGTCCTTCATAGACTTGGAAATGAGTTAGAGCAACTGAACAAGACAAAGGCATAAGTGGGAACTTGGATCACACAATGCATTAGATTTCGCTCAGGAGCACCAGCACAGAATCTCTTGGATCTTAAGGAAGAAATTCATGAACTCTTTGGCCAAGAACTGTAATGAAACTGGCACCTGATAAATTTTTCAAAGCACATCAAGCTGTTTATAGAGCACTTTTGAATCTCATATTAATTGAATGTTTCACTATTCAATTCCTGAATTTATCTTAATTTCCATTTTACTTTCTTTAAAGTCCATACTGTATTTGGGGATTAGAGAGGTATTATGAAAAAGGTAACACGATGAAACCCAAGGCTGTGGCAACCACGCTGTCACAGAGCATCTGGGGAGTTATTGCTTAAAATGTTATATTCACAAATCTATAACCCCCCAATTTTGTTTTTAGAAACTTGGTTAGGAAAGTGTTACTGCTCTCATGGACTTTAACCACTTTGTCTCCAGGGGGCACACAGTAGGACCTTTATTTTCACAAATGTAACTGATTGAGGGTTGAAAAGAATTGTCTTTCTGTGCAGATCTTGAAACTGTAGTTGGGGCCAATGATGCATTTAAGCTTATCAGTTTCTTTCCTAATTTTAGGCTGAGAACCCACTTCTTGGGACCACCTTCCCATGTCCCACAGTGACACCCTGTCATTGGCATTACAGGTCCAGGTGAAAGGCAGCATCGTGTACAGCAACTACTGTGTGGGAGTGGAGGTGCGTTCCCGGGCCCCTGTCAGCATGATTTCTGAGGGCACCCACCTGTTTGTCTCCAGAGCCAGTTCATCCAAAATTGTCCTCACGGGGTCACAGTCTTATGACCCAGACATCCCTGGAGCTGTTCTCAGGTGAGCAATCAGGGGCTGCCACCACCCATTCTCAGCACAAGCCTTTTCTCTGTCCTCTCCCTCCCCCAAACACAAGCTCTGGAACATTGGGACAGTCATTTATAGAATTTTGATATGATTGTTTTATAGATCTATAAGTGTGTGTGTATATATATGTATAGATAGAGATAGATAAATATAGATAAATAACTGTGTATACACACACACATTTAGGTACATTATATGTACATATTGGAACATTATATATATATTATATACACTTATATATATGTATGTGTATATATATATATATATATATATACACACGCATACACACACACCAATGTATGTGTGTATATATGTGTGTATGTGTGTGTGTACATTATATATACATATATTGTACATTATATATAGTGGTACATTATATGTCTATATATATAATATGTATATATAGTATACACACACATACTTGTAGATCTATGTATTGATAGGTAGATAGATTATATTAATTATATTATATTATACATAATGTACCTTTAACTAATATTTCTTTTGGGATCAAAATATAAGGAAATTTGGGAAAGAAGTAGAAATAAAACATGAATAGCTTTATAATTTGATATTTATGTATTTTTTAATATGAAGTTTATCCGTTAGTCAATTGAGGTACCATAGTGAACTACTGCAGTCTGTGTGTGTTACAAACAATGGACACTTGTTTCTGACAGCTAGAAATTCAAGATTAAGGTGCCAGAAGATTCAGTATCTGAAGAGGCCCTGCTTCCTAGTTCACAGATGGTTGTATTCTGTGTCCTCACATGGCAGGTGAAAAGGGAGCTCTGTGGGGGTCTCTTTTACAAGGACATTGATTCTGTTTATGAAAGTTCTGCTCTTATGACTTAGTCACCCCTTTAAGACCAACCTCAAAACGCCATCACTTTGGGGACTTCAGGATTTCAAAGTGAGTTGAATCTGTTGATATCTCAGGTCACAGAGCTATTCAGTCAACAACAAATATGTTACTTTATTTTTTTAATTCTCAGTTTATATGATGCCTTTAATGGTAGGAGGCTTGATTTCTGATGGCTAGGCATCTCCAAGTGGATGAATAACTTGATTTTGAAATCTTTGCTTTGTCTTCTCTACCCACACTTGCTCCCCTCACAAAGTGCACTATCAAGGACACCATTCATACACAGTAGCTTGAAAACCTCATCTTCCACATTCACCATCCACACACATAACCTGGAATACACATCTTTGTGGACCATCCAGGGACACCTCCATGCACCAATAATGCCGAGGACGGGTCCCCTATTCAGACCTCCTCCTCAACTCCAGACTGGGTGTCCTGTCATATTTCCTCAGCAACCTCTATATGAGCCTAGTGACACATGAGCCTCCTCCAGCCTGTCTTCCTGTATCTGCTGAAGGAAGGACACTTCTAGTTGCTCAGGACAAAATCTTTAGCAGCATGATTGACTTCTCTTTTTCTTTCTCACTTCCCATCTGTTTGTCAGGAAATCTTGTTGGCTCTGTCCTAATCTGAGCTGCCACCACTTCAGTTTACCTGCTTAAAGTTCTTATTGTCTCCAAGTCTCACCCATCCCCTTCAGTCAATTCTCTAATAACAAGTAGGTGAGTCTAAAGTAAGGCGGAAACATTTCATGACTCAAATTCTTGTCAGTGCTTATCCACTCAGTGAAAGTCTGTCAACAGTGCCCCTGAGGCCCAACCCGACTAGCCCTCATGTCACCCTGAACTTCTCCTCAGCAGCCGCTCTCAGAAGGCCCAGGTGGGCCTCTGCCTCATTACTGCTGTATCACCTCCCTCAGTTTACCTGTTATCATCCTTTCCCCTTCATCCTTTTGCAAGCATACCTTCCCAGGAAGGCTCTCATTGAATGAAACACTAAAGTAACAACATACCTATCTTGATTCTACTGTTCCATACCCCACCACAGCCTCCTCCCTCTCGCTTCCAATAATGTGCTTCCTTACATTTATCATCTGTCCCCATTGGGACATGTGTCCCTTGTACCTGGTATGTGATAAATAGTCCATAAATATTTTAGCAGCCTTTCTTCACCCCTGGATGGCATGCATAATTACTGAATTCCAATGTGGTCTTGAGGTTTCACTAGGTAGGTGGATATGAGGGTCTCCCTACCGCCTCCCACTGGCCATTTTCACATATAAGCTGAGCACTCCAGGAGGTAGACCTGTCTTATTTATCTCTGTGTCCCCTCTTGATCCCAAGTACCCAATAAGTTACCCCAAAACAAGAGCTCAGTATAAGTCTGTTGAAACTAAAGCTGTTCTGCTGCCAGGAGCGAATACTCTCCCGGCTTCTCCACTTTCTCAGTGGAAGAGGTTGCTCTGCGCATGCGTGAGCTGTCCCCACCAGCAGAGGGGGCTGGGTGGCTCCATTCTGCTGGGGGACTCAAGGGAGCAGGGTTCTACAGTGCTGCCGCCTCCCTTTGAACAGGGAGGTTTAGATCTCATACCCACCTTCAAATTGCTTACAATCCACACAGGAAAGTGGAACTTTGAGATGAACTTCAAACTTTGTGGCACTTGTGTGGGTGTCATTGCTGCGGGGTCAGCACAGGTTCCTCCCTAGCTTCTTTCTACCTGGGGGCATTTCTTGCAGTGGTTGCCACTGATAGAGTGGGACCCACTGTGGTCTTCGCGATTGGTGAAGGCAACAGTTGTAACAAGGCAGAGGCTGGTCGTGGAAGCACCGACTACATATCCTGGTCAGTTCACTTCTGGAACTGGCAACTCCCTGAAGCCCTAGGAATGCATTTCCTTCCTAAAACAGAGTGATGGGGCCCGTGGAACTGCGAGGATCAGAGTCACTTGTGAAACGCTGCTTCCATGCTTCCATGGTGGTGTGGGAGATGCGAGCAGAGGTGGGAGGGAGGCTTCTCACAGGAGTGAGCAGGGCAGCTGGCTACCAAGGGGGTGGGAAACACAGGGTGGCCTGGAAGAGCCCTAAGAGAATGAACTGGGAGGGCAGACCTGGTCCCCAGGTGCGGTACTGCCCCCACCCCTTGTACATCACAATACAGGGAAACATGCCAGCAACCATGTGGTCACCTAACTGGCCAGAGGGAGCATCAACGTCTTCCTTGGCCTCTCCACAGGTATCACTGGAAATGCACGGTGGCCAGCATGCTCAGGCACTCCTGCTTTGCACCCTCCACTCCAAGTTGCCTAGACACAAGTGCTCCCACCCTGGTCTTTGCAGCGAACTCTCTCAGTGACAGCTATGACCAGTTTCTGGTGACACTGACAGTGTCCAGCCATGACCGAAACTCCTCGGAGGCACAGGTGTTCTTGTCTACCCGCTCGGACCCAATGTTCAGGTACCACTGGCCCTGCATTCCCCTTATACAAGTCCTTCAAATTGCTCTCTTGTGCCAATGCCCAAACAGTGGCCAGAGCACCCAGAGAAAACTGCTGTGTGTGCAGGAGTTGGGGATTCAGTCACACAGGATACCCAATGTTATGAGGAAGGGGGGATGATCAGGAAAGACCAGGAGGGACCCTTCTTTCTGGCTGGCCTGGATGGATTTCATCAGTTACTACCATCAAAGTGGGAATTTGGTCAGCAGTAACTGAGGTACCTTTCTGGTGCCATAATAGTTGCCCCATGATAAGAATCAACCCCAGGACTTGGACCAAAGTCAGAGCATGAAAGGCATTTCAGAGTCTCTTCCCAAAGCCTTCTAAGCATCACTGAGCCAGGGGCAGGAAGGCAGTGTGGGCCCAGTGTAATCCTTAAGCCTACAGGGAAAGGAAGCACAGAAATGTGATCACAAACCCAAACTGTGCAACACAGAGGCTAAAGTGGCACCACAGGGCCACACACAGGCCCAGACTTCAGATCAGGTAGCATGTGCCACTGCAGTTGCTCTGGACAGTGCCCGTGGGGGCTGAGTTGCTAAGGTGGTGTATGAATCAGACTCCAGTATCTGCAAGACACCTGGAAGGCCTGAAGGAATGGGCAGGGCCACTTCCATCATTAGACCCTACCCATTGGTAGGGTCTATATAAAAACCACTCCTGATAACAGTGTGGGCTGGGTAATTTCTGGAGGGCCTCCTGGAGGAGGAAGCAAATCAGCAAATCTGTTATGCCTGACATGATGAGCAGGAAGGGAGGGTGTGATTTGTGCCTCCACAGTCAAAGGTCAGTCTGGTGGAGCCCCCACTCCAGGGGGTTAGGTTTGAAACTGTAAAAAATGATTATCTGGTGTGAGACAGTGCTTCTGCAAGATCCAGACAGACCCAGGCCACATATATGCTACTTAAGACCCCTGGTCTATATTAACAGTGAAGAAATACCAGTTCATGGCAGCGAACATTGGTACATAATTGAACTGATTATATTTAGCAAATTAGATGTCTTTATTCTAAAAACATAATGTACCATATAATTTTGCCACTCACATGATAATCACAAAATTTACTGTAACATATTCATCACTGTATACTGAAGTTAATCTTCTGTTAGTTCTGTCAGGAAATTTGGGGGCCTGTGTTGACGGTGTTCCCGGGAGGTCTTAGGTCAAATGGCCTCTCATTTGGCTGTCTCTACTCTCATCTCTATCCCACTCCACCTCCACATACATGTCACACATGAAGAGAAACACACACACAGACTCCCACACACAGAGACGCACTGTCATGTGTATGCACCAGGTGAGGCCAACCTGGGGTCATGTGGTAGTATGGCACCATGCGACCTGTGGGCCATAGTATCCTGCCTGGAAGCCAAGTGTGGAGGCAGCAGGATGTGAGTGAGAGCAGTGTCTCCATGTGCGAAATGTGGGTATGCACCATACCCACACCCGCATTGGGAACGCCTTTCCAACCTTGGCCTTCTAAAGTCTCCCCAAGACCATAGGAAAGACATCCAGTGAGTCAGGTCTAACAAAACAGTCCCAGGCAAATGAATTATGTCCTAAAGCATGGTGTTCCTCAAAAGGCACTTTGGAGAGTGCCAGTTAAGCAAGAGTGCAGAATTAGGAAGCCAAGCCAGCTTAGGGAAGTTGGCAGGACTCAGGGCCACAGACCAGCAGTCAAACGCAGCTCTCCCTTCGGTCTGTGTGCCCACTGCGTTTGTGCCTTTGCCGCCTCGGAGCATGGCCTCTTGTCTGTTGTGGACATGCAATGTAGAGGTGGGCAGGTTCAGTCACGCCACAGCGCTTCTCCATGATGCTGCTACCTCATCAAGACCCAGCTTCGCCAACACACCTAACATGAATAATGCTGCCAGAGAAGTCTCCCAGTATCTTCCCAAAATGTCAAACCCGACTCGATTCTTCCAGATTCATCCACATCTCCTGGGTCAACTTTAAGGACATCTTTGTTAACTGGAATGAAGAAATTTCTTTCCAAGCTAACTGTGAAGACTGTGATGGAATGTTGAATCTCTTTTACTCCTGGGACCTCTTTTTAGTCAACGCAACAGAAAAGAATAGCCTAGAAGGTAAAGTTTATTGTTGCTTTGTTTTATTAAGAGGACAAAGGTGCGCTTTTCCGAGATGACTAACATTTGGTAAGTCTGACTTGTGTGTCTTGTCCATTGATTTGTTCCAGTGTCCCAGCGCTCTTGCTTCTACACTTCTGTAGTGACAGCAACAGCAGTAGAAATGGATGTGTTCACTTAGTGCTTCTCAGACTTGCTGCCATCTGGGAGGTGGATCGGCATCATTGAGCAATGGGAGCCATTTGGAATGATGCAGGATTGGTGATTAGTTCACTGCTCCAGGGCCCTCCCAGCTCTACCTTGCTTCTCAGGCAGTGGCTCTGTGGACACTGGCTGAGGAGCTGGGAGGAAGGCTTGGTTCCCACCTTCCCTCTACACCGTAAGCTGTGACTAAAGCATGTCCCTAAGACAGTTTTCTTGGGTGTAAAGTGTGGATTATAGCAGTTCCCAGGGTGGGGCTGAGGCTGAGTAAGTCACATGCGAACTCAGGGCACTGGGAATGTGGTGTTGCCCACGAGTGTTGAACTGGGGTAAGACTTTCTCACTGGTTGCATTTGTGCTGCGAGGCTTAATTCTAAATGGCAGATGGAAAAACGCTTATCTTTAGTTGGATCCTTCTGTCTTCTACAACAGAAGCTTATGCCAAACCCTCAGGGACTTTGGGCATGCTTTTATTTGTATCCATCGGACATATACAAGACGTAAGTAGAGCTTCAAAAAAACTTGATGTGAAGGAACATAAAGACAGAGAAATCTCTGCTGTCCTCTCTGCAAGGAAGGCATTCCCATGATACTCAAGTAAACCAATTTTTTTTTTTTTCTGATTCAGAGCTTACGCTGGATGAACTAGAGGAGCTTGTAGTGCAAACACACCCAATGGTTAAATTTTCAGCAAATCAAATGCTTGTCCCAGGATTGCTGGGGCTGCTGAACCTTTATTATCAAAGGATTGGACTCTCTCATGGGAAAGTAAAAGCCTGTTAAGATATCATTTTTATGTAGTTGCAACGTGTTGTTTGTTATTGCACCTCAATCATAAATTCTAACAACAGTGTTTAGAATTGTTACATTGGGCATGTCCTGAAAGGTGTAAAGAGTAGGAGCACCACCATGCACCCAGATGCTTCATACAGGAGGCATGAGGGCCTAAGGGTTGGACAGACCCTCCCAGGTCCAGGTACTGAGGGAGAGCGAAGTCCTGGTGACATGGTTTTGCAAACTCGTGTCTGTTCCTGGTTGGTCTGCATGTCACCCTGGCACTTATTTTGTGGATATCATTCTCAACTTCATATGAGATTTGCTTTTTGTTTCTTTTTTACTTTACTTTATTTATTTAATATTATTGTTCATTTTTGTATGTTTGATTTCTCCCCTCAGGTATAATCCCCATAAAATTTTCAACACCAAATCACTTGCAAACTGTCTCTTGTATTCTTCTCTCCCATTTCGATGACTTTCCCTTGCCCTCCCCTGCTGTAGGTCTCAGATTTATAGTTTTTCTGCCAGTTCTGTATTTTTTTTACTCCTGACCCCTTGTTCAGTTTCACTAGATTCCTCCTAAGAGTGAAACTATTTGACATTTTTCTATTTCCTTCTGACTTATTTTACTGAGCATATTCCCTTCCAGCTCCATCCATGTTGCTGTGAATGGTATGAGCTTATCTTTTTTGAGAGCTGAGTAGTATTCCATTGTATATATATACCACATCTTCTTGATCCAGTCACCTGTTTGGGGGCATTTAGGTTGTTTCCATATCTTAGCTATTGTAAACAGTGCTACAGTAAAAAAGGAGTGCAGGTTTCCTTTTGAATTAAAGTTTTTGCGTCCTTGTAGACTCCTAGGCATTCAACTACTGAGTCATATAGTAAATCCATTTCTAAAAATTTGAGGGTTCCACACAGCTTTCCTTTGTGGGTGGAGCAGTTCGTATTCACTGTGTGTCATTTGTTTAAAATAGAGCATGCTCATGTACTTTGTAGCATGTTAAAGTGATTTTCCTTCCTTTCTTCCTTCCATTTCTCCCTCCTTTTCTCCTTTCATCTTGCCTTCTTTCCTTTCCTTAAAAATTCACAAGAGAAAAAAATTCACAGCTCCTGTTATAGTACAGTTATAAGCTCATAGTCAATGACAGTTAAAAGCTCTAGAAACAATACATAGTAAGCCTTAGTGAATTTATAATTTAGTAAGCCAGGAAGCTACCTAAATATACTCAACTAAGATATAATATATCTGCCTAATCCATTTTCTTCCTCACTCTCAGAACCAAACAGATCCTGGCACTTCCCCAAATAGCAGATATGTCCATGTAGTTTTCCCATCATATACGTATATAAATGTTCAGTTTTGTTTTATCTAGTCTAGGAGGACTTCCTGAAAATAGTTGAACTCTGACAGAAAAAATAAATACAGGCCATAGGGAAACCAAAATCAAGGCAGTCATTCCAAGCATGAAATGTATAGTATTCATGTCAACATGCAACTATGTGGTTTTCAGCAGGGAGTGAAAAAACCTGTACTTAGAAATCACACTTAAATTTATAACTCTTCTTCTACTCTTTAATAAATATGTGACTTTAAGTAAGTTATTTAATTTTTCTGAGTCTAGCTCCTTCTTACAATATTTTTTCTTGTCTTACTATTTTTTTAAACCCACTAAACCAGTCATGCCCATACACTATCTGCCTCCTTTGCTGCCCCTTGTCCTTTCCCCTAACCCCTCTGGTAACCATTACCTTTTTGCTGAGTTCAATTTTTCATTCCTTCTATTATTTCTTTTTAAGATTTATTTATTTATGCATACAGAACTGGGGTACAGGTCAGAGGTTCAGGGGTGGTGAGAGGATTCACCAGAGACAGAGTGGGGAGCAGAACAGGCAGATCGATGGAAGTACACTGTTCAGGGGAGTAGTGGGTGGGTCAGGAGAGGTCTGCCAGGCCATGTGGGTCACCTCCGGGGCAGGGATCAAATTCATGCAGAAGTGGCTTTAGCTTCTTAGTTCTGTGCTTTAACCTGCTGTGCCACCAGGGAAGGCCTCCTTCTATTACTTGTATGTAATTGTTTTCTTTCGTATTTATATTCCATAATTGAGTGAAACCGTCTGAAATCTGTCTTTCACTTTCTGATTGATATGCTCAACATAATCCCCTCAAGATCCATTCATTTTGTTCAAATGCCACTATTTCATTTTTCTTCGTAGCTGTGTAATATTCCATTTGACACATGCTCAACGGTTTCTTACCCATTCATCTGTTGAAAAACACTTGGGTTGGTTTCATGGTTTCTGCCTCTAGTGAGGCAATCACAAACAGTGCTGCTCTGTACACAGGCATAGGCAGAACTTTTCATACTGGATTTTTGTGTTATTTGGACTTAGTAATGTTATTTCTAGGTCAAGTGAAATTTCCATTTTTATATTCTTGAGAAATCTACACCTTGCTTTCTACAGGGTCTATAGCAGCTTGCATTCATATCAGCAGCAGGTGAGAGCTTCATTCCCACGGGGGTGAGGTGGCATTTCAGTGGTTTTAATTTATAATAAGTGATGTTGAACATTTTTTCAGTTGTCTATAGGCCACATATATGAATGTCTTCTTTAGAAAACATGTCTGTTGAGGCCTTTTGCTTATTTTTTTTTAATTGGGTCATTTATTTCGTTGTTGTATTGAGTAAGTACTTTGTAGGCTTTGGAGATTAACTGCTTGTTAGATGTATGCTATGCAATTTTTTCCTCATTCTGTAGGTTGCCTTTTTGTTTTTGGAAAGCTTTCTTTTGAGAGACAAAAGCTTTTAAGTTTGTTATAATCAGAGTTTATTTTTACTTTTGTTTCCATTGCTGCTGGGGTTGGATTGCCAAATACATCTTTATGGTGGCTGACCTGGAGTGTGCCCCCAAAGTTTTCTTTCAAGTACTTTATGGTTTTCTTCCTTTTTTTTTTAAGATTTATTTATTCATGCATACAGAACTGGGGTACAGGCCAGAGGCTCAGGGGGCGGGCCAGGAGAGGTCTGCCACACCATTTGGTCACCTCCGGGGCAGGCGGGGATCGAACTCATGCGGAAGCGGCCTTAGATTCTCAGTGCTGTGCTTTAACCCGCTGCGCCACCAGGGAGGGCCTATGGTTTTATTTCTTATGTCCAAATCATTAATCCATTCTGAGTAAATTTTTTTTGTATGGAGTTAAATATGTGTCTTGCTTGTTTTTTGTTTGTTTGTTTGTTTTTGCATGTAGCTATCCATGTTTCCCTGTGCCATTTATTAAAAAGGCTATCTTCCCTCAATTGTAGAGTTGTGGCTCCTTTATCAAAAATTAACTGTCCATATTTATATGGATTTATCTTTGTATTGGTCTGAGTTTCTGGGTTTTTTTTCTAGGATCATACTGTTTTGAATATTATTGCTGTATATTATTAGGAAGTTAAGAAAGGTGATGTCTGGGGCCCTCCCTGGTAGGGCAGCGGGTTAAAGCACAGCACAAAGAAGCTTAAGCCACTTCTGCATGAGTTCGATCCCTGTCTGCCCCGGAGGAGATCCACAAGGCGAGGCAGACCTCTCCTGACCCTCCTGCTGCTCCCCTCAGCAGTGTACTTCATAGATCTGCCTGTTCTGCTCCCCATTCTGCCTCTGGTGAATCCTCTCACCCTCTGCATCTCTGGCCTGTATCCCAGTTCCTTAAAAAAAAAAGGAAAGAAAGAAGGTGATGTCTGTATGTTTCATTTTTCTCTCAAGATTGTTTAAGCTACGTAGGTCCTTTTGTATTTCCATATGATTTTGATACTTGTTTGCTTTAGCTCCTTAAAAGAAATCATTAGTATTTTAGTAAGTATTGTTTTAAATCTGTAAATGGCCATTTTAATAACTCTGCCTACCCCAGAGCTCAAGATATCCTTCCATTTCTTTGTGCAGAATATCTTTCTTTAAACTAAATGAGCCTTTTGGTCAAATTTCTATTAAGATTTTTTATTTATTCATGCATACAGAACCGGGGGATAGGCCAGAGGTGCAGGGGTGGTGAGAGGACTCAGTAGAGGCAGAATTGGGAGCAGAACAGGCAGATCAATGAAGAACACTGCTGAGGGGAGCAGCAGGTGGGTCAGGAAAGGTCTGCTGTGCCATGTGGGTCACCTCCAGAGCCGGGGATCTAACTCACACTGAAGGAGCTTGTAGTGCTACGTCCTAACCTGTTGCACCACTAGGGAGGGCCTTCTGTCAAATTTCTAACACTTCAAGGCTTATTTAATGTTAATATTAAATTTAATGGCAAATGTTTGTCTAAGTTCCATTTTGTAGAACCGTGGGACTTCTGGGCTTCTCAGGACTTGGCTCTTTTTCCAAGTTGTCAGAGACACACCTGCTATTCAAGGAGCCAAACAAGGCAGGTGTCACAGCACTGCCCCCCGGGGAGCTGTTGCCAAAGACACCAGACCAGCCTACCTTTTCAGCTTCAGGGAGCACCCCAGAGATCGTAGGTGGTATGTACTGAGTTTTTGCTTTTAATGACATCACTACCTTAATCCCCTATCCCCTTCTCTCTACGGGGAACCCCAGATGCCCAGCCCAGCCCCCTCCACCCTTCTACTCACTTCTCTACACCCTTCCTGCATGGTGTCACTTTTGTATGGTCACTAGGACAACCTTATAAGGGCAAAATCTGGTGGTTTATGTGTGAAATCACAAGCAATTTTTGCTAGCACCTGCCACTTGCTAGATGTGTGATGCTCCCAAATTTGTTTCCTTTTCTTCGCATTGGAAGCATGTATTGTGTCTGGCTAGAATAAACGTGTTATACACACCAGCTTTCCCATCCTTCTATCCTCCCTTATGGATAAATGTTTTTGTTATCACTGGTTTTTAGGTTGTGCAAAAATTACTGTTGTGCCTAACACATGAGAGAAAAGTTAATTGTCAGTGAGAAAAGTTCTGTCTTGAACCTGCACTCCCCTGCTCCATGAGCCTCTCATGTTCAGCCCCGTTTGCCCTGCAACAGACCCTTCATTCTAGGTTTCTAGTCTCCGTCAGCTGGCAGGAAGGGTCTCTGATTTGTTCAAACTTTGGAGAAAAAGACTTCAGGGACAGAAAAGTGGCAATGGAATAGGAAGTCCTTGTGGCCATTTGTCCCCTTCTAACACTCTAGCTAGTATTCTCTGAAACAATATAAAAGCTCACTTAAGGAGGCCTTGAGCCTCGACTCCGCTTCTCGATGGGCTGCCTATGGAAGGCCACGTTCCTACTGGAACTCAGCTCCTTTGGGGAGGGAATGACAGCTGGATCCCCAACTGACAGGATACAGCAGCGAAAACCTGCCATAGATGGAACTTCATAACCCATGAAACTATGTGTGGACTCTAGAATAGACCAAGGGCCATGTTTGGGATCTTTCAGGGGAATTGATATTGTCGGTGTGCCTGTGGTTTTCAATGAAATATTATGATTTTGTCCTTTCACATAGATTTTGAAGCCTATTACAGTGATATCCAGGAAGCCATGCCCTCCACAGGAAGACACCCAGGTGACTATGTCTGTGATTGCTGCCTCCTTCCTGAGCCCTGTGGCAGTGTCTCTCCCATCAGGCCACTGAAATCTCACAGAGTCAAAGGAAAGAGTTTAAACTCTCTTGCAGGGCACAGTTGGACCCAACTTTTATTTCCAGCTTAGCTGCTTCTGCACTTTCAGTAGCCTATGTTTCAAAACCCTGAGTGTAGACTCAGTCTGAGTAGACACTATCCCCTTCCACACCTTGGTCCACAGGTAGTGACAATGCCTCCCTCAGCGTCCTTCTCACATTGTCCCCACGGTAAGCTTCTTCCTCCCTGTTGGCTTCAATTTCCCTGTTTGGGAAGTCCCCCTCCTCTTGGTAACAATTCCTAGTGCAGGGTATTTATTCTTCCTGTTTAAAGCTAGTGGCATGTCATACAAATGAGCTCTTCAGAGAACATCTCCATGGCAAGTCTTTACTGGTGTCCCTCAACTCTCATAGCGCCTGGCATACTGGCACTCAGTGACATGTTAGCTAATTAATGCATGGATGATCAGTGAACTGTTCATTTAGTGGATAAACAGATCGGGGAATGAATTATTTAGCAAATGAACAGATGGTTAATCAGTGAGTGAATTATTTAATGAATAGGTGCATGTTCATGCTATCAACTGCAGTGTTTTCTCTCAAAGTTCTTTTCAGGAGCCTCCAGCTTTATGGTTTCTTCATGTTTATTGCAGACACCTATTTTAGGGCTCACTTTTACATTCTCAGTACATGATTAATATGAAATATTGAATGAGGCAGACAGTGCATTCATGAAATTATTATTCCTGATATAGTTGAATCCATTCAACTCCCTAACATTGATGTTTTATCATAATAAACTTATTCATTAACTCTTATTTGAAGTTAATCTCAAATTAGCCTTCCCTAATAAGTGTCCTGCTATCTCTAGGCAGAGCCCAGCTTCTTGCCTAGACTATGCAGAAATTTTCATGTTCCCTCTGCCACTGTCTTGCTGCCTGTAGTCATTTACCACATACAGCCAGATTACTTTTAGAACCTGAAACTAGATTTTCATCCCAACCAATCTCTAAGATGACTTTCCACCACACGTAGGAAGTCATCTTACACTCTCAGTACATGTTTAATAAGTAATATTGAATGAGGCAAACATTGCATTAATGAAGTTATTATTCCTGATATAGTTAAGAATCCATTCATTTCCCTAACATTGATATTTTTTCAAAGATTCATTCATTTATCAAAGGACTGGGGTACAGGCCAGAGGTGCAGGAGCGATGAGAGGATTCACCAGAGACAGAGTGGGGAGCAGAACAGGCAGATCGATGAGGTATACTACTGAGGGGAGCAGCGGGCAAGACAGAAGAGGTCAGCTGCACCCTGGGATGTAACTCACATGGAAGCAGCTGCAGTTAGCTTGCAATGCTGTGCTTTAACATGCTGCGTCACCAGGGAGGGCCCTACATTGATATGTTTTATCATAATATTGTGCCACACATAGGGTAACCGTTGAAGGCTCCAGTCATTCCCAAATTATTTTCTTCAAATTTCTGTTCTGACCTTTACCTAAGAGGACCTTTCTGATCCAGTCAGTCTCTCTCTGCCCCCATCTTCTCACTCCCTCTCTCCCCTCTCCTCTGTCCCTCCAGTATGTCTAGAGGACACTTATCATTCCCTGGCTTTAAAATATTTAAGTAAGTGTTGGTGTTTTGTTTTGTTTTGTTGCCTTGTTTACCATAGAATTCCTCTACTATGATTATTCGTCTCTAGACTACAACCTGATCTTAGTAGATCAGAATAAATATTTGGTGAATAAATAAAGGTAGTTGACTTGTTGAAATGATGTTGAAATTCATCTCTTGAATACATTAAGCTACTGAGATCTATTTTAGATGTGCAGTATTTAGTAATAGTAGAAATCGCTACTGGTACTGACTTGGAACCATCCATGCCTTAAGATCACTATGGCTTTTACGCTACCATCCACTGGCTTGGTTTGTCTTCTTAGGGACCCACCTTGCAGGATCAGAGCCAAGCATGAGTGCTGATGGGGGGCATGGTGACGGGGATAACCTTGTGGGCCCCTACCTCCCCACTGTTAGTGCCAGGCCTACGCTGCTGGTCGACTGGCCCAAGTCCCTGCTGGATCGAGCTGTTTTCCGTGGCTATTCCACCTCTGGTAAGTTTGCCTTTTGCATCTTGGAACTGCAGCTGTTTAAACAGGGTTCTGATATCAAACCCCTCAATGTCTTCTGTAACTTTTCCTTTTGTTAGAAATTATATGAAACAATCATACCTTTCCACTTGCACCTGTCCCAATGTGACTCTAGGCAAGGCTCTTTCATTAAAGTCGAATAGCCTTCGTGGCCTGCCAGTAGCCTCTGTTCTCAGACCACAGGGAAGAACCAGCTAACTAATATAAGCAGCCTCCCCGACAATGACCAGAAGTGTCCAGACACGTGTGCGCACACATCTTGCTGTGCCTGGCATGCAGACCGGAAGGGCTGTTCCGGGATTTCAGTGCATGACACATCTGTGAAGAACCCTGGGGTGGTAATAATCCCGCTGGTGCTGTTGGTTTCTTGGACCCATAACACATGCAATGTCGTGTCTGCACACACGCCCTGAGTTCCACACTGTTAGGATTTCCTCTATGTTCTTTCCCTACAACATTTTAGAGAACATAGTTTAAAATTGTGCCATTTAAAATGTACTGTTTGGGTCATCAGTCTTCCATTGGAGATTTCTGTTTTTGAAGTGTGTCATTCAGGGTCAAACGCCACCTGCTAAGAAGTGACTTGGTCACTGATGGCCAAGTCACAGCCAGGTTTAAGAGACTGTTCACAACCCATGTTTGACAAAGATTTAAAATTTGTTTTGAAATACCTTGCCCTAACTGTATAGCTAAATTAAACACAAAGTAAACTCTAACCTAATTGTAAATATGTAAATTAAGCTCTTACTGGCACTATCTCACTGCCCGGAAGCATAACCTTGTTGAACCAGGCTCGCTGTCACGCAGGGGCCAGGAGGTGAGTTTTTAGCTCCTAGAAGGCTGGCCATGGCCGACTGTTGACATTTTCAGGTACAAACAAGTCACCTAACTGGTGTCTGCCTTCACTCTGGAGTGAGAGGAGCCTAGTACTGGAGGAGGCTGACAGACCCCCTGGTCCAGAGCGATGTGGCTTCTCCTTTTCCACAGGTGTAACGGAGCACGCTGTGACAATACAGCCACACTCGCTGAGCCCTGGAGAGACGTACGTCCTACAAGCTTCTGTGGGTATGTCATCAGCTATATCTGCTGCAGGAGTGCTAGAGGTTTGATTATATTCATATTTCTTTCTCCTGGAAATTTCAGTTATTTCTGACTCTCCTGGGCCCTTGTTTCCGAGCGGCCTCACTCTCCCCTCCCCCCACCTCCGCTGTCACTTCACCCCTCTCTGTTGCTTCCTGAGTCCATCACAGGCAAAGGGGACACCTGTGTGTTGTTGTAGATGTGCTTTGCCTTACGGGGTCAAGGGGAGGTTTAGATCGCAGTAAGACTGGAACAGTTTCTTTGATTACAGGTATATTTTATTTATAACACACACTGGACAAGTTGCATCCTGCTCTGAAAATTTTCTACATATCTTTAAAACTCCAAAAAGAATTTTTTATACTTCAATGTTTTAAACTCATCATGTGTTTATTTACCCATTGCTCTGCTCCACACGTCTCTGGTCTGTCCACACGCAATCTGGCATCCTCCTTTTAAATACTTTGCCCCATTTCTAGATTTTCAGTTCTAAGCATTCAGCCATTCCTGTCTACAGGTGGCTTTAGCTCAATACCCACCATTTGAGTTAATTAAACCCATTGTGTTTTTCCACCTTGCATTCTGCGTGACTCACATTTCTCCCAAGTGAGAAGCTCAGGTTCACTTCCTCTGAAAGCTTGGTGGTGGGCTCAGGAAGGCCAAAGTCCATTTTGTTTCTCATTGTTTTTGCTGACAACTTTGTAAATGTCTTCCTGTCCTTTCCACAATGCTTTTAGAAACTAAATCCTAGATCCTGGTTTGAGCACAAAAGAGACAGCAGGTGCATGATTTCAGATACATTTTACCCTTTGGCAAGATCTCTCTTTTGTTTCTGAAAAGTTTGTTCAGCTACTAAATTGTCCACACTGAAGACCATCTCTCAGAACGGTTGTTTGGTAGCAGTGAGGAGACGCTGAGAGCGAGCCCATCTGTGCCCCAGAGACCAGGATGGTGCAGTTCTCCTAAACCCCACCCCGAGGTGATGCTCTCTCCTGTTGATGGCAGGCCACCCTCTTGTCTCAAGTCTGCCTGTGGTTATTTCAGGATAGGTCAGGGGGTGCTCATTCTGTCCCCCAAGTTGTTTTCCCAATCCAGTGTGGACTGCTCCATGTGTCTCCTGTGGGACTATCTCTTGTAAGCAGGCTAAGGAAATCACCTCCTTCTCCTTACCTGACTCTGAAATGGAATCCGTCTTCATGGTTGATGTGACCACTGGGCTAGACAGAGTGTGAATTGTGTCGAGTCTGGTGACTGGTGTGTAGTGGAAGCCAGCAAACGGTGCCCACCGTCATGACCATCACCATCACTGTCAGCAGCATCGGCATGTTAAACAACTTAACTATATGAATCTTGCTCCTATAATTTATCTCCAGAAAAAGACATCAAAGTAATTGTGTGTGTGTGTGTGCACGCTGTGTAAGAATAGTCATTATAGGGTGATGTAATAACAGCAGTAGAAATTAAAATGCTTAATCATTGGAGAAAAGTTGTTATGTGAACTAGGGTATCTGCTCAGTAGAATCATAAAGTTATCTGCAGTGGTGGTTTGGAGCTCTGTCTGGCAACATGGAAAATATTTTATGTTATCAATATAGTTGAGAAAAGCAAAATACGACACTATACCAGCACTATAAATTCAACTAAAGTATACTTAGGTGTGTTTGTGGAACAGGCTTTAAGTGAAGGAGGTTTGATGTGCTGTGTTCCTTGGGATCATATGCTCCAGGCTTTGATTTCTGTCCCATGATGGTTGGCTGGTTTCCAAGAAGGGAGCTGGTCTGTCCCTTGCACTCTGGCCTCCTGGGGCCTCAGCTTGTGCTGCCCACATGGTGGGCACCCAGGAACCACCTGTTATACTCATGGGTACTGTGCAGTAGTGTCCTCAGTCCAGAGGACAGCAGACTCCTCTGGACACTGTGTGCCACAGATCAGCATTAACTTTGATTCTCCAGGTCTGGGGTGCATTCAAGAATCAGTTGCTAACAAGTTTTTAGATGATAGAGTTCAGTCTTAGGAACATGCCTTGGGAACAAACCCATGTTTGTATTATAAGACTATAATCCTACACCAGCAACATTTTCCACTATGGCTTTAATCTCTGTTTTATCTTCTCTTTAGCTTCAAAGCACAACTTACTCGGGAAAGCTCAGCTATACTTGACCGTCAACCAAGCGCCCAGGGATGTGTCCTGCCAGCTGCAGCCCCCTCATGGCCTAGAAGCACATACCATTTTCAGCATCTTCTGCATGTCTGGGAGACCGGTATGGCAGGCCTTATCCCAGAGCAGTCCTGGAGCAGCAACAGCTCTCAGAAATTGTGGCCAATCTCAGGGTGAAATGCAGCAGGCTGGAAAGCATCCTTCCCACTGGGGCAGATTTGGGCCTGAAACTTCATGTTGGGAAGTTACTGAGGCCTGAACAATCTCCCTCCAGTAGGGAGGTATATAATGGGAGGTATACCCATTAGCAGGAGGCAGATTCTGGGAGCAGGGGAGCATGGGCCTTGGTCACAGGTCCAAAGTGTTGTGTCCACAAGCACAGGGTGGAGGGAACGGAGCTGGCTCATGGGACACATAGCGTGAAGCTCCTGAGCTCTCAGAGCAGGCCCTCGGTTGGTGCTGGGTCCTTGCCACGGGGAAAGAGTCCTGCCGGCTCCTATAAACTGTTCTCTCTTGGTTTGCAGAGGGGGAGACAATTATAGTGATTCTGTCATGGGTCTTGTGAGACTTAAGTTAAAGGATAGGTTTAAAGAAGACCTCATGCTTACCCAGGGCTTGGCGAGGGATTGCTGTCAGGGCCTATGCAGATTCCTCCTCCCAGCACCCACTCACACCCCCAGCTAGTGCCCAGTCCTAACACTGGGATAATCTTCTGTGTCCCCTTCACCCCCAGAAACTAAAATTGTGCCCCTGTGGCCTCCAGGAGGCCCCAGGCCAGGGAGGGCACAAACCCTGAGTGACAGATGACCCCATCCCCATACCCTGTGAAGAGTCCTCTGGATTCCATGGTCAAGGGGTCCTGGAGGGGAAGGTCATGGAACATTCAAGGTCACTGAGTAATTCTCTTTCCATCCCTGGCTCTCAATAATGTCTGCAGAAGGGAGGGAGGGATGCAGGTGTTTGTGTATTTACTGGGGAGTAATAAAGTTTAATCATTTATGCCTATTTTTCCTCTTTGGAATGAATCATAGGACTTTCTTTATGAGTTTAGTTATGGGACAGGAAATACCTCCAAACACACCTTGTACTACGGCAGAGATACCCAATATTACTTTGCACTGCCAGCTGGTGAGCCCGTGGACAACTATAAAGGTAAGTCATTATAAGCATCAGGCCTGTTTGGTTTCTTTACATATGGTATTAATGATTTTCCTGGCTTTTTAAAACTAAAATTATGCATGTAGAACATAAAATTCTTATACATCTAAAATATGTTTATTTCTTTTTACTTTAGGTTAATTGGCTATTTTCTAGTTAATGCACATATCTTAAATTATAACTGAGATTTTATGTAAATTATAAAATACCAAAGAACGGTTGGTATATATATGATACGAATCATCTATTTGAGACCCAGACATGCCTTACTTACTAATGACATGTTGTGTCTAGTGAATTTGGCCTTTAGTGTAGATGAAACCAAATCAAGGTGCCCCTTGAGGTATGGTGTACAGGAATGTGGGGTTCCATTGGTTGTCCTAGGACAAATGAGCCCCACAGCATCCAGTCTTCTCCTCTGACTCTGTCCCTGTGGCCCTGCCTAGATCTAAACCAGCCCCTGGAGATTGCTCACTTGAACATGTTAGAGATCTAGCCACTTAGGAAAGCTTTTGCTACAGAACTCCAGGTCAGTTAAATGAAGTTAAGTTAGAACCCTCCCCGGTGGTGCAGCGGGTTAAAGCATAGCACTAAGAAGCTAAAGCCACTTCAGAATGAGTTCGATCCCCAGCCCCAGCGGTGACACGCATGGTGTGAAGACCTCTCCTGACCCACCCACTACTCCCCTCAGCAATATACTTTGTCAGTCAGCCTGGGTTCTGCTCCCCACTCTGTCTCTGGTGAATTCCCTCACTTCCCCTGCACCTCTGGCCTGTACCCCAGTTCTGTATGTATAAATAAATAAAACTTTTTTTAAAAATGAGGTTAAGTTAGAAGTTCTGGGGTAACAAAAGACACAAAAACATTGATTCAAAAGAATACCTGTACTCCTATGTTTATTGCAGTGCTATTTGTAATAGGTAAAAACTTGGAAACAACCCAATGCCCAAAAGTCCTGTGTATATATATATATATATACACACACACACATACACACACACATATACACATACATACATATACATATATACATATACATATATATAGGAATACTATGCAGTAATCACAAAGATTAACTAGTGCCATTCGCAGCAACATGGATGGAGCTAGAAGAAATTATTCTCAGTGAATTAATTCAGAAAGAAAAAGTATCAGATGATTTCATTGATAAGAAGAATAGAGGGCAACCAAGTAAGGAATAAGGGGGGGGGGGAATAGCAATAAAAACACAACAAAACAAAATATAAATAACAGCAACTATAAATTAGAGACACTTTGCAGGGAAGAGGGAGGGAGAGGGCCCTGAATGAGGGAGGGGAGAGCACAGGGGACTGTGGTGATGGTGCACAGGTGAACTGGTTGTAGATTTTCTGTGGGGACTACACCTGAGAAAAGAAAGCAAACAGTGTTAAAAAAATGAACAATGAATGGGCCCTCCCTGGTGGTGCAGCGGATTAAAGCACAGCACTAAGAAACTTAAGCCACTTCCGCATGAGTTCGATCCCCGCCTGCCCAAGAGGAGACCCACATGGCCTGGCAGACCTCTCCTGACCCGCCCGCTGCTCCCCTCAGC
>NW_004567105.1:40306681-40315939 GCF_000260355.1 Condylura cristata
TAAATCTAAAAAAAAGAACAATGATGTAAAGTATATAAAAATAAAAAATATATTAAAAAGTTAGAAGAAGAAGTTCTGGGGTAAGAAGTCTTCTGTACAAGATGATTCCAGTACCAGATGGTCCCAATATGCAGGCAAGCTTAAGAGTCCCCGATCTAGAATTTTCTTTCGTTTGGATTATTTCAGTCTGTTTCAACGAATTTATCCACTTTATCTATGTAAATGTCACCTCCCCACGTTCAGCTAAGATAATTTCTTCCTCAGGAACCCTTGGCTGATCTATTTCTTCTGGGTGAGGCCAGTAAAATAGACAGGCTGCTGTGCAGTGGCTTGGGTGGGCACGTCTGCACTCTGGCACAGTGGGCACTGTGCATGTTGGCAGAGTGGTTTTCATGGGTCTCCTCGATATATTCCTTAGACTAAAATTGCACCCAGCTTCTGTCTTCTGAAAAGTTAAAATCTCTGAATCCAACAAGATGAGGGTATATATGAGCAGCAAAAATATAAATGATAAATATTTAATCATATCCTGTTTCTTGCATGAATATGACAGGTTTTGGTTCCTGGATGTTAAGTTTGGGGGTTCCTCAACCTTGACTATGGCTATAAAAGAATGCTCAGACAAAGTAAAGCAAAGTTTACTTGTGGACAGTACATCCAGAAAGAGGCCTGGGTGAGCAGGTCCAGGGAAGAACAGCTGCCAGGAAAGGCAGGGGAATCTGCCTTAAATGGGGTAGAGGGAGAGAGTATGGGGGGCTGCTCACTCCAGCCCTTTGCAGGATATACAGCACAGATGCCCAGGCTGTTGGCTTATCAGTCCGGGCAGGAGTTTCTTAGTCACGCCTTGTGACTTTGGGCTCCCGGGGTATAGCTTTATCAAATCCAGCAGCAGGTTGGGGTGAGGACTGCTCCCCTTTCTTTGCAGCTTCTGGCTCCCCTCAGGGTCTATGGCCCTACTCATATGTTGGGCCTGGTACTGCCTTTGTCTCTCTGGACGTTTTTTTGATTCTTGTCATTCTTTGTCACTTCTGGCAAGAGTTTCCTGGAGTCATGGATATGCTCACTGTTGGTTTTTCTTTTTTTCTTTTAAACATCACCCTCTCTGCCCTAACTGTCTAACATGTTGACTCAATATATCAGAAAGGAGTATTGCCTGAATCCCTCTCCTCCTACGTTCTCTAACTTGATTCAAAAGATCAGAGTCATCTGCAGTGATATTGAATTATGGCTTTTTTGTAGTTAAACTTGGGACCCACCTAACCTCTATTGGCTCAGAAGTTTGAAGAGAAGGTGGAACCCAGAATTTACTTGTATCGGTATTAGGATGCCAGTGTCCACAGAGACCACTTAGCAAGCTGTGACCTTCACTACTCAGTCCCACCTTCCTGGCATTGTGTTTGGGCTTGAGGATGTCTTGAGGAGACACCAGATGCACCTGTCCCCTGCCCTCTGCCAGGTTTTCATGTGCTTCACCTGTGCCCTTCACTACCAATCGCCATTTGTAGATATCACCATGGGTCCCTGCCACCAAAAGGAGTTTCCCAAGCACCATAAACCCCTTTACTGCCACGTTCAATGAAAGTTTCCCTCAGTCAACTTTCTTCTTCATCTTTCTCTAGTACCATCACCTTTCTATACTGAGTAACTGTTATATTGTCAGGCAATACTTGAGTGTCTGTGGTGGAGTTTGTTTCCTTCTGGATTTCTTGTGCTCCTCTTGGGCTTGTTGAGGCTCTAGTTTTTACCTCTAGTTCAGTGTCCACCTCCTTTTTAATGAGTGTAACTCTGAGAGGTGGGGAGAAGCTGAGGGCAAGGACTATGCTGTCCACCTGTGGTGTCTCATGCTGCTGCGCGCACAGATGCTTGCAGGTCACAGAAGTTAGTGAATGAGTGAGCAATTCCTGAGGCTTCTGGCTGGCAGTGATCACTTCTGTTCCTCTGCTGTCTCAGCTGCCCTGCCCGCCCCCCCACACCCACCCCACCCTTCACCCTCCAACCCCCACGGTCCGCCCCTCCCCTGCCTTCCGGTATTCGTGCTCTGCAGGGCTGCCTAGCGGTTCATGTTGGAGTGTTGGCTGTCCTCAGGAGCACAAGGGCCTCCACTTCAGTTCTGGCATCACATTTCATTTGAGTGCTCATATGATTCCCATCACAATCCCTGGAGCCTAGATGAGGCCCAACAAAAAATCTGGTTATTGAGCTGTCACCACCCACAGTGGAGGCTACGCGGGAGGCATCGGAGCTTGCAGCTCCAGGTCCTCCCGACCTTACCAGGCCTGAGTGCAGGCTGCATTCTTGAGTTGCCATCGGAGTGTGGCGAAGCATCTCTGTCCACTGGGAGGCTGACCTCTTCTGCACCTTCCCTTACAGTCACGGTCTCCATTCAAATCACAGACGGCCGAGGCTCCCAGGGGCAGCCCTGCACCGTGGAGGTCACCGTCCTGCCGCGTTTCCATGGCAACCGCTGCCCAGATGAGGACGTGTGAGTAACACGTGAGCACCCTCGGAGACTCCCTCTTCCACTCAGCAACACAGTGGGGTCAGCCCTGGCTACTAGGAACTCACCTCCTGATAGCCAAAGAGCTAGCCGGCCCTGCCAGCCCCAGCCTGCCACGTGAAGTGTGCATGGTATTTGGGCAAGGGACCATAAATCCTGTTTCTGTTGCTGGTGTACTTCGTTTTTTTGGAATCACAACCCTATTTCTCATAGAGCCTTTTTAAAAGAAGAATGGTGTAAAAATAAATTAATTTAAAAAAATGTTTTTAGCTTTGTCTTCAAGAGCAAATTTGCCACTTTGATGAGTGACCATTTCCCCTTTATTCTTAACTTTTGCTAAGAAATATTTTGGTGTTATTACAATGTTTTTCCTTTCCAGTGATTTTATACACACACACACACACACACACACACACATATATAAGTTATATACATATAAATTACATATGTATATATATATATTACATTATTCTTCATTTTGTCCATTTCTTTTTTTAATCTCAGTTGTAATCCGGATGGTTTCACTCATCATAGCAGGAGTGTAAGGGATCAGGAAAAAATAAATATATATATACATAGTACTATACATGTATAATAATATATATATAAAGTAACATATATATTACTAGATATATATAGTAATTGTAATAAAGTAAAAAAGTACCTCAACTAACAACTATAATCCAGTGACTTTCTTAATCTTCACTTTCTTTTGTTGGTTTAGTAATCTTTGGAAATCTTTTATTTTCTGGTATAAGACATCAGGCCTGCCTTATGACATAGGCAATATTTCTTAATAATGATTTATTTTCTTTAGTGGAAAATTTGACATTTTTTCTTTGTTCCCTGTTCTTCCGGTTTCACTTGTCATGTAGATAAAGTCCATTGAACTAGCTGGAAAATCACAGTTGATCGCCCTTGTTCACACCTTTAAAATTATTCCCTCTGCTTGTAAAGCTGTGCAAATAGCAACCCACACTATTCCTGCTCTTGAGTTGTGGGCTGTGTTACCTCTCTGTTGCTTCATTCTGTTTGCTTGAAAAGTGTCCACATTAATACCTTCATAATGAGCTCATGAAAAAGATCTTTATCCCTTTCAATGGACTGAACAAAAACAGGAACAGGTGGCTAGACATTTTTTAATGAGTTCTCTCATGGCCAGAGGTTAGAGGTTTCCCAGTGTCAGAAGCAGTAAAGAGAAGTTTCTGTTCTCAGTCTCCGTGCTCCAGTGGCTACAGTGACGACATTGTCTAGACTGAGTTTGCTCAGCACCGTACACACAAGTTGCATTGAACACAGCTCTTCTGAGTTTGTGGGATATGCAAACTAGGAAAATGGAAACCAGATGGTCTCTGAACCCAGCTTTACCATTTTAAAACAGTTTGTCAACATTTTTAAGTCTATTCCTGGGGGATCTTGCTTTAATAAAATTAGTGAATTTGGAATAGTGACAAGGATATCAAACTTCTTAGATGATCTGAGTCCAAGTTTCTTGGCTGCCACTTTTACTTTGTGGACCATTGGATCCTGAGTACTGTTCCTTCAGAAGTTTTCACTAACTCTTGATGAATATGACTGGCAAGTATTGGCAGTATAATCAAGGTCCTGAAGCCTGTGCTTGTTGGTTGCTTCATTTGTATTAAAGTGGGAAAGTGAAAGTCTAAGTCATTACCAATCCAGTAGGAGCAGAAGCCAGAAGTTATCTATCCACCATGGACCACAAGTTGCCCTAAGTATCAGGAAGTCTACATCTAGAATATTCTGAAACTGACTCTATATCCTGGTCAAGTTGCTGAAATATAGCAATTAGGTCAGGAAAATCAGTTCTTTCCAGTTTCCTTTCTGAAATGTCTCAACTTTCCTGAAGTCAATTTATTTTCTCTCTTAATTTTTTGGCTTCCATTTTTGCTTCCACAGATGCTCTCTGTTGCATAATAGAGCCTCCTTGGGAAGTAATTTCTGAAGTCATCTTCTTATTCCTTTTTCTTGTCCTGTTGTCTTTCCCTTTCAAGGTAGGGTCTTTTCTATTTTTTCCTCATTCTGAATCTCCTGGTAGGTTCTTGATGTTATCCCATTAAACTGTGTGTCTATCTTTGTATCAGCACCATACTGCGTATCTTCACAGTAAATTTTGAAATTGGGAAGCAGGGATCCACTAATCTGCTCTTCTTTTTCAAGATGACTTTGGTTATGTTGGATTTCCTGGTAATTAGTGTGTGTGTGTGCGTGTGTGTGTGTGTGTGTTTGTAAAGCCACTTGGGATTTTACTAAGGATTGCATTGAAACTATAGATCACTTTTGGATGTATAAGGGTAATATGAGGTTTTCCAATCTGTGACCCAAGTTTTTCCATTTATTTATAATGTAATTTCTTACTGTCTAATCCTCAGAGTTGAACTTTTTGTTTGTCAATTTAATCATATTTTATTTTTTCTTAATCTTATTATAAGTGGATGTTTATCTTAATTTATTTGAGGGAATTTTTAGTGCTAATGTATAGATATCAATTGATTTTTATATATTGCTCTTACAGCCTACAACCTTGCTGAGTACATTTATGAGCTCTCACTATTGTTTATTGCATTCCTCAGGATTTTCTATGGATACATTCATTTCTTCTACAAATAGAGAGAGTTTTAGTTCTTCCTTTTTAATCTGGAACATTTTCAATTATTTTTCTTTCTTAATTGTCCTGGCAGGACTCCCAATTCCATACTGGATAGAAATGGCAAGTAGGGATATCCTTAGCTTTGCTCCTTTATCAAGTTGAAGATGTTCGCTTGTATTCCTAGAATTTTGTTTGGATTTATCAGGAAATTATGCTGGAGTTTGTCAAATGCTTTAGCTAGCTCTGCTGAGATGATCATGTGAGTTTTCTCTTTAAAACTAGTAATATGGTACTAATGTGGTTTTGTTTGATTTTTATATTCGAATCCTTCTTATATTTCCTGGGCAAACCTCCATAGGTCATAGTGTATCACCCATTATAACTCTGTGCCATCCATATACAGTGATACAGTTTGGGTGTTGACTTTATTGTGGTTGAATGCTAACTACCAACTCTGCCCACTAGAATGCTCTGAACCTTCATCCAGCACTGTGTTTATACTACTTTCTTTCAATTGCATTGATATTTTTGTATCGTTCAGTACGCATCTGATGCCTATTTCAGTTCTGATAAAGAGATTTTATAATATGTTTACAATATACCACACTGTGTATGACTCTCTATACAGAACACTTCCTTCTGTGCCACGTTCTTCCTGTCCTAACCCACCCAAAAATCATTTGTATAACAAATGTCATTCCACTCTTAATAGGGTCACTGAAAAGATTTGTAATGTGTTGAAACAATCATGCTAACTTTTCTATTTCCTCAGATATAATTCCAGCCTGAGAAATCTATCTACCCTCCAGATGATGGGAAGTTATACAGAAATCAGGAACTATATCATGATGATCACAAAGATTCTGAGCCGTTGGGCTAAGAAGAACAGAAATCCATCCTGTGGTCAATGGTCACAAATACAAGATGCATTTATTTCTTCAGTATGCAGATTAACTCTAGTAGACCAGGTAAGATGAGAGCAGGGCTAGGTCAGCATCTGTAAATCTTGACCAGAGAAGTCAGGCATCTGATTGCTTGTCTTGGCAGCAAATAGCCATAATTAGTGAAGAAATGGTGGGCTAGCCAGCTTATCTTTCATGCATGGCGTGGCTGGCTGTTCTTGGCTGCTCATATTTCACAGGAAATGCTGCTGGTTTATAAAAAAGAGACTGATATAAACCAGTCACTGCAGATCTTTCTGCTCATGTTTCGGAAGTAAAAATTATGTAAACACAATCTGATATTGTTAAGTTTATCATTATGTGCAACTTCTCAGTAAATGACCATACATTCAAATGCCCTTGTTCACAACCCTGCCTGTCTTGTAAATGTCATTAGAGAGCATCTCCTTAAAGAGAATACATATTTCACTGTAACCGTGATGTTTTCACTTGAACTGATATTTTCTTTCTCCATCATTGTCTCTTACCCTTTTCCAAAGTTTCTTATTTCCTCTTCCCTCATGTTAATTCCCTCACTATGTGTGGAGTGTGGTTGAATGGTTAGCGGGTAGCCAGAGCAGAGATACAGCACCAGTGGGAAAAAGTTGGTACCAAAGGGGTGATGGCCTTAAAGAATGTTGATGTCTTATTAGTCTCATAACTTAAAAACATGGAATCTGTTCTCCCTCTACACGAACAAGCCAAAGTATGCAACCTTAAACTAGATAGCTAACTTTCCAAATGTTTTTCCTTTTTTTTTTTTTTTGTTTGTTTCTTCTGTCCAGGAAGAAATGATTGATTCTATTCTTATATTGAAGGAACTCCTCCATTTCCCTAATAAGGTGAGTTATTTTCTTGCATCTTCATAGAATTCCAAGGATGTTTATTACAGTTCTTGAAGAACATACTTTGCAGTTACATTTTAACACTTAGATGAGAAATACTATTTTTCCTTAAGAATTTATTAGAACAGCATCGCTCATCTTAACTTGTTATGGCTGTGTTCCAGAGAAATCAGATGGCACTTAGAGAGATGGAGAGAGAGATTTTACTCGTCACCCCAACGGGATCGGTGGGATCAGTCCCAAAAGGCTGAACCCCAAATTACAGGAATGGTGAGGTTTCCTACAGTTTGTGTGAGGAAACTTGTCATCCCACCGCTCATAGCATAAGCATTCTTTATTGTTTGGGAAGGGGGTCAGGGTAGCCACAGCTACCCCTGTGAATTGGGAGTGCAGTACACCCAGAAGCTTCTCGGCACCAGCAAGCAGCAAAATCAAAGCAGCAGACTCCCCCAAGCAACAGGCTTGGGAAAGTAGCAAAATAGAAGCAGACATGGGAAACTTCCTGCTTCAAAGTCACTGGTAAAGAACTTTTTCAGAATGTAATTTGAAACCTATAGTGGAGATGGATTAAGCCAGTCACATATGCTATGAAGAGTTTTGGTCAGGGAATTGTTCTTCACTATTCATTCATCGCCTTAGACTCCCCCATCTTCACCCCTCTCTTTTTCTCATCTCCAGCCCACGTTCTCACTCCTCTGTTCATGGAGAGATGAAAGGAGACCCCAGAAAGCCCCTGCCTAGCATCCTCATACCTAATCACAGCCTACCTGTCACCCCGGCACCAAGGTCACCCGGCACCGAGATCCCCACTTCCAGCAAAGGCTCACTCTCATCTGTTCTCAGAATTCTATTCAAGGCCACCTCATGGCCCTGATGTCAGTGTGTGACTAGTGCCCCCAGAAGTTGTGTTGGGTTCCCCATGTGGCCGCAAGTGATGAACCTGCCTCTTGTTAGTTTCTCAAGGTCTTACCATCTTTAATCTATCACTCTGTCTACTGCTTTTCCCATTTCTTCCTTTCTACTGGTTGGTTCTCATATGCTCAGAGTCTCATTGATTTTAAGCATTCTTTCACTAAAACTACACTGATTTCTAGCTGCCACCTCACCTTCTTTTCTTTACATTAGGTACAATTTACTCCTTCTCCTCCTCCTTTTCCTTCCCTTCCCTCCCCTCTCTGCCTTTCCCCTTCCCTCCCTTTCCCTTTCTCTTCACTTCCTTATTCCTTTCTTCCTTTATGTGTTTAACTGAGTAACATTGGGGTACCCCCATCAGGTATGACACCATAGTGCATCCACCCCTCATCCTTACTCCACCATCACAGATCTTTGTTTCTCCCTCCCTGCTTTTTCCTTTCCCCACCTCAGTTCTGTAGTCAGCTACCAAGAGTTAGTCTTTCAGCTTCTTTCTCTGACTATTAACTTAGTTATGTTCTATTCTACCTCCTCTTCATATTTTCTTTATTGTGGAATAGCAATAGTGAATTCTGCTTTGCTGTGGTTTAGAGTTGCTCTTTTGCATGCATTCGTAAGCTGCTTAAATCTGACTCCATTTCTATCCCAAGGCTGAAGCTGCTTCTGCCCAAATCACTGGAAATCTCTGTGATGCCAAGTCCACTGCTCACCTTCCTTGCTCCTGGGTCTTCCCTGTCAGGGAAGTTCACTGGCAGGCGCCCTCCTTTTGACCCTAACCACCCCTCAAACTCCCAGCCCTCCACCCCCACCCCCACTCCTCTTCCTCTCCTTTATCCATTCAGAGCTTCACATTCTCACCACCATCTTCCTTGGGAGGCCCGTCAAATCCCTTTACGCTGAACTCAAGTGCTGACAACTTTGTATCCCCAACCCAAACTGCTTCCAAGATCCCCAGACTCATTTGTATCCTGCTCTATGCCACATGGCAATCACCATCCCTCTCACTCAGCGTGGGCGAGGGTGAGATGGTCTCCTCCCTTGCTTCTCCCCTGTTCCTCCTGACGTACTCATTCCACCTGCTTTCCCCACCTCCACCACCTCAAATCAAAAATCTAGGTGTCAACAAAGATTATCCACTACCAACTTTAGATAAAATATAACCAACTAATTTACCTGCAAAATGAGTTTCTTTGAGGATAGTAGGAAGAATTACGATTACAGACATGAATGCTATGGTGGACCATACACAAATCCAGACTGTGGAGGAGAGGAGCTTGATTATGCAGGAAAAAGGAGCGGGAGAGAGAGTTCTGAACAAGTTAATTGGAAGAGAGTTAGAGTTCAGGGTGGTTTTGGCTTATTATGTGGCGTGTGACTCCTTTCACTGGCAGGGCTGCTGCTGGGCAGGGTAAATCTCCTGGGAGCAGTGGGTGACTTCACACTTGGAAGTGTATG
>NW_004567105.1:40316039-40316862 GCF_000260355.1 Condylura cristata
ATTTTGCATCCTGAAATATTTTATTTATTTGACTTTTTTGCATGTAGTTAAGCATTCGGAGTGCAGTCCTCATCCTCAAATACTCCCAAATGCTGTTAGAGAGAAGCCGGCCTTCAGGAAGTTTTGTGGTAGATAAAAGGTGGGTGAGTGAGCTCGTCCTCCTCCTAACTGAGATACTAGAAGTCTTGATCTTTAAAAAGCACATCACACTTGTTTTAGTTTAGATAAAATATTATTCTTTCAATTTGAGTCTCTTTCAACAATCTTATCTCTGAGTGGGGTCTCTACTAGTATTTCTAGACTGTTTGATTTTACTGTTGGTGAGTTTGGTTTTAGAAATAGTCATAAGTCATGTTTCAGTTAAACAAGCATGACCATCAGAAAACTGAATCTTAATTTCATTTAGTTGGACATGCATTTATTGAACAGCTGCTAGGACACAAGGAAGGAAAAGACTGTCCTAGCTCTCGGGCACTGGTGGGCGAAGGTAAATGTGGAAACAGATATACTTATATGCTAAGTCCTATAGTTACAAGAATGACAAAATTCTGCAGGAACACAGACAATGATGCAGCTATCTTTGGTGAATATTTGAAATCAGTTTTAAATGATAAGTAGGGGGAAATCATGATTGACTCTGTTAGATGTGATATTAGCATTGCGGACATGTATTTAGAAAAAAATCTTATCTCAGCAATATATACTTAAAATACTCAGAAATGATACTTGACTTTTACTTTTTTAAAAAAGGTTTATTTATTTATGCATACAGAACTGGGATACAGGCCAGAGGTGCAGGGGAGGTGAAAGGATTCGCCAGAGA
>NW_004567105.1:40317297-40323655 GCF_000260355.1 Condylura cristata
GCTGCGCCACCAGAGAGGGCTGACTTTTATTTTTAAATATATGTTAGGGATATGCTGGACTCTATCAATCAGACCTTTCAGTTTTTCTAGAATCAAGGCCTTCAGGGAGACCTTGAAGCTAAAAAATAAAATAAGACAACAAACAAACAACTAAATACATTTTAGTAGTTGAGTGGAAAATAGAAAAACTATTACCAATGAATTCTGATCGCAATAGTTGGCTGATGGACATATTATACCACTGTACTGTATACTATTCTCTCTGTTTTATATACATCTGAAAATGAGCCATATTAAGAAATTAGAAAAAAAAAAGAAGTAGGACTTTTTAGCAAAGACGGGATAAAGACATTGCAGGGAAGGGATTTTATATGAATCAGGGAAAGGCCTCTGTAGTTTCAGAGTTGTCAGAGATTTGCATGGCTGAGAGCATAATTTACATGGGCAATGGAAGAAGAGGAAGCTACAGAAAGAGGAGCCAACTCGTAAGGGATTTGTCAGGTGATTGTTTGGGTTCAAAGTAAGTAGCACCTTAGCATATAGGGCTATTAGAGATCATTTATTTTATGTTGGTTCATTTTACAGGTCAGGAAACAAAATAGCAAGAGAACATTATTACTGTGAGCCTGGCCAATAGTGAGAGTCCAAAGTCGGATTTAAATCCTCATCACTCACCCACTACCGAGCAGTATTGTTAATCTCCAAGCATGATAAAAAAGACAAGAGTATATGCATTTTGCATCCTGAAATATTTTATTTATTTGACTTTTTTGCATGTAGTTAAGCATTCGGAGTGCAGTCCTCATCCTCAAATACTCCCAAATGCTGCTAGAGAGAAGCCAGCCTTCAGGAAGTTTTGTGGTAGATAAAAGGTGGGTGAGTGAGCTCGTCCTCCTCCTAACTGAGATACTAGAAGTCTCTGACCAAGAGAAATCAAGGAACGCAGACTTCCTGCAGGCAGAAGGAACTACAGTCATCTTGAACTTACTGGTAGTAAGTTGTCCTTTTTTCTTCATTGATAGCAACAGTTACCCCCCTCGCCCAGGATGTAACATGTATTTGCAATTGTGCCTCAAAGCCAATAATTTAATTGTTTCTTGAAGTACTGTGTTTATTATTCTGAATGGTGGTTTGGTTTCTGGAAATTTTGGGTTTGACTTTTAAGTGTGGGGGGTGGTGTTTATGATGTTTCCCAACATCATATGATGTTTATGATCATATGGTGTTTATGATGTTTGCTTCTATTTCATCCTTTTACATTTTTATAGATTTTTCACTTGGGATACCTGGGATGTTGTTTGACTCAGAAACATCATTTTTCAGGGCATTTACTGTCTACTGTAGAATATTACAAATGATTTTTAATACATACAAGCCTACTAGTATGTAACTTCGAAGAAAATATTAAGTTTATGTAATCTATTTCTGCTGCAGCAATTATGGAAGTTTTCTAAAACGTTGTTTCTTCTTCTTTTTTTTTTCCCTACCTTATGAGATCACCAGTGCTTCCAAGGAATAATAATATAGTTGTCTTTCCTGTCCCACCACGTATCCTCTTTCCCATCTAGATCTGATGGCTCACTGAGCTGTAATGTTCGGGAAGCTAGAAAATAAATAAATGTTCGGTATGAATCTAATAAAAGCAAGCATGACTTGGCATTTAGTACATCTAGAAACATTTGCTGCATACTTAACACCCACCTTGAACTAGTCCTAAGGCATTGTCAAGTTAACATGCTCTTAAAATATTCAAGGCATTCCAACTCGCTTGTATGGACTACGAAACCCCAAGTATAGCAGTTATCACAAAATGAGTCATGTATCACAAAAGCTGTGTGGTGACCAAACACAACTTGTGCCTTACTATTATTTGACAGTCATATCTTTCTATCAAGCAAATGAATCCAGAGTGACCTGCGACCGGCTATTTTTCAAGTGTTCCCACCTCTTCCCTTATTCTGGATTCCAGATGACTATGCCATCTGCACTATGCCATCCTACAGTTCATGTTCCATTTCAGGGCTACCTCTGTTTCAAAAAGGAGCCTGAACTCCACGTCAGCACCAGGCTGATGGAAGTCCATGCACAACTTCATTGTGACCTTCAGAGCTGTGTGCAGAGCGTGGGTTCCGTCCAAGTGCATTTACCTGCAGACGTGGCCCGGCAGACTGCTGCTGGGACAGAAACGCCGAGCCCATGCTATGCCAGCCAGCTCAGGCTCTTCAAGAGGAGTCTGTCTCCAGGGAGAGCAGCACCTGGTCAGGTACAGCAAGGCAGGTCACCCATACCCCCTATTGACTACCTCAGCGGAGCAGGTGTTGGGTTTGATGAAAAAAAAAAAAAGGATTTGGGGGACATGTTTACATTTGTAACTCAATTGCAAGAGAGGGACAACTTTGAACTATTTTTTCATTATTTTGGAAGAGAGCCTCAGCAAAACTGAGTATCCCTGGTATCTCATAAGTGGACCACTTACTGTTTCCTGTGGTTTGTTTTAATCCATTGTTGGAGAGTCAGAGGCATGGCTAGGATGGAGTGTGCGGTACAGGCAGGCACGTAGCCGGTGAACTCCTGGCTTACTGTCCCAGCGATCAAATGAAGGGTTTAACCCAGACAAAATTCAGGAAGGGGCCTCTATGGGCTTTTTTTCCTCCATGCCCACCTGAATGGTACATCTACACTAAGCCACCAAGGGTGGCTCCTGAGACTGGATTGAGATGGGTGTTGGAAAGAGGAGTCTGGAAGGTGCAGACACCTGATAATTCTGGGAACATCTACCTTTCTTCTCCAATTGGAAACCACCTGCAGGGTCCCTGGAGTACCTGGTCTGTGACAGAGAGCACTGTTCTCTGCATGTTCTCTACCTCAGCCCTGCTCCAGAGCCTGCCTCATCTGAACACCCAATAAATGTCTAATGAACAAATGTACAAATTCAAGATGCACAACTTACTTTAGTCAAAAACAGTCATTTTTAGGAAAATAGAAATCATTTCCATAAATGAAAATAATTCTATATAATAAACAATAAAGAAACAGAAATTAAATTGGTTTTTGAAATTAAAGATGGGCTTGTCTTTAAAAAATTAAGTGCTGTGACTATGTAGTGTGGAGGGCAGCCTGGTATATACTATTGCTGAGAAGTCCTTTGTCACAGCACAAAGAACTTTAAAAATGAAAACCCCTGGCCCTCCCTGGTGGCGCAGCGGGTTAAAGCACTGCACTGAGAAGCTAAAGCCACTTCCGCATGACTTCGATTCCCGCCTGCCCCGGAGGTGACCACATGGCGTGGCAGACCTCTCCTGGCCCGCCCGCTGCTCCCCTCAGCAGTGTACTTCATCAATCTGCCTGTTCTGCTCCCAACTCTGTCTCTGGTGAAGCCTCTTGCCGCCCCTGAGCCTCTGGCCTGTACCCCAGTTCTGTATGCACAAATAAATAAATCTTTAAAAAAAAAATGAAAACCCTATTGTTACACTATAGGAATTGTCACTGAGGAAACAAGAAAGATGTATTCATTCCTTCATTCACTCATTCATTCACTGCAACATTTGCAAAAACCCAAAAAGAATGACCTAATGTTCAGCTGAAGAATATAGTTCACTGGTTATCCAAAGGAACTGTAATAATCTATACATAGTCAATTAAAATTATGTCAATCAAGGAATTTTAGTGACTTTGGAAACTTTTATACAAAAAAATACAGAACATAAATTGTCTGTCCAGTATATGGAAAATGTTTCCAACTGACAGTCCCAGAAACAATTTCTTTGACCTAGATGGTATTACAGGCAAGATGTGCTTCACCATTCTGCATAACTTTCTCTAGCTTTCCTGATAACCTATAATGAACAGATATATTTCTTTTGTATAGGTTTTTTTTTAAAAGATTTATTTATTTGTTCGTACAGAACTGGGGTACAGGCCAGAGATGCGGAGGGTGAGAGGCTTCACCAGAGACAGAGCGGGGAGCAGAACAGGCAGATCAATGAAGTACACTGCTGAGGGGAGCAGCGGGCGGGTCAGGAGAGGTCTGCCACGGCATGTGGTCACCTCCAGGGCAGGCGGGGATCAAACTCATGAGGAAGTGGCTTAAGCTTCTTAGTGCAGTGCTTTTACCTGCTGCGCCCCCAGGGAGAGCCTGTATAGGTTTTTAAAGTAAGAAAAAGGCTTTTTAAAAACTTTCATTTTTTTCACTTGAATAAGACTAATATAAAGAAACATTACACTCCCCCAAACCCTGCCGTTCTTTCTAACTGGTCAGAGTGCTGTTATTCTGTGTTACCCTGTGCTGTCTGGCTCATAGTTTTGTGTGATTGTAGCAGCAGCATCACTGGACTTGGTCCCCTGCTTCTCGCACCAAGTCCACCTTCTCTCACTAAGTCACCTGCTCTCTGGTCTCTTTGTCTCTGAAGCTTGGCCCTGTGGTGGCCCTCTCCTTGCACAGCTGCTCCAGCAGGAAGCCCATCAGCAACCGGCGGCTGAGGGCGCCCGTGATGGTGGAGTTCGGGGAGGAAGACAGCCTGGTGAGGACAGCCTTCCAGCTCACCTCCCTCAGTGGTGGCCCTGCCAGTTTTCATGCATTGACTTTTCCAGAGGAAAATCTGGCTTAACTTGTTCTCTATTTCATGACAGGACTCTGAGAGAAAGAAAAACACATTTGTGTTGCTTCGGGATAAAGTGAATTTTCATCAGTTCACTGGGCATTCTGAAAATCCCCTGGAATCTCTACAGATAATGATAGAATTTTCTAAGCCTATTGCCAAAGCTTTCCCAGTCTTGTTGTTGGTAAGGTATGTTGTCGGGTGGAGGCTAAATAGGAAGAAGGCTGAAAGAAGCAAGGGATGATGCCCCTGAATATTGGTGAATAAAGCTGACTTTTTAATGCAATCATGGAACTCATTGTGTAGTGAAATTATTCCCTGTTTTTCAGGGAATAAACTTCCCTACTTTTTTTTGGGGGGGGGGTTGGGGGAGTTCCTGCCCACTAAGTTGAGTAGAGTGAGAAATAGCTGAAGTGCCAGTAGCGGTACAGCTGTCTTCACTTAGGAACTTAACTCTCTTTCACAGTGTAGACCTGGGCCTAGAATTCTTTTCGAATTTTTTTAAATGGAAAAAAAAAATTGTAAACAATTATCTGAGAAGACTTGATAAATGCTTCTTTCTCAGGAATATGGATTTGTGAGAGTTGGGTCAACCCCATTTTATAAGTGAGAGAATATTGGAAGGATTCTTTGGTATCAGACTTTAGCCATCTCCATCTGACTAGGATTGTGCTGCTTCCGTCCAGCTGCTTCTGTCTGGGTGGCATCTGTGCTGGGCATCTCTCAGGTGGGCTGAGAGCCACACAAATAAGTACCCTTGGTCATTCCACCACCTGAACATTAAATGTTCGGAGCATGTCTATTTGATGCAAAGATTTGGACTTTAACTTATTTAGGTCACACACAAAACAGCAAATTGGTTCTGACCAGTTTCTGGGCCTTACTCCCCGTTCCACACAGCTCACCACTCTCACAGGCTGCTGTGGGGCCCACCCCAGGCCATTCAGAGCTGTTGCACCTACCATCTGCATTGCTTTTCTTTCTTAATTTGAACTGAAAATTTTATGTTAATCAAAGGAGGCCTGAAAGTGTCATGTCAGAGTTCTTTTTGAAAGAGTCCTAATGCTATAGAAAAAGCAGAGTGGAGCCTGCAATTTTTATTTTTTTTAATTGAGATAATGTTGGCCTATAACACTGTATGGTTTAGGGGCACATGTTCACACCTCTTTGGATGTGTGTTATCATACTACCCCCAACACCAAAGCACAAGTAACTCTCCACCACAGTCCATTGCACAGTGACCCCTTTTAGACTCCACTGGCCTCTCAGGAGTGAAAATATTTGCACAAAACTGTAAAATTAAAATCTCCAAGAAGAAAAAATATCAGACCTATATATCACTGTGTGTTTTTATCTCCTAGATTCTCTGAAAAGCCTACCCCTTCTAACTGTCTTGTGAAACAGACCTACTTTTGGGATGAGAGCACTGTACATATTTATCTACCTGCTGTTTCACAGAAAGGTCAGTGCACGCGAGCTCTTCTGAAGTCCAGGTCTGATTCATGTGATAGAAACTTCAACTGTAAGATTTGTATGCCTAACAGTGCTCTTTCTTATCCGTGACAAAAACACCTGCCATTCGGCCCTCCCTGGTGGTGCGAAGGGTTAAAGCACAGCACTACAAGCTAGTTGCAGCCACTTCAGTACTAGTTCAATCCTGGGCCCCAGAGGTGACCTCTCCTGGCCCTTCCACTGCTCCCCTCAGCAGTGTATTTTGTTGACCTGCTTGTTCTGCTCCCCACTCTGTCTCTGGTGAATCC
>NW_004567105.1:40324840-40326967 GCF_000260355.1 Condylura cristata
GCACAATTTCTTATTGTGAGAAATTTTAAACAGCAGAGCAATAGGAAAAGATGAGAAATAAATATTTGCAGCCATTGCATCTGGACCTTTCCATTTATTGGCATTTTGCATGTTTGCTGCATCTGCCTCTGTGCACACACGGGCAGGTGTGAGTGGAAGGGGTATGGGAGGGGAAAGGGGAACCATTAGAAAGAAAGTTTTCCATATCCTGACCCTCAAGCTCTAAAGATCTCAAATTCCATCTCAATGATCACACAGCTTAGTAACACACCCAGGACTAAATTGCCAGTGTCACCTCAGAATGTCGCCTGCTCTCAGGACACAGTTGCAGGCTAGTGATTATCCCCAGTGCCTTCTAGAGCTTCTGATGTTTGTTATTCAGAGTTACATCTAAGTTCACAAATACATTTTATCCTCACATTTTTGTGGTCCTTTAAAATCTAGAACACCTTCTCACATTTTGCCTCTTTTCATGACCTTTAAATATTTATTTATTTTGCACACAAGAAATGGGGCCAGACATGCAGGGATGAGAGGATTCACCAGAGACAGAGTGGGGAGCAGCACACTGATCTACTGGAAATACACTGCTGAGGGAAGCAGCGGGCAAGACAGGAGAGGTCTGCTGTGCTATGTGGGTCACCTCCCTGCCTGGGGATGAACTAATGCTGTAGATAGCTTCATGGATAGCTTCATGGTGCTGTGACTTAATGCCTTGTACCACCAGGGAGGCCCAACCTTGAAATTTTTATGAGTCCAAGTAGTGACTAATCTCTCGTGATTGAACTTAGCACCCAGGTGTTGGTAAAGCTTGTGCACACTGTTAATTTAGCCCTTGAATTACCCAGGTTCTTGTCCCACAAAGTCTTAAAAAGGAATTTGCAGACTTTTTAGATAAGGGAAGCAGGCCTTAATCAAAAAAGTAAAGAACAGTTTACTTAAAGAAAGAAAGCAAGGACTGCCAGGCGTGCTGTACCTGGGAGGGGTGTAGAAGCCCTTATGGGTCTGTTTCCGGGGATATTTAGAGCTAAGCTGTTTCTCTCTTCTAAAATCTCATCATCCTACTTTGTGACTGGCTTTTTCTCCTCGTGGCTATTTGTACCCATTTCTCCTTCTTTTCTTAGAGTTTCTCCTCTTAGAGTTTCTGAGCTCTTATTCTCAAGTGTTACTATTCTTGTTTATTTAGTTCTGGGCTTTTTGGGTTTCATCTCTGGGTATGTTTTGGTTAGCATCTCTTAGAATTACTGTCCTCATTAGCCCTTCTAGATTTCTCTGCCCTATCTCAGAAGCCTCTAGCTTTCTGAAGTCCCTGCCAGCATGGTTCCTGAAGCTGCCTACTTAGCCCTAACTTCCCTGAGAATTCACCTGAAGGATAGCCCTCAGCCAGGCTTCGTGAGGCAAATGGGCGAGCCAATCTCTCCATTTTAGCGGGATGACCTTCCTTTGTAGTATTTGTGTGATACTGTGAACCTAATGAGCATTGCCTTCCTGTGCCCTTTCACCCCATCACAGATGCATCGCAGGCTGCAATGGTGGTTTTCTAGCTCTGCCAGTTACTGGCATTCTTCAGTAAAGACCAGCCTGTCTCACTCTCTTTCTTGCTCATTGTACATGATACCTGCAATCCATGTGGATGCAGATTCTTTCTCAAAGAAATGTGTTTGGTGCATTTCATCTTTTTCTTTTTGTTGCTCACACTGTTCCAGTTGGGGGTTCTCTCAATAAGGTTCCCCATGGCAGTTGTCCTCGGTGTGTTTTTTTATCTGGAGCATCAGGGTACCCAGGCAAGTGTGCACACAGCCCGCCCTTTCTTGGAAACAGGCATTTCCTTGTGATACTTAATACACAAGATTCAAGACCAAGTGGGCTCAGCACTGTTGGGGGGTTGGGGGAGTGGTTGGATCTGTGTCACTGAGTCAGTTGAGTGCATCTTCTATGTGTGTATCCTATGTAGTATATGTGCAGATGTATAGGTTTCAGTGGTGTGTGTATTTTTGTGTGTTTATGTGTGTGTGTGAAGTGTGTAGAACTATATATATCCATTTTTCTATTGCTCATTTCTCCTTGATTTTTAATATGGTAAGACAGTTTGTCATTTTCCTACAATATAAGTTGTGACTTTTTTTT
>NW_004567105.1:40328137-40341226 GCF_000260355.1 Condylura cristata
CCTACAGTCAAATTTTAAATAAATAAAGCATTAAATATTTTTGCATCCAAACATAAAAATTTTTCCCCTGAAATGACAGGCTAAAGCTGTGTGGTCATTATGCTGTTTTACCAGGATGGCTGTAGGCTTGGGGCCTACTAACATTTGGCAAGCTGATTCATGGAGCCAAAGGGACGCAGGGAAGTTCTCTGAGTGGGACTGGGAAAGCTGACTCCACTCTTCATCGTGTAGGGTCAAAGAATAGTCTGTACAGAGTGCCCAGAGAGAGTTAGAACTTAAGCTTTCCAACACTCTGGGAGAGATTGACAGCTGGAGTTGTGCCTGGACATATTTAATTCATGACTCATCTTCTCCAAGAGAGAAAATGGTTCATTTCCTCCCTGCCTGGCTCCTGGTCTTGTTCCCTACTTTCTGCTACTGTCTTCTGTGTTCAGAGTGATGCTTTTCCTCAAACTTCAGTGTTTCTTAAGTCACTTTTTCTCTTTTCAGATACCAACTTGGGATATTTATCCTTACTTGATGCTGACTATGACAGAAAACCTCCAAACAAATATTTTACTAAATCAGTGAACTATACAGTACATTTCCAGTGGATCCAATGCCTGTTTTGGGATATGAAGGAGTGGAAATCTGGGAGGTTCTCTCCACAACCAGGAACTTTTCCAGGAAAAGTGAACTGCAGGTATAGCTAAACATAAGCTTGAGAAAGAATTGAGGTTTTTTAAGTGACTGCATTTTCTGTTTGTTGCAATTCCTAGAGCCTCGCTATCCTTGCCACCCTATAAATCATAAGGGGTCTCAGTTTATGTGACTATGAGCTCATGCCTCTTATACTACTCTGTCTGTAAAATTGGTCTTCCGACCATATTTCCCCCTGTGGAGATCAGGGTCTGGTTTTAAGGTCCTCTTTATATCTACTCCTCTCCAAGGCTACTGACATGTAGTAGGTGTTCAGCAAATAATCTGTTTGACAAATGACTCCTCGGTGAATCATAGAATCTGGTGAGGATGGTGTCCATGGTTCTAGATGCCCTGGCATTCCCTTGGGATAGACCTAGTCAGGCAGGGACCTGTGCGCTCACCTTCCCTGTTACCTGTGTGCCCCACTTCCTGGTCTCCCTTACAGCATGCTGTAAGGGTGAATTTCATGATACAATGAAACTTCTATACAGATTGTTGGCAGGACTTCTCAAGAATATTGGAGTTTATCTGTTGTGTCATTAAATTAGAAATTATCATTTAGCTGAAATGCTGTTATCATTGTTTCTACTTTTACATTAGAATACAGAATAAGTAATTATTAGCTATGCATAGTTATTGAAACTGTCATTTCGTTAATAAAAATTATCATATGACACTGTACTCTATAGCTGCCTGTTAGGAGGCAAGTATGTCCAGATCATATTGGTGTAATTCATTATTTATTAGTGCATCAACCCCATCAGCTTTTCTGTATTACACCCTACTCTCTGCTAGGCATTTTTTTTAGAAACTAGAGGTACAAAAATGAATATAACATGAGATCTACTCATAAGAAGATAAAAGAGAGGTAAAATAAAAACAGCAGTCTTCATAGTGGTTGTTGGGGCAGGAATGACCAAAGGCAACATTCTGATAATACCAGGACAAGCTTTTCAGGGGCCAATTCACAGAATCTGGCTGGTAGCTGAGGCAGCATTGTGCAGTGATTTGAACCTGAGAATCTCCTGGAATGAGCTGGACTGTAGTGGGCATCACAGAGAGATCTGCATACACTCCCAGGTCCACTGTGAGGACAACCAATGTCTCAGGCAGCCTCAGAGACTCGGTTGTGAGGGCGTCTTGCCTGTGGCCAGAACTGAGGCCCCTCTTTGACTTATATTTTATCTGAATACTTTAAACTTAATCTGAGTCGCTGAGTTGTAATTAGTGGAGCTTGGCATCCTTTTCATATTTCCCTCACCCAGGGTACCATCACCCTGCAAACAACTGTTCTCCCCTCATTCTGGGTCCTAATGAGCATCTTCCTCCCAGCTATGATCACCTGGCCACATTTGCTGTTTTAAGGAGAAAGCTGAACGCCAGCTTTGAAATGAGCGACGTTTCCAAGTTCCAGAGGTAAGCTCTGTTTTCTAAATCCAGTTAAACTTTTATTTGTATGGCTGCCTCCTTGAGATACTCACTATATTATCCATTAGATTCTTGAAATGTGTGTTACTGTCACTCCCTTTTGAAAGATGCATATTAGTCGATTATTGTCTTTAATTATATAGTTACCTTGTATCTTCCTATTCTTTCATTGACTGATGGGAGATTTACAAACATAAGGAAGTTTACAAACAAACACAATATACTTGTGTTGCTTTTAAGTGTACCGCTCATGTGAGTGGCACAGTGATTTTCAACTGGGTTAGTGTCCATGTGGCAATACTGCCTATTTGCCTGCCCTGGTTTATAGTTATTTTTCCCTTTCTTTTAAAAAATATTCAGTGTTAAGCAACAAATTTAAAATTCACCCTATTTTATAGTTTTGAAATACAGGTAATTGCACTTCACTTTATGTGCTTTACTTTATTGCATTTTTTGATTTTACAAATTGGAACTTTGCCAAAACCTGTGTTACACAAGACTATCAGCACCATTACTCACAGCGTGTGTCCACTTCCTGTCCCTCTGTCATATTTTGGTAATTGCTGAAGTATCTCTAATATTTTTATTACTATTTTTGTCATTTTCCCTAGTTGTTTTTTTTTTTGTTTGTTTGTTTTTAACATCTGTTTCATCAGTATCCTAATTTTATTCATTATTGTTATATCTATGTATTGATCTGTGATCGGAGATCATTGATGTTGTTAATGTCATTGTTTTGGTGTCCCACAGCCCATGCCCACATGACAGTTTAGTAAATGTTATGTGCTCTGACTGTCCTTTACTGGTTGTTTCCCCACCTCTGTCCTCTTCTAGGCCTCCGTATTTCTTGAGACACAACACTACTGAAATTAGGCCAAATAAATATAGCCCTATATAGCCTTTAAGTGATCAAGTAAAAAGAAGATTGTGGGTTTCTCCTTTAGATGGAATGCTAGAAGTGACTAAGTGGGCCCTACCTGGTGGCATGTCAGTTTAGGACGCAGTACTGTGAGCGAGCAGCAGCCCCTTCTGTGTGAGTTCAATCCCCCGCCCCAGAGGTGACCCACATGGTGCGGCAGACCTCTCCTGACCCGCCCGCTGCTCCCCTCAGCAGTGTACTTCATCGATCTGCCTGTTCTGCTCCCCACTCTGTCTCTGGTGAAGCCTCTCACTGCCCCTGCGCCTCTGGCCTATATGCCAGTTCTGTATGCATAAATAAATCTTTAAAAAAAAAAAAGAAAAATTATTAAGCTCAGTGAGGAAGACATGTTGAAAGCTGAGCTAGACTGACAGATAATCCTCTTGTGACCATTAGCCAAGTTGGGAATGCAAAGGAAAATAAAGTTCCAATAAACACATGTAAGATAAGAAATCAAAATGGCCAATGCTGATAGAAAAAATTTTAGGGGTTTGAATAGGTGATTAAATCAGCTACAACAATCCCTCAAACCAAAAGCAAACCCAGAGCAAATTCCTAACTTTCGTTAATTCTGTGAAGCTGAAAGAACTGAAGAAGCTGCAGAAGAAAAGTTTGAAAATAGCAAAATTTGGTTCATGAGGTTTAAGGAAGGAAGCAGAATCTGTAATATAAAAATGCAAAGGGAAGCAGCAAATGCTGATGTGCTCATTTCAGCAAGTTATCTAGATCTAGTTAAAAATAATTGGCAAAGGTGGCTACAGACTAAACAACATATTTTCTGTAGACATGGCCACCTTGTATTAAAGATGTCATCTAAGAATTTCTAGCTATGTCTGGCTTTGAAGCTCCAAAGGACAAATTGACTGTCTTTTTAGGGGTTAATACAGCTGATAATTTTGAGCTGAATGATAGCACATTTGTTTATAACATGGTGTGTTAAATACTTTAAGTTCACTGTTGAGACCTACTACACAGAATAAAAGACTTCTTTCAAAATATTATTGTTCATCGACAATGCACCTGGTCACCCAAGAACTCTGGTAAAGACGTACAAGGAGATGAATATTTTCATGCCTGACAATATAACATCCATTCTGCAGCCCATGGGTCAGGGAGTAATTTTAATTTTCAAGTCTAAGTACCCAAGAAATATATTTTGTAAGGCTATAGATGACATAAATAGTGATTCCTCGGATGGACCAGGGTAAAATAAATTGAAACCCTTTAGGAAATAATTCACCATTCTCCATGACCTTAAGAATATTTATGTTACATGATAAGTCAAAGTACCAGTACTAACAGGAATTTGGAAGAAGCTGATTCTAACCCTTGAGAGGTTCAAGACTTCAGATGTGGTAGAAATAACAGTAAGAAATAGAATTACAAGTGGAGCTTGAAAAAGTAACTGAATTGGAATCTTGTGCTAAAACTTGACCAGATGAAGAGCATCTTTTGGATGAGCAGAGAAGATGTTTTTCTGAGATAGAAATTTACTGTGGGGAAGATGATCTGAGAGCACTGTTGAAATAACAACAAAAAATCTAGAATAATAGATAACTCATGTTGATAAAATAACATCAGGTTTTGAGAGATTTAACTCCAATTTTGAAAAAAAAATCTACATTTGGATAAAATGCTTTTACACAGCATAACACTAATGTCAAAAACTTCACTGCTGTCTTATTTTAAGTAACTGCCATACTCACTCCAACCTTCAGCAGCCACCACCCTGATGAATCAAGAGCCATCAGACTCTGCAACACCCTCCACCAGCAAAATAATTACAGCTTGCTGAAGACTCACATGTTGAGAGCAGCTTTTAGTAATAGTTTGTTTTTATTAAGAAATATATTTAGGCCCTCCCTGGTGGCGCAGCGGGTTAAAAGCACAGCACTGAGAATCTAAGACCGCTTCCACATGAGTTCGATTCCCACCTGCCCCGGAGGTGACCACATGGCGTGGCAGACCTCTCCTGACCCGCCCACTGCTCCCCTCAGCAGTGTAGTTCGTCAATCTGCCTGTTCTGTTCCCCACTCTGTCTCTGGTGAAGCCTCTCACTGCCTCTGAGCCTCTGGCCTGCACCCCAGTTCTGTATGCACAAATAAATAAATCTTAAAAAAAAAAAAAGAAATATATTTAGATATATTTAGACATGATGCTAGCACACTTACTAGGTGACAAGATAGGGCAAACATATTTTTCAGGCATCGGTAAAGCTGGACATCTTTATGGCTTTCTGTTTTGTGGTGGTGCAATGGAACCCAAACTCCCCACCCACACTTAGTACCAGGTTGGGCCATCCCAGGTGCTGACCCATTCCAGGTACTGAGTAAATGTTTGCTGGCTAACTATTGATTATAGATTCTATATTTTCTGCTGTGTTAGGAAACTCTACCTTATTCAATGAGTCATTCAACAGTTGGTTACTTTGTAGACTAGTAAGTGGATTAGAAAGTTAGTGATAGATGTTAGTTATTGGTGCTGCCAATGCTGGTCCAGGGAAGGGGCATCCCTGAGGATATCCAGCCAGAAGACACCTGAGGACACATACCTGGAAGGACAGCATCCCTTGCAGCACATGTCCCTTTGGAGTCCCATCAGATGCTCATACACCTGAGGCGAGGCAGGCCTCATCAATGAACCTGCTGTCATGAGCGACCTGATGTGGACGCCACCCTGTGGCATCTGGAGGGTTCAATGATGTCCTCCCAGCTAGCACAGGTTCCTGGAAACTGGAGGTGAGCAAGCTTCAGGGGAGAGGCACGCTCTTTCCTCAGAACCCCCTACACAGGGGTAAGAAGAGTGGAGCCAGCAGAGCATCTCCTGCTTCATTCTGCTGGGATAGAGAGAGCTTTCCTCACATCCACAGTCCATGGGCTGAAGCTCTTCACAGCAGAGACTTTTATCCAAATTTCATAAAGAAAATCTCTCAAAGGCCACGAGTCCCCAACAGGTCACAACGTTCAAATGCAAAATTGGTCCCTCACAAGGATTTTGTCTGGAGCCTGTGCTCCTGTGGTTCCTTTCGCTGGACTGTGTGGGACAGCTCCATGCCTCAGGGCCCCCCTTGGTTCTGCTCCCTCCAGCTGAGACGCACAAACCAGTCCTAATCACCAGAGGTTGCCCCACTCGGGCCACCTTTCCCTTCTCTACCATTTTCCTCATTAAAAATCTATTTTTTAAAAATAGACCTTTTTTCTTTTTTGTTGTTTTTTTCTTTTGTTTTTTGACAAATCTAATTTTTTGCCAAATTTACAAAACAAATGATTTACAAATAAGGTAGTGTAGGCTGACTGTGCATGTAGGTATCTGTGAGCGTGCGCCTGGGTGCGTTTCCCCTGTGTGTGTGTGCACCTCTCAGGGAACTGGTTGCCTAAGTGTTTCTTTTTGTGAGTAGTTAATTTTACTTTTTTATTTATAGGCACCCAGAAAATCTGCTTCCTGGCATTTTTGTGGTGGTTCTTGTAATTCTTTATGCATTTTTGGTGACTAAAAGCAGATGTGTAGATGATCGAGAAAAAAAGAAAATTGGTTACATTTTTCTGCAAGGGAACACTCCACCCAGCCACCAGCTGTATGCAGTGGTCGTTGACACAGGCTTCCGGGCTCCCTCCCGCTTTAGTGCAAAGGTAATTGGCATCTGGGACCCTCCTGTGGTGTCTGCAGGTGTGGAAGCTTGTGAGAAATGGTGGTTTGACCATTGTCTGTGTCAGCGTAACTTGTCACGGGAGTGATTTCTCTCTCCCTTGGGTCCTACCCTTCCCCAAGTTCCAGACGCCTCTAGTTCAGAATTCATTATAATGAGCTCATTTTTCATCACCCAGAGGTAGAAAGGGGTGAGGGTTATTCAGATTAACTTTGGGGACCTGCTGGTTGAGAATTTGGACATAGAGACAATTTTCCAGCGGAACTAAAGGAGGCTGATGTGGAGGGGAGGAACAGGCGGTACAGTGCAGCCTGGGATGGTGAGGTCTAGTCCATGGGCTACATAGAGGTCTTGCTCCCACCCTGAGGGGCAGGCAGAAGCTAGAGTGTCAGAACCAGTTGGGTGAATGGAGATGTGTGCTTCCATGAACCCCAAGAGGGTGAGCCCCATCTTTAGTCAGAACTCACATCAATTTCTTGAGGGAGCCATAGGAAAAGAGAACAGAGGGGGAGGATGAAAGATGGGAGGGAGGGTGAAGTGGGCATGAACTGGCTGGGTGGGGCAGATGGGTGTGTGGCAGGTGTTGAGTTTTGTGATCCTCTCTCACTGTAAGGCCTGACTGTCCAACTGTGTTTGTGTAGTCTGTCAGCGAGTCACATAGCCAAGTCTACTCACAGGCAGTTTGTACCACACAGAAGGAGATGCCCTTAAAGTATCAAGGGACACCTTCCTACAGCAAACAATGCATCTAATAGTGAAGCCTTCATAAATGGTTAAGGGTCTCTGTTTCTCTGTTCCCATAACTACTGTGATGTTCCTCATCACAGCCACAAAATGGTGATGTGCCTCAAGGGATAATCACCAAAATGTACCTTAGAGGAGAAAATTTGTCCAAGATGCTGATAAGAACTGAATGAAGGGCTATGCTTATTTGTTTATGGAAAAACTAATTTTGTTGTTATTTCTCCCAAATTAATCAATAATGATGATAATGATACTGATAGCAGCTAGCCAGCATGAATTGGGGCTTTGCTCTATGCCAAATTTTTTTTCCCTAACAATTAAAAAAAAAATGTTGAAATGAGTTACTTTTACATGCCTATTTTACAGATTAAAAAGACATAAAGAAATTAAATTCAATAAAATACAGTCAAAATGTCAGGAAAGTTTTTTGAGGAAACTTGAAAAAACTGATTCTAAAATCCACATGATTCTAAAATCCCAAGAATGTAAGAGAATTATAAGAATGGTCAGACCAATTAAAGAAAAAAACAGGACTAGGTCTCCTGAAGTCCAAAGCTGTACAACTTACTCTGAAGCAAAAGTAGCTGAATTCCAGCCTCCAGAACCATCATGGCATCTGGGAAACCTTAAAACTCAACATGGAACAGGGGCCATTCAGCTAAATATTTGGGGATGGTGGCTATTAAGTCTTTACTTCCAGAAGACTCAAGATTTAAAGGTGAAAAATACAATTTAGGAACTACATAATGAAAAATGTATATGTTTAGGGTAGAGAAAATTAAAAACCAGAAAAAAATAGGTAACTTTCTTAAAGGAAAGATTCATAGATCACAAGTCATCAGAATCGTATGTTTCATGTGACAATAGCCACGCTGGTAAGCCGCAGCCAGCCCCGCCCCAGGCCAGCAGCTTCCCATAGTGCCTCTCTCACACCTGCCCTGCTGGCCGTGAGCTCCATCAATCTCCCCACTGAGCTGACAGAGGCCACCAGCATCCACTGTCACGTTCTCTCACCTACAGGAAATGGCCTAGTAAATCCCTAGTGGTATCTAACTTTCCTAGAGCAAATATGTAGAAAATATGCCAACTCTAGGAAGCACTAATTCTGGGGTATCCTCCCAGGAAAAAGAAGGAGGGGCTGGCCAGTGGTTGGGGGTGCAGGTGCCCTCTGTCCCCTGGGTTCATGCTCTAGCACTTGGCCTTTCAGGGTGGTTTTGTGGCAGGATGGGAACTGGAGAAGGGACAAAGGAGACATGCTGGTGTAAGTGTCATGTGCTGAGTATCTTGAAGTCTTATTCCTGTATCTTTGTTTTGAGGTTTACATTGTTTTCTGTGGAGAAAATGGACTTTCCGAACCCAAAGAACTCTGTTGTCCAGAGAAGCCCCTGTTTGAAAGCAATTCCAGACACACCTTTATCCTGAGGTATTCCAAAATGGTCTGACTACACAATTGAGGACAGAAAGACCAGTCAAAATTGGTGTAGCCTTACCATAAATTAAAAATATAGACTATATACTATTACTTTTTAATATAAATTATTGATGTACATCCAATGTATTTTTGCACATTTTGAAGTATATTTGCATATTTTTCACATTTGAAGTGAAAAGTATATGTGAGGAAAGAAAAGAGGAAGGGGAAAGGAATTTACTGATTTTTCAAGCTAGGTAAGTTCATAACTATAGCATTTTCTATGTCAATTTGTCAATACACCTACTTAGTTGTTAATTAGATTGACCCCAAATTTGGAAGACTGGTGACTTACAGCAATGCAGGAAGTCAGATAATTTTCAAGATATAAATACAACTCTTTTCCAAAAATAGGAAAGAATCAAACTAAATATTCTCCCCTGAAAATTTTCATTTAAGATGTTTACTAGTTTGGGGAACTCTGTCTTCATTGAGATGCAATTAAACTCAAACTAATCCACAAGGGACACAAATACCATCATGTGCTGAATAACAGTTCAAAGACCCCTAGACAATGGCGGACCCATATACAGTTCTGTGTACAGCAGGCTACCCCGTCTCGGTTTGTTCAAGTGTACTCCATGGTGTTGTCACAAGGACAAAATGGCCTAATAACAGAGTTCCCAGAATTCCCATTGTTCATTGTGACTGTACATTACTGAAGCTTGAGTGACTTGTCTTTAGGGAAACTAGTAGATGGTGTAGAGTTGGTGGCCATTTGTTGACACGTCGACCCACCTCTAAGGGAGAGAATTGGGGTTAGCACTAAACCCCAGGACCCCACCAAACCCATGTGTACACTGCTGTGTGTCCTCAGTGCACCGGCAAGGCTGGGCCCTCTCCAGAAGATCCGGCTCTGGCATGACAGCCGTGGGCCTTCTCCTGCCTGGTACGTCAGCCACGTGATGGTGAAGGAGCTGTGCTCACAAGCGGGACAGAGCTGGTTCTTCCCTGCCGAGTGCTGGCTCGCAGCTAGCAGGGGATGGTCACGGGAACTCACCTGCCTGTGCAGGGGCCCAGGCTTCCGGAAGGTAAGATGGCATCCGCTGTCCCCCAGATAACATGGAGCCTGGCTCCACTTATCTCAGAAGCTGTTTCTCTAAATTCTTAAAGTGTGTTCATGTTGATTTCAAGACAGTCGCATTTTAAATGACACAACATTAAGTGACCATCCAAGCATGGAATAATTATCCTTTCCAGATATTAACCATTGCAGTAATGAATTTCCTCTTCTAATTATAACTATAATAGTATTTACAGATTTTTGATTATGTCTTTTGTGGGGTCCAAAGGACTTCTGATTAAAGACTTTTCAGTGCCTTGTGTATTTCTTGCACACCCTAGATAACTGATGACTCGAACACAGGTGTGGTGAGGGCAAAATGGCAGGGAATTATGAAAAAAGAAAAAAATCACTTATAATCGAGCAAATCAATTGTAAATCTTGATGCTTGCATGTTCCCACCTTTCCATATTTAAGAATATATTTTATACCCTTTTGATAATAAATGTGATAAGATGAACTGTACATTTTTTACATTTTCTATGTACAGGCAGTTTAAGAATTTTCTTTGAAGTCATCATTGAAAGGTCATATCATGGTGTACTGTACACTACTCTTTACTTAAGTATCCACTTATAATTTCCTTCCTTTAATTTTCATGATTGAAAACATTTTTATGCCTAACTTTGTGTTTCTGATGAACTGCTTAGGCTGGTCTCTACCAGGGATATGAGATCTGTGAGTGCTGACATTTTCCTACTTACTCTAGACCTTTCTTTCCAGTGCATCTCCATTGACACCTGCCATTGGTAAGAGGGGCAGTTTATACTAAAATTCCAGAGGTTTCTGCAAAAGTTTGGGTTTGTCTCACTCACTAAAAGCACAGCCAGGTAGGGCCGGTTGTGAAAGTCCTGGAGCACCTGCTAACACTCTAGAATAGGAGAGTCTCAAAATTATGGTCTGTCTGCTCAGAAAAGTACTGGTTGTCACCTAAAACTTCAGTGAGTTTCTCTTGCCTGTTTCTGTTTCAGCTTTTGTATTCAAAGTTCACAGAATACCTGGAGGACTTCCACACCTGGGTTTCCGTGTACAGTCGTCCCTCCTCCAGCGGCTTCCTGCACACACCGCGCCTCACTGTGGCCCTCACCTTGCTTTGCTCATATGCCTGTCTCGCTGCTCTAGTCACGGCTGTGGGACAAGACCAGGTGGGAGACACTGGCTTTCCTCAAAATCCTAGACCTGCAGTGTGACACCTTCTTCTCTAAGGAATCAGCAAAACTGATTCCCCACTATCACCCCAGTGTGAACTGGGCCGCCCGTCAGTGGGGCCTCACGCTTAAAATTCAGTTGCAATGCAAGGGCACACAAAAGGGTTAAAATGGGTTTATTTACAAAAGGGGAAAAGAAAAGGAAACAACAACTGAATATCTTACCGCCTGGGCTGATTTGGAGCTAGTAACAAACTAACTGAAAGCCACGAGTCATGTGACCCCGAGAGCCATTTCCCGAGCAAGAGAGCGAGACACAATGGGCCCTATTTATTCCCTGGTACCTGCTTAGCTCTGCCGTTGGGTCCTCACAGTTCTCTCCCTGGTGCTGCTGGGAGTTGTAGTTTCCCGTTGTAGTTTCCAATCACTGGAGTAGGGGGTAGAATCCAGAAAGCTGGAGTAGGGGGGGGAATCCACAAGACTCTGCAGAGTTCCTTTAGGACATCCTTCCCCTTAACAAAACTACATTCCTTGGAGAAAGGTTTTGAGTGGGAGATCCAGCCTGTGTTCATCGGTGTGCTGTAGGGGCTGGGGCTGGGGACAGGGGAGCAGCTTGGGGTCTGCACTGGGCAGACAAGCACTGGCTGCCTCAGCTGACCCCATGCGCTCCACAGCATGGCTTCTCCAGAGGGTGCAGCAGGCTGGTGGCCTAGGCAATTCAAATTTTGAAAACACTCTAACCAAAAGCCAAAACAATTCTGAAGGCCACCTTGCCCTTGAGATACCAGTTTGCAATTGATGGCATAGGTCTAATTGGTCCTCATAAGATGTAGAGATCATAAATCAGCATTAACAGCTAAAATGGAGGCCCTGCTTTCCTGAAGGAAAACTCACACCTGGAGGAAAAACACAATGTTTGAGGTAAGGGAAAACACTCAAATTTGCTTCTTAGGACAATCTCATAAGAAGAAAATGTGATGTTGATCCATTTCAGAGGTGTCACTCAATAGTGGGTCCTCCAGAGAGCACCCATGTTCAGAGTGCATCAGTGACAGTGACAGAAGCAAAAATTTTTGAAAAGAATAACATGGTGTGTATGTAAAATGTGTAAGCAAGTGATCAAGAAATGCAACCAAGTAGCCAGAAGAGAATAGCTGTGTCCACCTGAGGCAAGAGTGGGGCCGTTCTGGGAAACCGAAAGTCACCCTCCCTCCTCTGACGACACTCTCCTCTGGGCCACTAACCTCTTCTCTCCATGGGTGGTGCATTGGGATGTTGGTTCCTCCTTGTCAGACTGTAGGGACTATTAAATTAGTTGAACACGCCTGGCACTCAGAAAATCGAACAAACAGATTGATTTGTTTGGTTATTAAAAAAAAAAATGTTTCTTGTGATTTTTTTTTTAACGCCTGGGATGGACTGAGGGAGAGAGAACTTTATTTAAATATAAACAGTGTTTTCTATTGGACTTACTATCAGAGATGTAATCGCTGCTCTTGAATTACTGTAGCTCCTGAGGGGTGTGGACCCCACCCATATCACTCTCGGATCCTTCCAGATGAGTTTTCTGTGCACCCTCCTGGCTTCTCCAGGGGCCCAGCTCTTGTCATTGCTCTTCAGGCTCAGCAAGGTAACAGCAGCTCCCCTGCATGGCCCTCCTGGGTAGGGCCTCACTGCCTGAACAATCTCCTTCTGTCTGTAGGAAACAACCAAGCCTTCCCGAGCTCGGCCACCCGTACCCTTGAGAGAAGTGCAGACAGAGGTAGCTGTGGGTAAGCAAGCACTTTCAAATAGGTTTAAGGGCACCTTGTTGTTGTTTCTTTTAAAGTCATAGCAACAGGAAAACAATGAAATGTGAAAAGAAAGACACTCACCATCATCACAGCTGAACACATTGTATTCCTGATTTGCCATTGTATTCATTAGAAGGGTTTAAGAGCTTGCCCAAGACCACATCAGAATGCAATGCAAAAAGTCCCCTTTGCAGCT
>NW_004567105.1:40341926-40345353 GCF_000260355.1 Condylura cristata
TTTTTTTTTTTTTTTCAATCAGACCCTAACTCCCAGAGAAGGATGCCAGGTGCACAGAAGACACATGAGGTCAGTATAATTACGCACAGCAGCTCATTCTCTAGCATGAAAGCCTAACAATACATCTCTGGCATTCTCTCTTGTCTGTGGTCTGCTTAGATGACCAAGTTCAGGGTGGAAGAGAGACAAGAGAGGGCACATGGGAAATTGTTGTGTTTACAGGGTCAAAAGCAAAATGGGTTCTGGAGAAAGAGAAGGTCCTTTCCCAGAACACAAGGCCAGGAGGCCCCGCAGAGGCCAAAAGGGATGGAGTACAGACCAGCAGGTTTGGGAAAGCTTTTAGAAGCTGTGTGTGAGTAGCCGGGTGGTGGCAGGACTGGGGACTAGCAAGGTCTGGTGTTGACTCTGCTACTCCCCAGGCCTTTGTGAGGAGGGGGCTCGCTCTCCTCCAGGCATCAGGCAGGGGCAGACACCACCTGTGACAAGGGGTATTTTGAAGAGCACAACCACATTGTCACCTTGGATCCACGTGACTGTGCCTTTAGCTTAAGTGTGACTCTTCTCTGGAAACACTTCAGGATGTGTCTGATGCCTTATGCTCTAGTTCTTATTGGGTTCTGTGGCTCCCATTCCTGAGTTTAGGGCTCCATCTTCAGTCCTGCTTCCTCTACTCTCCTGCTTAGGTTTCTGGCCTACAGCCATCTGCTCTGGCCAGGACCAGTTCTCCTTCCAAAGATCGTGAACACAGTCACTCTTGGCCACATGGAATCTAGCAGTTGTCACCCTGTACAGAGCACCAAGGACTGCACAGACTGCCTGTGCTTCCTCACCCAGAGTCCACCCCAGACTGGGCTTGACGAAGTTGGTTGCCATGTCCACTCTAAAGACAGTTCACAAACCATGGTACTTCAGATGGTAAAGTGGTCTATGGAGAGCCCTATCCACTGAGACATTAACCTCAGCCTGATCTCATTCTTTCTAGCAAGACCCATTAGCCATTCTTTCTGAGAGGACCAGGGCCTGGAGGAGGGTGACCAGTGGTGATGAAGAAGGTTGTCTGCCCCCCGAGTTGGAGGTCTGTGAGGCTGACCTTCGCCGGCAGACCCTGAGGGAAAAGAGTGATCGTGACATTCCTGGTTCATGCCGTGGCATTGGTGGTGCGTGTACACAACCTGCAGAGTTGGGGGGAGGGGTTTTGGGGTGGGGTCACATGTGCCAATGTTCTGACATCTAAAATAGGAACATCTGAAATAGGGGTGCCAATTTTACCTAGACCAGAGATGGTCATTACTAAAGGCAGTCAATTACCATGTAGACCCAGCATTCCTATTGCAAGAAAAATAAATTCCATAAGTTTGTGAAAGCAATGTTAAAAGTGCCAGATGCAGCCCTCCCTGGTGGCACAGCGGGTTAAAGCACAGCACAAAGAAGCTTAAGCCACTTCTGCATGAGTTTGATCCCCGCATGAGTTCGATCCCAGCCTGCCCTGGAGGAGATGCACATGGCGAGGCAGACCTCACCTGACCCGCCCTCTGCTCCCCTCAGCAGTGTACTTCGTCAATCTGCTTATTCTGTACCCCACTCTGTCTCTGGTGAATCCTCTCACCCTCCGCATCTCTGGCCTACAGTTCTGTACGAATAAATAAATAAATCTTTAAAAAAAAAAAAAAGTGCCAGATCCCAGTGATCTATGTAGAAGTCAGACAGATCATGAAATGTTGAGTTTCTTGTCAGGAAAGGAAAAAACAAATGTACTGACAAAGAGTAGAAACTTCACCCCAGTAAAATCATGAATTTTGGGGTATTGCTAAGTGTTCTTCAGAGAAACAACAAATTGTAAAACAATGCAAAGATAGAACCAAGGTGGGGAGAGGCCACTGTCTGTGAATCCCCACCCATGCACTAACAAATGCAAGACCACTCAGGCTCAGGGAACAACAGTGATGGATTTAACACACAGGAGATTAGCAAAGAATTTCTAAGACCACACATGGCTGGCTGACTCATCCCAGACTGTGTCCACAATCCTTGTATAAGATGGTGCTGTCCTGTCAATGAGAGCTTGACCTGGTGGCACACCAGTCAGCAGTGTGCCAGGTTATAACTCATGGTGGCAGCTGAGGGTACTCACAGGTAGGATGGCCAAGGTGAGAACAGTCTGAAGGCCGGGCAGCAGCAGACACCAGCCTGGACAGCAATGGAGGAAACAGCAGTGGGAGAGGTGCCAGATAATCAGAAGAGGTGGACAGATCTCAAAGATGGCCAGACACAAGAGTGCTAGTCACCTGTCAGAAGTGCAGGTTAGCACTTGTCAGAAGTGCCAGTCACCACTGGTCACTAGAAGGCAATTGCAGACACACCAGTGTTACTGGATTGTCCTACACCAACAAACAGCTCTTTGTGAGTTAGTGGCATAGGCCAATAGCAACCAGAACTTTTTGAGACATCACGCCAGCTAAGGCGCTCTTTGATGGTGGTGTCAGAGGCAGGACCAGAAGCAGGTTCACTGGCCAATCTCTCAAAGTTTGGAGGCCTATAGGTCTGAAATCCCATAGAGGTCATCTGCTCAATGTTTCTTCAGAGGACATCTGTCGACTCCTTTTTCTTTAGAGGTTGGCTAGTGAATCGTTCTTTGGAGGCTGGGAGCAGAATGAATCAAGCTGGTTCTTGCTGTGCCTTGTATCTTCCTTCAGGGTCCCCCCACCTTACAAGCCTGATTAACATTTCCAATCCAAACATATAGTTGGTGTCAGCATTAATCAATGCACTTCCATTTTTCAATCCATATCATTAACTCCCAAGCTGAGATCAAACTTGATTGGTCCATTTGTGATCTAGTCACCAAATACAAATGGGAGAATCCCAGGCCTGCTCATGCTTGACCTTCCCCACTCAGAGCTACTCACCAGGTATAACAATGCAAAAGGGAGAGGGGGTAGCCTGCAGCATCACTGGGACTTGAGTCCCAGCTGCCACAGGGTGGGGTCCACTGGGAGCCCAGCATGCTGGCTCCACACTCCTCTGGCCTCTGTCCCTGTGGCTCCAGGGAGCTGCATCACTGGAGTCACCTCAGTGGGGCTCAGTGCTCCTACCAGCAGCTCCGGGCCAGGAGCTGGAGGCCTGTGTCCCTGATAGTATGTGAAGAGCTGGGGGTGTGGGAAGAAAGTGGGATTTGCCCTGAACTTTGTGCAGTGAGTTTCTGACTTCGACAGGACACATAGAAGGGATTGTAAGGAATTGGTTCACATGTCTATGGAAGCTGACAAGTCCCAAAATCTGCAGTTGACAGCCTTGAAATCCAGGGAAACAGATAGTGTTATAAGCACATCAACAAGAAAAAGATGGCCTAGCCCAGAAGCCAGGTAGGAGGAATTCCCTCTTACCTGGGCCTCAGCTGACTGGACAAGGTGCACCCAAATTGGGGGAG
>NW_004567105.1:40347043-40351632 GCF_000260355.1 Condylura cristata
GAAGTACACTGCTGAGGGGAGCAGCGGGCGGGCCAGGAGAGGTCTGCCACACCATGTGGTCACCTCCGGGGCTGGCAGGAATCGAACTCATGAGGAAGTGGCTTTAGATTCTCAGTGCTGTGCTTTAACCTGCTGCGCCACCAGGGAGGGCCTCCCCATGATATTTTTAATATGCTGTCCTAGTTAGTTTTCAACAGCTCTATTATCATGTGTCTTGGAACATGTCTGTCTTTTATCATTTGGTCTGGAATTCTTTGGGGCCTCTTGGATCACAATTTCTGGTTCATTGTGATGGTTTTCAATGATTATTTCACTGAAATAGGTTTTCAATGCCTATTCTTTTCTTCTCCCTCTGGGATCTCCATGGCCTCGGTATTGTTTCTCTTTAAGCTGTCCCAGAGCATTCTTACATTGGTTTCACTTTTTAAATTCTTTTTTTCTACCTAATTCTATGCTTGTGTTTCCCCCACCTTGTTTTTCAAGTTTGTTCTCTCCATTGCTTGTTTATCTGCTGTCCAGGCCCACAACTGTGGTTTCTGAAATCAGCTACACCACAGCTCTCTTTTGAGGCCCTGCTCTCCAGTGACCAAGACTGTGCACATGGAGTGCTTCCTACCCATTCCCATCAGGGTGATGCCCCTGTGTGTAAGGTGGTAGTTTTTCCTCAGAGTCTTGTGACTTTGTTTTCCCCCAGTTTTGCTGTGTTTACAGGAAGACAGTTTGGCGTCTTCACTCTGCTTCCATTTTACTGGACCACTCTCCTCTCAATTCAAATGTTCATCTCATCCAGAAACGCCAGGGCAGACACATCAGAATGATACTTGATCAGATCTCTGGGCACTTCATGGTCTAGCCAGGTTATATCAAATTGGCTTTAACTGATATGGATGGAAATGAGGCGCTCCTAACAAATGCTCTGCCCACTCTTCTTCAGCCCCTGGTGGTGACTTTGAAGGACACGCCGTGCACTGGTGGCCGAAGGCACCTCTGCCTTGGTCAGGCTCCGCTGCCTGGGCCATTTGTGGGACAGTGACAGTTGTCTGTGGCCTGGGGACAGGCTTTCTCGGATACAGGTGAGTTAGTCATAAATTTTTCAAATGTCCTCTGGTTCCTTGATGGAAAGTCTAGCATTTCTAAAACAAAAAAAAACAAACCCTTGTGAGGACCTCCCTGATGGCACAGAGGTGAAAGTCTCACCTTACAAGCTATCTTGTTAGCTTGCAAGCTGTCTTATAGCATGAGTTCCATCCCGGCCAGGGAGCTGACCCACATGGCACAGCAGACCTCTCCTGTCTCACTGCTGCTCCCCTCAGCAGCGTATTTCAGTCGATCTGCCTGTTCTGCTCCTCCCCACTCTGTCTCTGGTGGATCCTCTTCTCCTTCCCTCACACCTCTGGTCTACATGCCAGCTCTTCTATGCAAAAATAAATAAATCTTAAAAAAAAAAAAAAGTGTGGGAGGGGAAATCCTTGTATTTTGTATTTCTGGAAACTCATGAATGTATTGTGAGTTCCAAACATGGCTGCTGTTATGGTAGCACTCATTGCTCCCTCCGCCTCCAAGAGAGTGAAGAGCATCGTATACAAACACCAGAAGGAGGTTCCTCTGGCCAGTTCTCCCGTGGCAGTGCAGCCGGATAGACTTCAGGGGACTACAGTACTCTTACCCAAGCAGGAGTCCCAAAGAGGAGGCCTCCAAGCCAGATGCTTTAGCCAAGGACAGGTCATTAATCACACCTGCTAAACGAGACACCATGCACACATCTGGGAGACTGCGTATCGCTCACCTTTCATGGTTCTGGTTATGTCCCGCCACACACACTGCCTCCCTTGCTGGCCCTGCACACAGCCCCAGGGTTACTCAGTGTGGCTCCCTCAGGCGCATGTCTTCCTAGCCCATGGACTAGTCCTGGCTCCTAGTGCCTAGGATATAGGGTTTTAGCAGAAGCAAAAGAATTTTCTCAGTGCTGTCATACCACGCAGGGTCTGATTCCTGACAGGGCTCAGCAGATGAAAATTCACTTTTATTGTTGTGAGTGCTCTTATCATCAATACTCACCTCTACCTCCCTTCTCCTCCTTCCGACCTCTGAACTCTCCTCTGTCGTATGCTGGGTTTCCTTTCTCTTTCACACTCAGCAGCTCCATCCCCTCTTGGCAACAGAGACCCTCACCCCACCAAAGGGAAGAATGGCACAGTGCCCCCCTCCCGCCCTCAACTCCCATGGAAGTGTCAGTGTTAGGATGTGGACTCTGTCCCTGAGTGTGGACAGCTTCACCCTCTGCCGGGCTGACAATCTCTCCCTGGACACAGGTTTGACTCAGCACAGTGTGTCCAGTGGCTGTACCTGCTGATCGTCTCCGTGGTCTGCTGTGTTCTACTCACCCAGCCGCTCATGGTGAGCAGTGTCCTTCTGTGTTGCAGTCACTCTCCACCAACAGGAAGCCTACCGGGGAATAGTGGCTCCATGTTGGTGACATAGTACTTTTATCCACAGTTTGACCCCACATACTATGGGAGCCAGCCCTGGCTGAGGTACAAGGGGCCTCTTAACCACCCTCATAAGCCCCATGGTGGGGGTGATTCTCTTAACTCCTGTTTTCGATGCCAGGACACTAAGCCTAGTGGCAGAGGTCACTGGCCCATGGCCTGGCCTGAGGAATAGGCCAGGTACCAAAGACCGGTGACAGGTGTGGGCTGCAGAGTCCTGTCCCCGTCAAGAACCAGGGGCAGCTCTGTGGGGCTTCCAGATGAGGTGTGGCTGATTCTGGCATGTTTCCTCCAGATAGGTATCGTGGCTTTGGGCTTTGCTTGGAAAAGGAAAAATGACAAGCACTTTTTCACTGCATCTTTGCATGCTGCTACCAAGGATCTAGACACTGAACTCGAAGGACCCCGTGGGACCTTCAGCACTCTGTCTTCGAGCTGTAGAGTTCCCAACTGGGCCAGCGAGATTGAAAACGTGAGTGTTAGCTGAGCTTCAGGGAATTGCACTGTGCAAGCACTGTGGACATGCTGAACTTATGCTTTGAATTCAAATTCAGTTGTATTGCTGGAGATCTGTGGGCATATTTTAATTTCTGATCCTTCATGTACATACATATGTATAAATTTGTTCACATACACATACACACACACATAAATGTGATGAATACATTAGATCTATTTTCTTACCTTTACTTCAATCCCAAAGCAAACAAAGCATCCAAAAAATAATTATATTTAAAAATATTGACACAAATGAGATATAGAATTCTTGGTCATGATTTTGGAGAATTTTTAGGCCATTTGCATTTCCATGGGCCCACAGAAAAATTCTTCCTCCTTCTGATCTCAATTTTCCTGTCATATGAAAAGCATTCCCAGACAGCACAGATGACATGCAAGAAGAAGACAAGTCTGTTTTTATCTTAGTGTGCACCATCTGCAGCAAGCCTGTGTGCTCACGTGAAATGACTGGGAGTCATTGTGACTGAGGACACAACCCACTTACTCCAGACAGACCTCGTCTCCACCCCCTCCCCATTCCCATCCTCTTAAAAGAGACTTGGGAGCTGCTGACGGCTAAGTGGCCATATGAATACCCATCTGAGGCCTTCTTCCCCTTAATTGCCAGCCAGCATGACCCGGACTCCTGGTCATGGTGATAAGTATGTGTTGTTGATGACCTCCACACCAGCCACTGAGTGACTTTTCAGGTACAATTTACTGACACAGCTCATGTCATTTGATCCTTAAGAAGTGAGAACTTTAATGTGTCCTGTTTTGAAGTAAAATTTAGTTCACTGAGGCAATCTAGGCCAAGACCACATTAGTAATTACCATGGACCTGGGCTCTAAATCTTGACTGGGACACCCCCTCTTCTGCATCCTCCAGCCCTCAGCACATGAGCTGGTTTGGGGCAGCACTGTCCTGGTTTGCTAGTACTTTCTAGATATTTCCTTTCTCCCTAAAGATTTCCTTTCCAACATTTCCTTTCCTTTGGTTTGTTCTGTTCCTTCTCATTATGTAATCTCAGTCACCAGACTAAAATCCTGCTGATGAACTTAGCCCTGATCCAGCATTGATGCCCCAGACACTTGTGAGGCCAGACCCTGCATGGGTATCCTATTAAAATCTTAATATTTGATGCCTAACCTGCCAGCTCCCCAAAGCATCCACCTCTGTGCCCTCTCCATTCTTAAGAATGAGGGTAGAGCATGGGCTTCGAGAGAGCATCTGAACCTTTAAGTTTCTGTTTGACTAAACCCCCACCTCATACTCTCCTTGTTTATGAACTTGTTATATATTTCTGAGCTAAAGGGCTGCCTCTGAATTTTTAGATATCCTGAGCATTCTAAAATAAGCCTGGCTCAGGAGCTGTGTTGAATGAAAGCTTGAGAAGTAAGTGCATAAATACCTTCCCTGGCTTGTTACCTTTTTGCTACCACACCCTTACCATAAACATAATGAATATAAAAGCAATAATGCATTTTTTAAAAATAGAAAACAGGCCCTCCCTGGTGGTGCAGCAGGTTAAAGCACAGCACTAAGAAGCTTAAGCCACTTCAGCATGAGTTCGATCCTCACCCCAGAGGTGATCCATATGG
>NW_004567105.1:40352164-40363153 GCF_000260355.1 Condylura cristata
AAAAAAAAAAAATGTGCAAATGTCAAGGAAATTGCCCCTTAAATATTATGATGGCAGCCTGTTTGCCTTCCATGGCAATACAGCCAGGCTGAGATGTAAGCAGAGTGCCAGTGGGCCTACTCCTCTTTCTGTCTCACTGACCAACATTCTCATGCCCCAGTACATACTAACTAATCATTCCCAAGCATGGTCAAATGCGAAGGTGGTGATGAGGCTCTTGCTTGCTCAGAAGAGCATTCCAGCCTTTCTTCTTCCACCACCAACCCAAGGTTCACAATGCTCCCTTCCTCACAGGTCTTGGATGCCCGACACCAAGCACGTCGCCTGCGTTGGGCATGTCCACCTTCCACAGCCCAGCTCAAAGTCATCAAGGCGAGGATGAGAAGAAAGATGAGAACACGAGTAATACTAAGGTGGGTGAGATCTCCTCTGGCCCAGCTACCCTTTGAGACAGAGTGTTTCAATACCTGGAGTGGGAAAGATATGTAGAAGGGCTCAATGGTTCCAAAATTATCCTGGCCCATGAAAGCACTTCCTCCCCAGCATACAGGATACAGAGAAATGAGCTGGAATCAGATGGGGTCACCAAGTACCTGTGATAGGAAACTGACTAAGAATATTAGTCTCTGGACTTCTTTCAAAGCACATATGGTCTGAGACCCACCTGAATAGCAAACAAATAACAAGTGGCTGATAAAATCAGCAAGCTTCAATACACAGTGATGGGAAAAACACACTCACACACAAAGAGAAAAATAGGAAAAGTGTAAGGGCTCTTTGGGACAATTTAAAGAGAAACAATATCTGTATTATGGGAGTCCCCTATAGAGATGAGCAAGAAAGATATAGAAAAATTTATTTAAAGAAATAATATCAGATAAACTCCTTAATCTGAGAAAGAAACGAGATATCCTGATTTGAGACACTCAAAGAGTCCTCCTAGGAATAAGAAATCCAAACAGACACATCCAAAGACATATAATGAGACTATTAAAACCCAGTGACAATCACAGAATTCATAACTAGAGAAGCTTTATGTACAAAGTAACACCTATTAGATTATATGCAGACTTTTCAGTTGAAACTTTGAAGGCCATAAGGGAATGACAGGAAACACTTAAAATCCTCAATAAAATGGATTTGTTCCTTTGACAAAGATTATCTGTCCATAAAACCTTAGGTTTATATCGGGGCTTTCTATTCAATCCATTGGTCTATATGTCTGTTCCAGTACCATGCAGTTTTATTATTATGGCTTTGTGGTATTGTTTGAAGTATGATACTTCCGTTCTCTTTTATTTTAGTCAGGAGAATTTTGGCTATTCAAGGTTTTTATGGTTCCATATAAATCTCATCAGTATTTGTCTTATTTCTTTGAAGAATGTCATTGAGATTTTTATTAGAATAGCATTAAATCTGTAAACTGCTTTTAGTAAGATGGCCACTTTAATGATTAATTGTTCTGATCCATAAGCAGGGGATGTCTTTCCATTTCTTTGTATTTTCTTGTATTTCTTTTAGCAGTGTTTTATAAATTTCTTTGTATAGGTCTTTTACCATTTTGTTAGGTTTATTCCCAAGTATTTGATTTTTTGTTTTAATTGTGAAGGGTAATTTTTTTGTTTGTTTCCACTTCTTCTGATAGGTTGCTTGTGTATAATAAGGCTACTGACTTTTGTGGGTTGATTTTACATCCTGCTACTTTACTAAACTGTTTAATTGTTCTGATTAGTTTTTCTGTGGAATTTTCAGGGTTTTCCATGTAAATTATCATATCATCTGCAAATAAAGATAGTTTTACTTCTTCTTTCCTTATTTGGATTCCTTGTATGTCTTTTTCCTGTCTTAATACTCTGGCTAGGACTTTCAGTATTATATTGAAGATCAGTAGTGAGACATCCTTGTCTTGTTCCTGATCTTAAAAAAAAAAAAAAAGGTTTTCAGCTTTTCTTCTTTGAGGATAATATTGGCTGTGGGTTTGTCATGTATAGCTGAATATGCAATGGAACAAAGAAAGTTTGTTCAACAAATGGTGCTGGGAAAACTGGGCTGCTACATGCAAAAAATGAAGCTAGACTACTATCTCGCACTATACACACACACACAAAAAAGACAATTCAAAATGGATGCTAAAGAACTAGACATACGACCTGAAGCCATAAAATATCTAGAAGAAAATATTGGTGAAACACTACACAACATACACCTTTGTAACATCTTTAAAGATACATCACCCAAAACAAGGATAGTAAAGGGAAGGATAAACAGTTAGGACTACATCAAATTAAAGAGTGTCTGTATAGCAAAATAGACATTACACAAATCAAAGAGACACCCCACTGATTGAAAGAAAATTTTTGCAACAATACTAATGATAAAGGGCTGATCACAAAGATATACAAAGAACTGATGAAATTCAACAAAAATAAAATGAACAACCCCATCAAAAATAGGCAGAAGAGAAAAAAAAAAAAAAAAAAAAACACTTCTCCAGAGAAGAAATGCAGATAACCAACATAACCAATAGGCATATGAAAAAATGTTCAGCATCACTTGTAATAAGGGAAATGCAAATCAAAACCACAATGAAATACCATCTCACACCAGTGAGAATTAAATATAAACTAGCAACAACAAATGTTGGCGAGGATGTGTGGAGAAAAGGAACTCTCCCACACTGATGGTGGGAATGCAAACTGGTGCAACCACTACGGAAGCTGTGTGGAGGTTTCTCAAACTTCTAGAAATGTAGCTTCCATATGACCCAGCAATCCCACTCCTAGGTACCTACCCAAAGGACACAAAAACATTAATTCAAAAGGACATCTGCAACCCTATGTTTATTTCTGCTCTCTTTATAATAGCGAAGATGTGTCTAATGTCTAAAATGTCTAATAATGTCTAAAAATATATGACTGGATCAAGAATAGGTGGAATATTACTTAGGAATCAAAAAAGACAAATTCATACCTTTTGCAGCAACATGGATAGAGCTAGAAGTGATCATGCTTAGTGAAATAAGCCAGCAAGTAAAAGAAAAATACCGGATGGTTTCACTCATAGCAGGAGTGTAAGGAATCAGGGGAAAAAAAAGAAGAAGAAAGAAAGAAAGAAATTGTAATAAAGTAAAAACAAAAATCAATGAGCAACTATTCACCAGAGACATTCTACAGGGGTGAAGAAAGGATTAGGATCCAAACTGGGGTGAGAAGAGCACACAGGACTATGGTGATGGCACAGGGGTGAATTGGTGGTGGAAAGTCCATGGGGATTATAACTGAGATGAAAAATAAAGAATAAGGTTTTATATATATATATATATATATATATATATATAATTAAAAAGGAAAAATATCAGAGTATCTCATGAAGGATGGCTAAATAATGGAGCTTAATTTTGGCTAGATATATATCAGCTGGGTCATAATGAAAAAAAATGTATTGATTACTTTGGGGGGACTCAAAAATATTAAAACTACAGTCTTAAAAAAATAAAAATCATTATAATAAAAAAAGAAAAAAAATGAGTTTGCAAGTGAGAATTACTTTATCTAGGCAGATTATTATTTAAGATTAAAGGATAGGTAAAGGACATTAAGGAAAAAAAAAGGTAAAAGAACACCTCACCACCAAACAGTTTTGAAATAAATGCTAAAGTGACTACCAGGAAGTTAAGAGTACATTTCATCTGGAGGAAACATACAAAATTATACAATGTGGAGAGGAAAATAAAAATGTGGACCATTAGAATGAGTTTAAGATTAAACAATTCAATAGATTACAAGTATAAACCATCACATATAAACCTGATATAACTTCAAAGAAAAACATAGAAGTACCATATAAGATAAGACGATGGAAACAGAGTCCAAATAAAACAGGAAAGAAAAAAATGGATCCCAACAAAGGGCAATAAATACACATAGTTCATAAACAAGTGAAATGTAAATGATTGGCACTTACAGAGTTAAAGTCACATACTGCCTGAAGATGCCACAGTCAAAAGTAAGGGGCAGGGGAACCACAGGAAGGAGACTGGGGCGCAGGTCTCGCTTCAGCTGAATCTCATCAAAGCGGAGCTTCAGTTAACAAGTCCTATGGAAACCGTGCGCAGCAGCGAACGGGCTGCTCCCCACAAGCATCCTGTGAGCCATTCAAGTACTAAGACCTACAGCATAGATGGAGGACAGTGTTGGGGCGCCTGAAGTGCCTGAGAAGTGGATAGCCCAAGCTCCTGGGCCTTAATGGCGGAGATGCTGTGTGTCTTTGCGAAGAGCGGGGCTGAGGAGCAGTTTGTGGCGCAGTGAATGCAGCTCACAGGAAGGGCTGGTCTGCTTGTCTGCAGGTCTGGAGCCAGGAGCAGCTGAGGTCGCAGGACTAGCCTGGCTCACACTGTGGGGAAGGTGCCTGGGACAGTGCCCAGCAGAGCAGGATGGATGAGCCTGAGAAAGCAGGGATCGCAGAATTGAAGAGCCACATGGGCTTTTTTTTGCATATAGAATGACTACAGTCTGGAAAATCCCGCAAAAATGGAAAAAATAAAAAAAGCTATCGAGAATTTAGTAAAGAGGTTATAAAATTAAAAAAACAAAACCTAATTTCCTTCATATAAACAAATAAATGGAAGATTGTTTATGATAAAGGGGCAAACATGGAGTTTTTAATAAATTGAATTGGGAGTAACTGAATAGCCAAATGGGGAAAAAAAATTAAGTTGAATGCTTTTGTCATATTATGCAGAATTAAATTTCAACTGGATATAGATCTAAATATAAAAGGTAAAACAATGAAAGTCCTAAAAGAATGATTAGATTTTCCCTAAGGCTTAAAACCCAGAAACAAAGCAAAACAACTAAAAAGAGTAAACAAAACAAACATGTGACACAAAACTTGAAGAAAAAACTTATGGCAAGTGATACCATAATCAGGGTAAAAAGACTGATAAGCTGGGAAGAAGTACTTCTATCAAAAAAATTAATCTTAACTTATAAAGAGGTTTACAAAAATGAAAAGGGCCAATAATTTAGAACAAAAAGAAAAATGAGCTAAAAAATTGGTCAACAGAAATAAGAAATGTGAATGGCAATTTACTTATACAAGTAAACACTGCAAAAATCCAATTATTTGGCCACATACTCTGGTTATTGAGTATTAGGAAACAGGAACTATTGCACTTGCAGATTTGAGAAAAAATAGTCTTTCAAAAATAATACTGTAGAAATTGTATGTTGGTGTGAAAAAAAAAAAAAATGATCCTGAACACCTACCTCACACTTTAAATAACACAAATCCAACTAAGTTAATTTTAATGATTTAGTTAGCTTTGTTAAGTTAAGTCAGACAGCATCTCATCCAGCATATAGAAAGGCACTGAAAACTGTATGGATGGAGAGGTTTTACAGGAAGAAACAGAGCAAGATAAGGGAAGAGGAAATAATTTTAGGCTTAGGTTACCTACCCATGGGAAATAGAAAATGGTCATGTAGTGGATTATCTCATTTTCAGTTGGGGAATAGAAAATAATACCTCATTGGTGCAGAACAGAAAATTCCATACTGATCAAGTAAACCTACATTCCTGGAAGGGGCCTGGGACCAGGAGTTCATAAAAAAAACCACAGTTCAGTTAGATGTTAAGTCTCGGTGGATTTAGTACAAATTTTCTTTTTTAACACATCTTTTATAAAAATTTACTGCAGAGATTTACAAACCCAGCTACATTAGAACTGTGTTTTGAAAACAATCCAATCAAAATATGGCCAAAAGAGCTAAAAAGACACTTCTCCAAAGAGAAAATGCAAAAGGTCAACAGGTATACAGAAAAATGTTCAACATCGCTTGTAATGAGGGAAATGCAACTCAAAACCACAATGAAATACCACCTCACACCAATGAAAATGGCACATATTTTTAAAAAAAAGAAGCTGATAATAATAAATGCTGTTGAGGATATAGAGAAAAAGGAACTCTCCTACACCACTGGTGGAAATGCTAACTGGTCCAACCACTACAGAAAGCTGTGTGGAGGTTCCTGAAATTATTAAAAACAGAAGCTATATGACCTAGCAATTTCCCTCCTAACAATCTACTCACAAGACACAAAAAATTAACTTCAAAGTAAACTTGCACCCCTATATTTATTGCAGCACTATTACAGTAGGTAAGATATGGAAAAAACACAACTGCCTAAATATAGATGACTGGATCAAGAAGATGTGGATATACACAACAGAACACTATTCAGCATTTGCACAACATTGATGGGGCTAGAAGGGTTTATGCCTAGGGAAATTAGAAAAAGAAAAATATCAGTGGTTTCACTTACAGGAGGAATATAGGGGAACCAAATAAGGGATGGTGGGGGAGACAAAACTAGTGGCAAACTGTAAGTTGGAGCCATTCAGCAGGAGAGAGTGATTAAAACAATGGAGGGAAAAGCACAAGACTATGCTGATAGTTCACAGGTGAGTTGGCAGTGGGAATTTTACAGGGACCTAAGAAAAGAAAACATTGTAAAAAAAAATGAATAGTGATATTATATATATGCATATTCATATATAAAGAAATGTTTTGCTGGGTCTATACATGTGGGGTTTGTGAGGATGCTAATTTAAAGCTTTCTTTCTTACAGAGACATCCCTATGCACATCTTCATGCTGCTGCTGCTTTTGTTTATAGTGTATGGAAAATTCTCTCAGGATGAATATTCTCTCAATCAAGCTATCAGGAATGAATTTGCATGGTAGGAAGTTTGTTAGATTCTAAACCTGGCTTGTTTAAAGACCTTTACTTGTGGACATACCTAGAAAAACAATTTTTCTTTAAAAAAAAATGGCTTCAGACATTTACTTTAAATTCAAATTCAGGACTACTAGGCTTTATTTATTTATTTTTTTGAACTTAGTCTTTATCTTCTTTCTTCCATACCAAAAATTCCATTTTCATAAAAACCAGGAATGGCAGGAATAATAAGTTACAGAATTAACTTGCTTTATCTCACAACAAAACACAAACAGAATAAAGAGACCAAGGTTCCATTAACAAAATTATGAAAATGGATTTGTGAACTCCCCTCGGTTCTTATGTGGGCATAGTTTCAATTTTTGCCCAAAATTTAAAAAAATCATATTTTTTTCTCTCCCTCTGCAACTAATAGTTTTCTGAAATAACATGGGTGTTCTTCTTTTGTGCACTTTATTTGGCTGAATGGATGCACAGATACTCCACCTGGACTGAGCTGTCATGACCAGTCACAGACAGTAGCTCTGGAGTCCACGGCTATTTCATGAACTTTGATCAAGTCTTGCCTTTGTTAATACAGACAGAGTGTCCGAAAGGAAGGGACCACACAGGCCATCTAATCTACTGTCTCGGGACATTATACTTTTGAAAGATCGAGGCTCAGGGAAGCTCTGTCTCCACAGTCCCACATAGGAAAACAGAAAGGGTTGTCAAAGTAATTCACAGGCCCTTTTCCCCCAATGTTCACAGGAGGCCTCCCTCCGCAGACTTTTGTGACCTGTCCATGGCATGGCATTTTGGCAAATAGTGCAACATGTCATTGACATTGCAGGTCACATCAAGGTTTGAGAAACAAGATGTGACACCGAAACATGGTACAACAATTTCTTTTTTGCCTAAGACACCCCAGTTCTCTGATGGAGGGTAGTGCTGCTACTCACAGACATGGCATCTACTACTGGTTGTCATGTTGCTTCAAATCCTCAAGAGTTCAGTTACTACTTCTTATTTTTAAAGTAGTAGATTTCATTATTGATAGATGTAGGTGAAGAACTGAAAAATAGAAAACAGTAAATTTCCAGATAACATTTGGCTTTGTCTGATTTCTTCCTCCTATTTCAATGTTTCTGAAGTCAGGATGCAAATTACAATGTGTACATTTAATGAGAAATGTATTTTTATTGAGAGCTATTTTTACATGGTTTATTATTAAATTTTATTTTCACCTGCCCAAAATACTCAGAGAAACTTGACTTTGAATTCTGAAGTGTGTGATATGAATTCATACTGATTCTTTACTACAGATTCAATGGCAGAAAATAAAGTGTGTTCTGTAGGTAAAGTAAGTTCTGTGTGTAGCCATTCAATGAGTATTGGCTCCCTGTCACTCTCACTCATGAATCCAGCTTTTCACCAGTGGACATGCTAGTGATCAAGAGTAGTGATAACTTTCTGCCTCTGGCTCTCATTAACTCTAGTTACTTCCATGAATGACCAATTTCGTTCTTCAACCCATGCAGTTGCAGCTTTCGTCAGCAGGTGGCACTGTGCGCAAAACAAAGTGATAAGTCTCTGGAAATGGAACTCTAATGGAGTAAAATAGCTAGCTTTGGCTAATTAATTTTTTATCTCATATTTTCTAAATCAGTATTGTTTGACATATTTCTCATAATAATTGTTGCCTCTTGATACTCAACTCAGAAATATTGCAACTGAGGTGTGTGTGCAGTGTCCTGTCTGCACACAATTGCTGTGTTTGAGTTAACGGGTCAGAGGCTGAGTCCCGGGGGGGTTTGCACAGACCTGGTGATGTGCCCCCAGGAAGAGGCAAAACCTCACAATTTGTGGGTGTGCTGGCCACCAGCGGGGATATTTGTGTGTCCTAGTTTAAAACAGGCTGTTCACATTGGGTGCTCTTCCCTCTCCTCTCCCTGTACTAATCCTGAATTCCCAACACCTCCCAGGTGTATAGGGCTTGCTAACACCCCAGAGATCTCACGCTGGCAGGAGAAACAAACGGGTCCTGTCAGTCACGGGGTAGCTTCAGCAAGGTTGACTCAGGCCTTGCATTACCATCTGTAAAGTGAAGCACTGGGCTGCTTGAATTCTTAGGTCTAAACAAAAGTAAATTTTACTAAATTTACCATAGTTATTTGAAGTCTTTCTGAGATCAGTAGTCTTAATGAAATTCTGAGTAATGTGCAGAAAAACCAGCAACTAAAACACCTATAAAAGAAAGAGTCATTCTATTCAAGAGTCATAAAAGGGAAATAACTGCTGATTTTATCTTGACATTGTTTAGATATTAATAATTTCACAGGCCTGTTGTCTTTAATTGCTCTAATTAGTACAGGGTGAGACACTCTTGGCTGGCTCTCCGTGGCTGCATTCCCACCTCATGAGCAGTCCGTGTGTGCCTTCTTCTCTGACTCACATTCAGAGTTCTCCTGACTTTGTTTCTTTAACATCATCCCAACAGTGAATAAGTGATATGAAATAACAACATTTTCCCCAAAATCTGTGCTATATGTCTATTTTCAGGCCTCTCTGGTGGCAGGGTTAAATGGCAGCACTATGAAGCTATCTGCAGCCACTGCAGCATGAGTTCATTGAGTTCCATTCCCCAAGCAGGGAGGTGACCCACACGGTGCAGCAGACCTCTCCTGTCTCGCCCACTGCTCCCCTCAGTAGTGTGTTTCAGTGAACCTGCCTGTTCTGCTTCCCACTCTGTCTTTGGTGAATCCTCTCACCTCCTCTGCATCCTTGGTCTGTGCCTAGTTCTTATATACATAAATAAATAAATCTTTTAAAAATTTTTCTCTATTTTCTATATATTTCAAATGCAGGTGATGGGGCATATATCTGTCTACCAATGTGCAATTGGTCTGTCAAACAGCTCTGCTTCCCAGAGCAGATCTTCAAATCTTAGTTAAAATTCAACTGCCCAGGCCCTCCCTGGTGGCGCAGCAGGTTAAAGCACAGCACTGAGAAGCTAAAGCCCCTTCTGCATGAGTTTGATCCCTGCCTGCCCCGGAGGTGAGCACATGGCACGGCGGACCTCTCCTGACCTGCACGCTGCTCCCCTCAGCAATGTTATTTGTCAGTCAGCCTGTTCTGCTCCCCACTGTCTCTGGTGAATCCTCTCACCACCACTGCACCTCTGGCCTGTACCCCAGTTCTGTATGCATAAATAAATAAATCTTTAAAAAAAAAAAAAATTCAACTGCCCTCCGTACTTCTCTCCTCCCTTGCTCACTCCCACTCTGTCTTAATCCCCTTTGTTGTGATGGTGAATTTTTGCAGCTGCGCCTACTTCTGTCTCTTCCTACACCTTCCTTTCCTTAGTGCCTCTGTTTCTCCATCATACTTTCTGGATGCTCCAGCAGCTCTCCAATTTGCTCCCCATTTGTCCTGCAGTGAGACAAAGGTTTCAGAGCTGCAAGAAGAGTGGATGTGTAGCACCCTGTTGAGGTCCAGCTTAGATTAACTTATCAAAATGTATGAATCAAGGAAATAGCAAGCGTGTAAGTGAGTGGGGAATAATCCCTGTAAGGAAGCAGAATAGGACAAGTGAGACAGCTTATCATTCTTTTATTCTCACATGATGAGGACATTTGTGAAGACATTTTTAGCATGCATAAGTTATTGGCTGAGACTCTAAACATAACATTAATAAAGCATTTGTCTTCCATTTGCCTCCTGTTACAACTATCAGATTCTAAATTATCTCTAAAGCCTGCCCTCAATCAGAGGTAGAATGTCGACTGCACACACCTGCCTGTAACAGTCTAATGGCGTGCTGGGAAATGCTCACCAGTTGATTCTTCAGTATCAAAATCTCTGGCTTGTAGCATCTGCTGCCACCTCCTGTGGTGTCAATGCCCCCACCACTGTCTATTTCATAGTATTAGTTTGTCAACAGGGCCATCGCTGAGCCCACCCAGGAAAGCACAGTTACTTCTCATAGGCCTTGGTGAACAAGCTCTGGAACACCAATGCTGATATTTTCACTCCCAATTGTGATGTAACAAAAACATGTAATGCCATCACATGAGAATCAGTCCATTTTTAATTTGGTCTGAATTTGGTTGTTTGGACAGACAGGACAATTAAAATTTTGTGCACTTGGATGACTTGAGCTTGTCCTTTTCTAACGTCTTTCTTTCTTTCTTTCTTTCTTTCTTTCTTTCTTTCTTTCTTTCTTTCTTTCTTTCTTTCTTTCTTTCTTTCTTTCTTTCTTTCTTTCTTT
>NW_004567105.1:40363253-40371188 GCF_000260355.1 Condylura cristata
TTCTTTCTTTCTTTCTTTCTTTCTTTCTTTCTTTCTTTCTTTCTTTCTTTCTTTCTTTCTTTCTTTCTTTCTTTCTTTCTTTCTTTCTGCATATAAGAACTGGGGTACCAGCCAGAGGTGCGGGGGTGGGGGGTAAGAGGATTCAACAGAGACAGAGTGGGAAGCAGAACAGGCAGATCGACTGAATGCACTGCCGAGGGGAGCAGCAGGCAGGACAGAAGATGTCTGCTGTGCCATGTGGGTCACCTCCCTGGCCAGGGATCAAACTGGTGCTGTAGTGGCTGCGGATAGCTTCATAATGCTTCATTTTAACCCACCGCACCACCAGGGAGGCCCCTCCTTTTCTAACTTCTAATTGCTTTCCAATATTGCTTCTCCTGCGAAGTGTTTTATTCTCCCTCTGTCATGGAGAGAGAGCTAGATGAAACAGTTACCCAGACTATGTTTTCTCTCTTAATATGAAACCATATATGAGAAAGATTCTCAGGGCCAGGTGAGAACTGCTTTGCTTTTTCCTTTGCTGCAGATTGGAGCCAAATATCTGCTCCCACACTGCCATGCCCATGGATTTACTGCACAGTCTTGAGCAAGTTAAAGTTATAAATGTCATCTCAACATGATTTCTGTGTTTTCCTTAAATTCGTTTCTTGTTGGAAAGTGGAACATGTTACTAACAAGGGTAATGAATGAGTTAATTGGCAAGAAACATCTCACGATGTACCAGCCCTGCACCTGCTCTGTGCCTTTTCATCAGGGCTCACCCTGGGATCTGAGTACGCTGCTGTTCTGCTTTGCTGGGCCATGGGGGAGCTGCTGAAAGAAAAGTCGAGCGCTGGCCCCAGAGGCATCTGTAGAGAAGGGGCTGCCCTGTGGGTGCTGGCCCCTTCTCTTTACCTCCAAGCTTGCTCCATGCCAGTCTCAACCATGTGGGTGTTCACACCCTTCCTACCCCCAGTTCATGCCAATCCAGACTTTGTCTTTCCCATCAACCTCCACGCTTCGAACAACCTCCCTCCGATGGCCCCGTGGCCTATTCCGTCAATGCCTTCAGGTCCTTGCTGAAATGTCACCTCATACTGAAGTGTCCCAGGGCCACTTGAACTAGACTGCACCTTTGTAGTCTCCATGTCCTGTCTGTCTCTCTTGCTTAATGTACTGTCACTGGCCTAGAATTAAATTTGTTGTTTTCCCCACTAGAGGGAGAGGTTTGAATTTGTTTCCCCTGTGCCTAGAAGCATGCTTACGGGCTGGTAGTGAATGGTTCCATTTGTCAGTGAATGAGCAAGTGTTTCCAGCTCTCTGTCCCTCCATCCAAGGTGACAGAGCAGTATGTGTTTTAGGGTTTTGTACCTCACATTGCGCATGGTTTCAGCTTGATTCCTGCAGACCATCTGACATATATGTTAGAGGACAATAACTATTTTGTGTCTGTCCTGTGTTGAGCTCCTCGGGCGAGCTGAGAAGCGTGGATGACTGGTGGCGCTGGAGTCTGGGCACGCTGCTGGACGGCCTGTACCGGGAAATCTCTGCGGCCAGCGCTGCGCATGCGCAGGTGGGCTTTCCGGCTCCTCAGGCTGGTGTCACCATGCAAAAGCTGCATGGGCTGAAAGTGGGCGGGGGGCGCCTACAATGTGCTGTTCCTTCTACCAGCACGCCCTTGCCCCATCCCTCATTCCCTTAAGCGGTGCAGCCCTCTCCAGACTCCTGCATTTGCTTGAGTGGAGCTGGATAGAGCCGGATATAGAATGGGAGGGTGACAGGAGCGCTGGGGCAGATGGACACGAGATGGCTACCTACCAAATTGGTGTACCTTGAAACTAAGGAGGAGCAAAAGTTGAGACAGGGGGCACTCAGGAGGCGAGGACAAGGAAGCCAGGCTCGTCCGTGTCCTAAGCAACAGTTCTCCATAAACTGCATTTTGCACAATACCCCATGTTTTGCCTATCTTTTATTTTCTACTAATTCTTTGAACCAATTTACTTCATCATGCATTCCTCAAATGCTTCACTCAAATGCCCACTTTTGTTAAATTATGAAAACCGCACTTGCATCAGCCATTTTCCAGGACAGGACTGGGGAAGTAGCGACTGTTTTTCTAGGGATGTTGGCTAGGTCCTTAGATTCAGTTAAAAGGAAAGTTAAAATCTGAACTCTAGGGCCCTCCCTGGTGGCGCAGCGGGTTAAAGCACAGCACTGAGAATCTAAAGCCGCTTCAGCATGGGTTCGATTCCCGCCTGCCCCGGAGGTGACCACATGGCGTGGCAGACCTCTCCTGGCCCGCCCGCTGCTCCCCTCAGCAGTGTACTTCGTCAATCTGCCTGTTCTGTTCCCCACTCTGTCTCTGGTGAAGCCTCTCGCCACCCCTGAGCCTCTGGCCTGTACCCCAGTTCTGTATGCACAAATAAATAAATCTTTAAAAAAAAAAATCTGAACTCTAATAGGGCGGTTGAAGTTATCAGAGCAGCCCATGGCTTGCTAGCACTACTGGAGAGAGCACTAAGTTTGTGATGTCGAGTCATTTCGTTTTCCTTCTTCCAGCCTGCAGCCCTAGGAGGAAAGTGCTACCAACTCGGCCCTTTGGTCATTAAACAGCTAAAAGTTCTTCCTGGTAGCTCATGTGAGGTAAGATGCTCTTTTTCTTTTTACTGCTGAAAATGCAATGAAGCAGACATCTAGGAGCTACATGAGTAGGAAACACAGACCATCCGGGTAGAAAGGAAACACCCTGATTATGATGCGACTTAACGCTGAGAAGGAGAGAATTGGAGCCTTGACCTCCTACCCCTTCTCTCCCAGGTCTCTGCCTGCCCAGACATTCTGCTGCCCGTTTACACAAGTCACTCTTTGGCCCTTGAGAGATCTGGCATCCTTAATATTAGACACTTAGCTGTTTCATCTATCTTAGCTTCATGAAAGAGGGTGCAAAATGATGGGTATGACCTGTGTCACCTGTAAGGGAAAACTCTTCGATGTCCCAGCCCAGATGGGTGGGTACACAGGGCGTTGGATACTGGGTCCCTGATCAGCCCAGGTACTGTGAAGAGCCATGTGTCGGGATAGTCTGCACTCACCTGTGCCCAGGTACAGAAACCTCGGAGTGCTGCACTGACTTAGATACATGCATATGACTCTTCTTTGATTAGTATTTTTTCTACAGCTTCCCAATCCATTTTCAGCATTTACTGAGGACTCGCTTCCTACATTTAGAGGCTCTGAAACCTCTTCCTCCATGGACGCAGAGATCCAGAGAGTGGCCTCAAGCAGCTGCAGGGAGACCTGTGAGCTCAGCTTGGGCAGCACAAGGTAAGTCTGATTCAGGTGGTCGATTTCCTTTATGCCTCAGCTGCTGCTAACTGGATGGGACTGGACTACCTCTCCAGGGTGTGGAGTGGAATATCACCCCAGGGAGGCAGCGAGGCTTGACACCAATCACGAAAGTAGAATGCACACTCGGGCCTTCTGTCTTTAAGTGAACGAGAGGGATGAGCTGAACTTCTACAAGGTCTGGATGTCCATAATACAAATAGTGGATATTCATCACGTGCTGGCTTCCTGCTAAACTGAGTGTTTGCATGATCTCATTCATACTCCACTAAAGAGACTACATGAATTCATCAACCCGATTACTCTGGCCTTGAACATCAGGGTCTCAGCATGAATCAGCGCCCACATAGCAACCACAGTTCTCCCTCCTGGCACTGTCACCAACACACACCTCCACGGGATGACACTCAGTGGTATCACTGAGTCCTGAGGTGACGGGGAGCTCCATGGCAGTCACACTAGGTCCATGTGTAATTACAGCATATCCAAGAGCCTCTGGCATTTGACTGTGCCTTAGAATAATATGAACAACAACAAAAGTAAATAACTAACTTGTTCATACAGATTGGGAAGAGGGAGTTTTTTTCCAAGGGTGGAATAACAACAGGAAAGAAAAGTAATATTTTAGAGTCTTTGTGGAGAGGTACTCATGGGGATCAAGGACCCCCTCTGCCCTTTGGGTCCCTGGGCAAGGACAGGGGGATAGCAGACATTGCAGTGGTCAACAGAGAAGGACCACCTGAGCTGCTTTCTGAACCCAAGGTCTCCATCTGGTGTGCTGGGCAGGGCCTGGCTGGCTGCTCTCTTGCAAGGCCCTCCAGCCTGCTAACCTGTTCTGCTTCTGCAGACCCACAGTGCGCGAGGCCCTGACAAAACTCAGGGCTAGCAGATGGATGGATCACAGCACCAGGGCGGTGTCACTGCACTTCTCCCTCTATAATCCTCCTACCCGGCTCTTCTCAAGTGTGTCCCTGAGTGCAGAAGTGCTCCCCACAGGGGGGCTCACCCTGTCATCCATGGTGGAGTCCTTCATGGTCTTCTACAGTGACTCGGCCCAATGGTACCACCTCCTGCTCCCTGAGGTGAGTTTATTAACCCCTGGGCTGCTTACAAAGCACAGTGGCTTCACCAGGTCTGGGTGTTCTCCACAAAACAGGCCTCTGGCCCTGCTCTCCTACTCTCCACAGGCCCCTTTCACATCACTGTGAAATGACAAGTCATTCAATGAATGTGGGCACATAGTGAAAGGACTCCCCCCACCCACCCACACACACACACAGTGGAAACCAACACAGATATGTAACTAATATAAAAATAGAATGTAAATGTAAGCCTACAGAAGTAGGGGTATACTGTATCCAGCTCCTTCCTTCTGGCACACATAAAACAATAATACAATAAAGAAAACAAAAAATATGAGACAGCTATAACTTAAAATAATAGAGATAAGAAACGCTACAAATGATTTTAAAAATATAATTGAGGACTTCAATAGCAGACAGAAGGAAGCAATGGAGAAAACTAATGAGTTCAAAAACATACTGTTGGAAAGCACTAGAATAGAATAATGTGGAGAATAAATAATCTAAAAGAATGCAAACGGTGCCATAATCCTATGGGACTGCTTAAAGAGAAATAACATCTGTATTATGGGGGTGTCAGAAAAGGAAGACCAGGAGAAAGCCATAAAAAAGAAGTATATTTAAATAAATAATCCTTGAAAACTATCTCAATCTGGGAAACAAACCATATGTTATGGTCCAAAAGGGCCATCAAGTTCCAAACAAAATAAGACAACAATCAAGTCACATTATAATAAGGCTGTTGAGATCTAGTGACAAGGGTAGAATGCTAAAACAATCAAGAGAAAAAAGGTGACCTATAAGATAATGTTTCAACAGAAACATTACAATCATGAAGGAACTGGAGGGAGATACTTAAAGAACTTAAAGTAAATAAATAAAATTTCTAGCCCAGAGTTCTTTACCCAGAAAGATTAGCATTCAGGACAGATGAGTAAAGAGATTTACTAAAAGGCACAAACTAAAAGAATGTATCAACACCTCACAGGAAAGAAATTGTAAAGGGGTTAATATAAAGCAATGGAACAATGGATCTCAAGGCAGTAGGTCACTTAACATGCAGGAGGAAAGTAACAATGTGGTTCATCAGAAACAGTCTGGCCTACCCCATCCAATGGTAATATCATATGCTGACCTCAATAGAGTCTGCAAACAATAATGGAAGTAACATACAAGACAAAAGAAATGGAACCTTTTTTAAAGTTTTATTTTTTAATAGGAAGCACTCAAAATATTAAAAAGACAGGGCAAAGTAAAATAAAAACATGACAAAATCATAGTGAGTGCTTATATTTCAATAATAATCTTAAAAGTAAGTGGTCTGGGCCTTCCCTGGTGGCTCAGTGGGTTAAAACACAGCACTAAGAAGCTAAAGCCACTTCCGAATGAGTTCAATCCCCGCCCCGGAGGTGACCCACATGGTGCAGCAGACCTCTCCTGACTTGCCTGCTGCTCCCCTCAGCAGTGTATTTCATCATCGATCTGCCTGTTTTGCTCCCTACTCTGTCTCTGGTGAATCCTCTCACCACCCCTGCACCTCTGGCCTGTACCCCATTTCTGTATGCATAAATTAAAAAAAAAAAGTAAGTGGCCTGAACTCACTAGTTGAAAGATGAAGAGGAGCTAAGTGAATTTCAAAACAAAGTCTAACCTGCTGTTTACAGCATGCTCATCTTACCAACAAAGATAAGCACAGACAGAGTTCAAAGATAGAAGGGAGTCACATAAGAAAATGACAATAACAACAGGAAAAAAAAATAAAACAGTTATGTAATTATCTCATAAATACATTTCCAATTAATAGGAGTAGTAAGAGATAGAAACTGGCACTATACTACAATCAAGGATCTAATGCAAGAAGAAATAACTCTCAAAAATTATATACACCAAAAAATGGAGCACTGAGATAAATAAGGCAATAACAGAATGTGAGAGAATTTGATAACAGCACAATAATACTTGGTAACCTTAATAGATCACATACAGCAATGGATGGATCAAGAAGCCAAGACATAATTTAAGTGATGACAGCTTTAAGTGAGGAGCCAGTGGGTGAAAGCACAGCACTAAGAAGCTAGTAAGGCTGTTGAGAACTAATAAGTGAGCAGCCAGACCAAATAGGCTTAACAGAGTTTGCAAAACACTCCACCCAAGAAGTTCTATGTACACATCACTCCACCCAAAAAGTTCTATGTACACATATTTTTAAAATGTGCATGGAACATTTCAAGCATAGTCTGTATCTTGGGACACAAGTCAATAAACCCAAAAAGACTGAAATCACACCTAGTACTTTCTCAAGTAATGCTATAAAATTAGAAATGAACTAAAAAGTGCAGAACTGTGTATACATGGAGACTAAACAACATGCTGGTTAATAGCAGTTGGATAAATGAGGAAATCAAATCAGAAATTAAAAAATAATGACACAAACCAAAATGATGAATAATCTAGAAGAATCTATGTCTTGCAGCAAAAACAGTCTTCGCAGGGAAAATACTGCAATTTAAGCCTGTAGTAAAAAAAGCAAAAAATAATAATAAAATCTGCTGTAATATCTAAAGCAAGTTGAGGGGCCTCCCTGGTGGCACAGAATTAAAGTCTCAGTGCTATCAAGCTATCTCCAGCAACTGTAGCATGAGTTCAATCTCCAGCCAAGGAGCTGACCCACATGGTGCAGCAGACCTCTCCTGTCTCGCTCACTACTCCCTTCAACAGTGTATTACAGTAGATCCACATGTTCTGCTCCCCGCTCTGTTGCTGCTGAATTCTCTCATCCCCCTGTACTTCTGGTCTAAACCCTAGCTCTTGTATGCATAAATAAATTTTAAAATAAATCTCTAAAGAAATTTGAAAGAGAAGAGCGAATAAGATATGTAGTGAGTAGAAGGAAGAATTTCATAAAAATAAGAGTGGAAATAAAATAGAGTCCAAAAAACTATACCAAAAAATCAATGAAACTAAGAGTTGGTTCTTCATGAAGCTAAACAAAATAGATAAGATTCTAGCTAGGGTAACAAAAAAAAAAAAAAAGAAGAAGAAGAAGAAGAAGAGAGAAAATAAAATAAACAGATTGACAAATGAAAGAACATATCACCACAGATAGCAGAGAAATGCAAAAGACCATAGCCGATTACTATGAATAACTGTATGCCAAATCATTTGACTACCTTTAGAAAATGGCTTCCTAGCAATATTATCTGACAAGATTTACCCAAGAAGACACAGATGAGTTGAATAAACTAATTAAAGCCAGGAACTGAAATAATAATTTTACAAATTTTCTGAAAAATGAGTATCTTACAGATTACTTTATAAATGAACTTTACCAAAATTTTAAAGAACAACTAATGCCCACCTTACTCAAATTATTTTTTAAAATACAGAAGTAGTGCTCCCTGATTTATTTTATGATTGTCACACTACCTTAATACAAAAATTACCTAAGCACAAGGAAAGAAAACTATAGACCAATATCCCTGATGAGCACTAATGCAAAAACTTTCATTAAAAACTAGCAAATCAGGCC
>NW_004567105.1:40371825-40400593 GCF_000260355.1 Condylura cristata
CTGTATACATAAGTAAATAATTTTTTTTAAAAAGCTAAAAATAGAAGTACTGTATACCACTGTAATCCCACCTTAGGCATATGCCAGTGGAAGATGAAGTCATCAACAAAAAATCAGTATGTTCCAGTGTTCACAACAACACTGTTTATAGCCACTAGTACATGGAAGCTACCTTAAAGTCCATCAGCCATCTATGGACACTGGACCAAGAGATGTTATAGCCACACCTTGGAGTGTTATTTTGCTTTAAGAAATGATGAGAAGCCATTTTCCAAAAATGGATAGAAGGATACCAAGCTCAAAACCCTTGCTAGTGAGTTGTAGTTCCTCATAAATTCATGACTAAAACTGAATTTGGACTCACGACTAAGAGCCCAGAGTGCTTTGTGACGGGCTGGGCCGTAGGAGCAGTAGACAGGGAGCTGGAGGCTGGGGGGTGTTTTTAGTAACCTATAATCATTCACAGCATGACTCTCCAAATGGCCTCTTACTCATCTTAGCCCTGAAGCAGTTTTCAGCATTCTTGCTCTTTCCCTAAGGAGGTAATGTTGACACACTGCCCCTTACCTCCACCTTTGTTTTGAAATAATGTCACCTGTGCCAGCTCTATTCCCTAAAGGGTGGAACAAGGCCCCAAAGAGATTTTTTTATCCTAAAAGCACTAATTCAATGAGCTCACAAAGACTCTTTGAGGCTGTCATGACCTCAAACAGGTTTGGTTCCTAAGTTCTATGTATGTTCATTTCTTGTTCTGCATGAGCACAGGCTAGAATGACAGGTGACTCATCAATGAGAGGATCATAAACAGAACTTTACCACATCCTTAGATGGGAGCTTTAGAAGACTTCACTTGTCTGAGGAAACTGACTATACTTCACATATCTCACAAATACATGAAAAATTCATGCTTTTAAGTCACACTGAGTAAAGACTCAAAGGGGCTGACCTGGAACTAAGGAAACAGCCTGGTGTCTATGGCACAGTGAGACTCCTCAGTTTCACTCAGGGCAGGTGGGCTTCCATAATGCCTGGCAGAGGGTTGGTTTCCAAGAGGGCTTGACATGTGAAGAGCTGCCATTCTGCCCCCAAATCAGAGTAAATTGGCATCATAAATCTGTAAAACAAAAAATCGATTTCATCATATCTACTGAAAAGAAGATTGGTGGGGGAGCTGCCTAGGAGTTTAAGCCCTAAGAGATTATCAGCATTTTTGTTCATCTATTTTGTTGGTATTCTATCTATCAGCTGATCTTGCTTGTGCTCTGCCTGATTCACTTCACTTTCCAATTCTACATCATAACTGAGAAGGGCTTCCTCAGATATTGGCGAAAACCAAGGAACTGGCTGGAGGTAGGCTCTCATGTCATCTTCTTCATGAAAAATAATAACAAAGCCCTTACCTAAAAATAAAAATAACTAACTGTAATGGGAGCTTCGTGATACACTAGTTAATTTCAACCTTATTCATGTTTTCTCCATCATAGTAATGCCACAATAACATGTGAAATCAAGTTTATCCACTTAGTGCTGTATGTAATCTGCAGATCACTAGATCCTGTGGTTATCACAGCTACTATCTCGGGAGCCTGTCTCATGGCCCTCTTTCTCCACTTTGCAGGTCTCCATAGTTGGGGTCAGCCTCGCCTACTACTTAGCCTGGAGCCACCTGGTTAATCTTGCAGGGGAAGTGAAGGACCAGATCCAGAAAGGAGTTTTTCAAGGGTTTATGGACCTTAGTCATATAGCATCATGGAATCAGGTATGACACTGTGTACAGGGAAACATAGATAGGCACTATGCAATGCGATGTTGCCCAAAGGAAGAGATCATGCATATTCTAGAAGTTTCAAATTGCAGGATTCATTCCATAGTGAGGGATAATGCTCTGAGCTCATAGATGAGGATGATGTGGTCTACAAGTTCTTGGAATGTATTGCAAGCTGGGGTCAATGTAACACTGAACTCAAGAGCATGGAGATTTTCCAATGACCTTACGTGACCCTAGGTGGCATAAGAAATGATGTATTTAGGTATGTGCCCTCCCTGGTGGTGCAGCAGGTTAAAGCACAGCACTAAAAAGCTAAAGCCACATCAGCATGAGTTCCATCCCTGCCCACCCTGGAGGTGACCCACATGGCACCGCAGACCTTCTCTGGCCCACCCACTGCTCCCCTCAACAGTGTACTTTGCTGATCTGCCTGTTCTGCTCCCATGGTAAAGCCTCTCACCGCCCCTGCACCTCTGGCCTATACCTTAGTTCTGTATGCATAAATAAATAAATATTAAAAAAAAAAGACATGATGTATTTAGGTGGCATGAAAGGCCTCTTAGTGATTTGCTTAGACACGTCCTAAGTTTCCTCTCCACTCAGACTATCCTCATAAACATAGGTGGCATTTTAGTTTTAATCGGTTAAGTAAAATATATCATGAATCAAATTTTACCTGTTTGTCTTTACTTTTGAACATGTGGCAACTAGAATATTTTTCAACAACCTCTAGTATGAATGGTTGTTGGGCATTGCTATAGAAGTTTGTCCATGTGTGTTGCTGCTCCACAAGGAACCAGACTGGTTTGGATGTTAGAGGCTATTGCTGACCCAGGAGGTGGGTGTGAAATTAAGTTGCTATTTCCCCAGCTAAGCTACTTTCATTTGACCATCTTACTTATCTAAGCCTCATACTCGACAAGTATAAAATCAGTTGCTTCTAGTTTTGTAAAAATTGAATACAAAAATATGTGTTTTAAAAATGTTACATGGAATACTACTTAGTGATTAGAGAAATAAACTCCTATCATTTGCAGAAACTTGGATAGAGTTAGTAGGTGTTAGGTTAACCAAATTAAGCCAGGAGAAAGATAAATACTGAATGGTGTCATTTCTATGTGGAATATAGAGAAACCAAACAAAGGGTCAAAACCAAACACTACAACCTACCCTTGAAATCTGCCCACAGGTCTAGGCATTCAGAAGGGGAGGAGGAGGGAGAGGTGTAAGAAGTGGGGTGAGGGAGGGAGAGCACAGTGGACATTGGTGGGGGGCGCTGGGACCTTTGGTTTTGGAAGTGACTTCACCTGAGGAAAGAAATCTATACTGTCAAAGCTAGCAGGGATATAAAACAATGGTACTTCGATTTAAAAACAAAGTGCCACTATTACACATTCTATTTATGCTCTGGGAAAGACAGGAAGGGAGGATTCACAGACGCTGAATAATTTCCATGTTCCCTTCGCTAGTGATGTTTTTACATTTTCAGTTAACTGAGACTCAGACCAAGGAAATGTCAAACCAACTCTGTCCTGATCATTACAGATATGGGAAGATCAAAATTCAGACCTGGCCTTTCTGACAGTGCATTCTAATTTGTGCTTACTCCTAGTTCTGACTTCATCTTTTCTGCAGACATCTAACAATTATGTTCCATGGTCTGGAGAACTACGTCACCTCCAAAGCATAGCTGTTAATCTTTGTGCTCCTCATGTGAACACAGCTGTGCACCCCAAGGTTGGTATAACGCTCTGAAATCCCTGTCATTGTCTCAGAAGGTGAGATGGCTCCAGGGAATCCTCTCATTCTTCTTGATATTGAAATGCACTTGTCTTCTCGGCATTCAATGCACATTGACTCCCTGCTCCTTCATGAGACGCTGCTCGTTCTCCAGCATCTTCACACCAGTGGTAAGTTATCTCCCTGATTAACTGATACAATCAGTGCATCCTTTCCAGTTAATGTGTCTAGAAGGGAAAACAAACTTCTCTCCAGGTGCACTGTTACCAAGAATTCTAGTCTTCTAACCAATTATTAGGTGTTTTTCCATCACAGAAAGCAGCTGTCTAATAACTTATTAAGTCATGATATTAGCCATGATTGATTAAATATTTGAGCTGTATATGTTCTCATGGATTATTATTATTATTATTATCCCTAGTATAAGTCGTTAACACATACTGGTTTTTTCTAAGTGCCAGGACTGGTGCATGAGACCCACCTAATTATTACATACAAGCCTTTCAGAGGTAGGAAAAGAGGCTGAGTGCAGTGGCCAGACTTGCCTCAGGCCACAGCCCCTGGCCTTGGGACCCCTCCATGCATTGCATCCTATAGGGGTTGCCTCTGGCCTCCCTGCATCCAAGAATCTCTCTAGAAATGCACTGGAGTGCCTCTGTACTTCTTGCTTCCAAGAGGAGTTGCCCACCATGCGTGGAACTCAGAAGAAAGAAAACACAAACCCGAGAAAGAACATAGGAATGGGCATGTCAGTGCTTGCCTGGAAGCCTGCCTGGGTCCTTGGGCAGCCTAACTCCAACCCTGGAAGGGCCAGGTCTCAGTCTGGGGATACCCTGCCACCTGGTTGGACAGGCGAATCCAGAACCAGGCAGGTCTCGATCATGCTCAAGGTCCTCATCAAATTTTACTGGGTTGCCAGAGATTCAGATCTGGCCCCAGCGGGGCAGGAGTCTACTCTAGCCTGCATGCCCACTTCCACCCCTGCAGCAGGATTGTGGTGGTGTCCTGACTGGGAAGCTTAGTCTCTTGAGTCCCGGTCTCATGTAGCACATAGAGACGAAGCCCAGGTCCCTAAACCCTGCTGGTCTTAGGCTTGACAACAGGCCCACAAACTGGGACAGAAAGAGCAGGCCAGAGTGAGAAACCAAGTGCAGCGCCAGCTGCACGTGTCCTAAGCCCATTGCTGCAGGCACGGGCCAGTTACCAACCTCCACTCCCAGAAACTCAGTGAAGATGTTGGCCCAGAAGGTGCTGGGCTCACATATGATGTAACGTGGACTCACCTGGCTGTTAAAGTGGTCATTAAACAAGCAGCTGGCAACATACAAAAAATGATTTTTTGTTAAGAAGAGTCCAGAATAGGATAAACTGTGTTCAAATCAGGTAGCAGAATTCCAGGTGTTCAGAAATTGTCTGCATAGGGCCCGGGATAAAAGGAATGGAGGGGACCACGCAGCTGGAGTTGTGGAGATGGTGGACTCAAGGTTGTGTTTTCTCTTCTGAATGCCACTGCTGGCGATTCCACTTGGGGGTAAATAATGCTGGGGGAAGGGAAGTGGAGGCCGGTGGAACACAGCCTGTGTTGCCGCTGGGGCAGCCCCTGTGGGGACAGTGTACACACACTGACCAGGGAGGCTGTGGTGAGGGGTGTCAGCCTACAGGTGAGAAAATGCTGCTACCACCAGCGCTTGTCTGCATCGATGGAGAGGGACATATACACAGGGTCTGTGACACAACCCGACACTCAGGTCACGTCCCCAGATGGTTACAACCACCAGGGAGCAAAACCTCACCTGAAGTGAGGTAAACTTCATTTAGTTTACCTTTCCTGTCATTTCCTAAGTAGTTTATTTTACTAAATTCTTGCCAGGTGCAGGTCATGCAAAGCCCATGAGAGGGTCGCCCCTATCGGCGAGCCTGGGCTCCAGCCCTGGAGGAGGATCTATGTGGAGGGTCACTGGACTTGAAGGCAGAGGGGCCTTCACAGAGGGTGCAAGCAGGAACTAAAGTATGGTGACCTTGAGCTCCCAATATAGAGGAGCAAATAAGGCTGGCATGGGAGCCTTAGCGGGATGAGGCCCAGGAGCAAAGCCTAGAGGGAATCCAAAATCTGTTTCTCTAAGTCTTTGTTATTTTAAAGCAATATAAAGTCCCCAAGGAGTCTTGGGCACCTATGAACCATAAATCAGTTGTCTCGGGTTTTCTCCTTGCAGCTGGTGGGCGTCCTGATGTTAGCTTCCCTCTCACACCTACATGGATTTCTGCTCTTCACCTGGATCCTGCCATCTGGAAGCTTCTCAGACTCCTTCCACGGCCTGCTGTTTCCTTTTCCAGGAAGAAGTCAAAGTGATACCTTCCATGGCCTTTCCCAATCTAGCCAGCAAACCATGGCTTGGTGCTACTGGGTCATTTTTATAGTACTGACCACTTTGTGGTTTGGAATGGTATGTGGACACATCCCAGACTTTGAAATTAGGGTTTGCAAAGATTTCATGTGGTGTGACGTTCTATACGTTTGTTTCTGTCTACAAGACCCTCATGGTCACAATCCTCTGAGATGCTTCAGGGCCGAACAGGGACTGGACACAGTTCATTGGACTCTTGTGCTAGACTGCACAAGCCCAGCAACAGCAACAGCCATTCCAGAGTGCCACCACCTCCACGGAGCCCCCCAGGCCTTCTCAACACTAAGCCTTCTTTCCTCTAACTTAATTTCACACAATCACTTTTCTGTTGGCTGTCTCTTGCCTTCTTATGTCAAACCTTCCATCTTATAAAAGTTTGTCTCCACCAGCCAGCTCCCACTGGCAACATCTTTCCAGTTGGGCACTGAGTTTGGAATGGGGCTGTTAGTTCCCACTCCTACCAATCAACCAACTACAAACCGAATCATGTCTCATGCACAACCCACTTCCACATACACAATCTGGCTTAAACTCCTTCCACAGAGAAAGATGTTTACCTGCCCCCACCCCCACACTTAAGAATTACCATAGTCAGTAAATAAAAATGATGGATAACCCAGCTGTAATTAAATTTCAGATAACAACAAATGATTCCTTAGTATTAGTATGTCCCTCCAACAGTTCAGACACACCTAATCTAAATAAGCATTGCTTACCTGAAAGTAAATCTCAGTGGATGTCCCACCTGCACTTTCTCTCCTCTGCACTCCACTCTTGTCCAGGGGCCCTCAGACAGCAGCTTCATAGAGGGAAAACCCTCCAAGCTTCCTGAAGAAGACGCAAGGGGGGATCCCTGCTTTGTGCTTGAGCAGGCACATCCCTGCCCTGCTCTGATGGAGCATCAGGGTTCTCGACACATCCCCACCTCTACTACAGGCCCTGCCTGTGGGTGCCACCCTGAGCCCCCACCAGAAGTCCCCTGACACTTAAAAGACAGCATTTAGTTTGGGGTCACTCTGGAAGCTTTCTCTGGTTCTGCCACCCCAAGTCCCTGCTGGCTGCTCTTCATGCCTTTCCACTGCATCTGCAGTGCCTGCTGGATTTCTATCTTCCCTTTGAACTCTGGCCACAGTCATAACAGGTGTCTGGTGTGCCTGGCTTCTGGTCAATCCTGGTAGATCCTTCTGGAGCTCAATATACATTAATGAATGAATATTCTAGCTTTGTAAGTGGGTTACAATTGTCTTCAGCCCTTAAGTCATTGTGCGTATTACAGTTTGTAACTAGAGTAAAACTATGAGTGACTGCACGTGCTAACGCTATGACCAGAAACAGACTCAAACACTTAGCCTTTATTTTTAATTTTTTTTAAGATTTATTTATTTATACATACAGAACTGGGGTACAGGCCAGAGGTGAAGCAGGGGTGAGAGGATTCACCTTAGACAGAGTGGAAAGGAGAACAAGCAGATCGATGAGGTATACTGCTGAGGGGAGCAGTGGGCAAGACAGGAGAGGTCTGCCATGCCATGTGGGTCACCTCCGGGGCCAGAGATCAAACTCGCACTGAAGCGGCTGTGGCCAGCTTACAGTGCTGTGTCCTAGCCCATTGCACCACCAGGGAGGGTCCACTTTGCTTTCTTTCAGAGCTCCATATCCCTGCTTCCTGCTCATTTGTCCACCTACATATTCTTCCATCCATACATACATCCATACATCCATCCCTCCCGACCTCCCTCCCATTCATCTATTCATTCTATTTTTAATTCATGCAATATTCAACAGTTACTTAACAATTCCTATATTGAGGCAATAGTGAAACAGAAATAATAGTACTTTATTTCTAATCCACAAGTGCTGTGATTTATAAATGAGCTGTTAGTTGTCTACCTTCTCCTCTTTTAAAAACTTTATTTGGTAAATATAGTAATTTATGTGTTTTTTATTCTTTTGTTGGATCTATTATTTTCAAATATTTTTCCAAATCTAGAACTTTCCTTTCATCCTATTAACAGTGTCTTTTATAGAGTAAAAGTAGTTTATTTTGATGAGTTTATCAATTTTTTATTTTATGAATTGTGTGGTGTCCCATCTGAAAACTGTTAAAACTAAGATCACACATACTTTCTCCTATCTTTTCCTCTGTGTTGATTTTATCTTTTATAGTAGGGTTGATAATCCATTTTGAGTTAATTCTGGGATAAGTTGACAGGTATGGAGCAATCTTTTCTATATATGGATATTCAATTGTACCAGCACCATTAAAACTCAGTGAGCCGTGTCTAGGTGGATTCCATTCTACTCTATTCCATCGATCTATTCTTTTGCCATTTCCACAGTCTTGTCTTGATAGCTATAAATTTGTACAAAGTATTAAAATGACATATATGAATTGGAGAATTCAAGGTGACCTCTTTCACCTTAGGCTATTCTACTTCTTTGTCATTTCATATAAATTTTATAATCAGCATGTTGGTGTCTACAAAAAAAGAACTATGCTGGGGTTTTTATTGAGATTGACATGCAAATGTAAGTCAAATTTGGAGAGAACTGACATCTTAATAATATTAAATTTCTCCAGAAGATTTTTTTGCATATCTCTATTTATATCTTCTTTAAGTTCTTTCATCAATGCTTTGTCATTTTCAACATAAAGATCTTGAACAATTTTATGCAACTTTAAAAGCCAACTAGAAGTTTCCTCCAAGAGCAAGAAACTTACATGAGAGACTAATTTGTTCTTCTGCAGAAAGCCAAGAAATCCTCACCCCATAGGAAATGGGCCTTCATGGAGGTGCAAAGACAAATTCATGGAGACAACTGAGAGCAGAATTCAGGGGCAAGAGAGACAGGAGCAAAAGTAGCAGAGAGGGTCATGCTAGAGTTGGGGCCTCAGGGTCAAGCAGTTGTGACTTTGAACAGGATCATTAGAGCCAGGAGTGGAAGATTCTGAGTGTCATACTAAAGCATTTGCACTTTTCATCTGAAACTGGCAGACAATGTTGACCATGGAATCTGGGTACAGGAGACAGTCATGTTGCTGCAGGCTTTCTGGCTCTTCAGCTGGTAGAGCAGGGAAAAGCCTCAGAGCCACAACTGCCTATGTGTTCAGTGACCTGGCCTGGTGCACCTGGGCATCCCAGGAATGTGCTGGCCCATTGTCAGGTGGTTGCCTGGGGGCTGCTCAAGCGAAAAGATATAACCATGAGAGGCAGTAACACATACAAGTTGTATGTGGGTGACATCTTGACAAGTGTTCATGTCAGAGATGTCCCAGTTTTTGTGACCGTCAGAGGTTGCATTGTGAGATGGTGATCAAGAATGGGAGAAGGGGAAGGGAAATCGTGAAAAGGGCACTGTGGAGGCATCTTCCACTATAGGGAGTGTTGTTCCACAGTGAGAAGAGAGTCCCTGAGCCAGAGAGTGTCTACTGCCAGCAGTGTTTGGGGCCTTATTGCTGCAATACCTTGTACTACTAATTGCTGACCAGTGGAGTTTCACAGGATATGCAAAGTAGGCTCTACTGGCCAAAACACTGCTTTACTATGGCTATTCTTTTAAAAGATTTATTTATTTACAGAACTGGGGTACATGCCAGAGGTGCAGGGGCACCAGAGACAGAGTGGGAAGAAGGAAAGGCAGATGGACAAAGCACACTGCTGAGGGGAGCAGCAGGCAGGTCAGGAGAGGTCTGCCACGCCATGTGGGTCACCTCTGGGGCAGGGATTGAACTCATGCTGAAGTGGCTTTAGCTTATTATGCTGTGCTTTAACCCACTGTACCACCAGGGAGGGTATTTTTGAAAGAGTTAAATCTGTAAAACTGACTTCGATACCTGCAGATTATTGAGCTAACGGATATCAGCTTGCAATGTTCAATCAAGCAATCCAGAGCCAGTACTCAAAGACCATGGATGGCTCCTTTACATAACACCCATGAAAGCACAGCAACTCCAGGCCTGTAGCCCCGCCCTCCCAGGCACACACTCATGCAGGGCTCACCAGGAGCCCCAAAACTGACACACATTTACCTATAGAAATATACATCATGCTAATTAATTCTCAACTGTTAGATATTAAATTATCTTTTATAATAACTTTAATGTCCATTATTGAATTCTTTTTGCTGAAATTTAGTTTAATTCATAAGAGACTTTTTCCTGATGATTTTTTTTAAAGATTTATTTATTTATTTATGCATACTAGAACCAAGGCCAAAAGTGTTGGGGTGAGAGGATTCACCAGAGGCAACAGGCAGCTCCACTGAAATACACTGAGGGGGGCAGTGGGGTGGGGGGTGTACCACACCATGTGGGTCACTGACCACACTGGTGCTGCAGTGGCTGTGGATAGCTTCATAGTGCTGCACTTCAGCCTGTTGCACCACCAGGGAAGCCCCATTTTTCCTGATGATTTTTGCTAAGCAACTGCTATTTTATTAAAAGCTCATAAAATAACATCATCAAACATAATCTTCATTTTCTTGAAACAAAGCTAATTTATTTGCTAACACAAAATTTGTCTTTATTTTTTCTCTATCCCAGCTGAGGGGTTCCCTCATGATTTTTGCCCAAAAAAGAAAAACTTTTCAAAGAAATTTTCTTGTGAGCCTCAAAGATGTGACTACCTACATGTGGAGGAAGGCGCTCATCCTTCTGGGATTAAGAAGGCCTGAGGTGGAAGAGGCTGAGGTGACTGAAAATCATGTAAGCTGTGGTATATGGAATTACTGAGTAAATAATATGTTCAAGATGATGAACTCACTGTAGGATTTTGCTTTAGTTATTACAACATAATTGTGATCCAGGACCAAATGTTGCAGATCACAGCATTTTCACTTATAATCACTAACACTTCACTATTAGCAAGCAGTTTCCTCCATTAACTCATTATGTCCTTAGAATGTTAAGGTTGGAAAGATGGACTTTCTATTACTCTCCCCACACCCCAACACACACCTACTCAGATGCTTTGACTTAGTTGTTCACTTTTGGTTCCTGTTACTAGATCTAAACTCTTGCCCAAAACGTGGAATGTTAGGTAAAGTGTTTGCATATCATCACCCCAGACTTAAATGCAAGAATTTGTCCATTGAATACCCAACTATTTTCCATGCAGATATATAGGCATCACCCAGTATAGTTAAAAAATAATAATAATAAAAAAATAATTTGTAATCGTGATGTCCATTTTTATAGAACTTCACAGTTCACAATGTACTTTCCCAAATATTATCAGCCTTAAATCTATTTATAGTCCTTTGTGTAGACATTATGAATCATAACATGTCAGACTGTGTAAGAGATCATGAATGAGGTGTGGATGTGAATACTTGCACTATGGCAGCATGAATGGGGGACCTGAGATGTGACGATTTAGGCCCAGCACCTGGGCCCTGAGTCCTGGGTGCAATGTGCTTTCTAATACAGTGCAATCTCATCTCAAGGCCATACCATGAAATACTTCAGATAATGAGGAAAGAAGAAAACATTAGGTTCTTGGATGCATTTACTATTCTAATTTTCTTCCCTTTAGAGTTATTATCTGGATGAATTTGCAGATCTACTAGATGAACTTCTGTTGAAGATTAATGGCTTGTCTGACAGCCTACAACTCCCTCTTCTAGAACAACAATCTTATGATACATTGAAGTCCAGGGAAGAAGATAATCCCTTGGTGGGTGTTTCTGTTACCAGAATAAGCAAGTGAACATTTTCATGTTATCAGTTTTCTTGATAGCATTTTTTATTAAGTACTAAAGGAGTTGCCAAACAGTTGTTTCAAATCCTGAGGTCTATTTGCACAAGCATTCTCCAAGCTGTGCTCCAGCCAGAACTGAAGAACTGCTTAATGACTTAAAAGGTATAGTGTGACTTCTAGTTTTAAATGGTGGCAGAAATATCTGTGGTACATCTGAAGGAGCTGTCCACTGGTACCTGACCCTCTGTCACAACTGCTGACCACCACCCTTGCCTCCAGCATGCCTGGTCTCGCTACCTGGTGCCCATGTGTCCATCACTACCCAGCCCAACCTTCAGATTACTGCAGCTGACTACTCTGGAGCTACCTCAGAAGTGTCACCTATGCTTCCTTCGAGCCGCCACTGTGAACTGGGGCCTGATCCACCACTCATCATCAGTGTGTCAGTGGCTCTGAGCTCTCATTGAAAGGACACTATCATCTTGCATAAGCAACGTTTTCTAAAGATTGGTTTTAATTATTTATGCATACATTAACTGGGTTGTAGGCTGAGATGAAAGGGGGTGAGAGGATTCACCAGAGGCAGAGCGGGGAGCAGAACAAGTAGCTCTACTGAAGTACACTGCTGAGGGGAGCAGGAGATGAAACAGGAGAGGTCCGCTGTACCATGTGGGTCACCTCCCCGGCTGGTGATCAAAGTCATGCTGCAGTGGCTGCAGATGGCCTCATAGTGCTGAGACTTAACCCCTTGCACCCCCCGAGAGGCCCCATGAGCAACTTTTCATTTGAACTGCTGGACTCTGTTTTAGGGTATGGACAGCCAGTCATTTGACCTTAGACACATTTTCCTTTTTCCTAATTTCACCTTGTTAATAAACCTGTTGTTTGTTGAATCTGAGTGGTGTCTTGCAGTTGTAAGGACACAGGTGAGAACCCACAAGCCATGACATCCCTCAGGTCTGCATGGTTTCACACCCATTCCTCATCTTATTTTTCTCATAGAAAAGAAAGTGAAAGATACATGGGAGATTTGAAAAAAAAAATCAACAAATTCAGATTTTGAAAAGTGAAAATAAATTTATTTAGTATTTATGTAAAAAAATACACATGGAAGTCAAATATGAATATGGATAAGATAGAAAAAGGATATAGAGAAAAAAATCTATGTATTCAGTGGAGCAACAAAAATGAAAATGAAGTATACATGAAATCCAAAAAGGAGAGAACACCACGTGGCCAGACACATACACACAAACTAAGCAGAGCAGAAGGAATTCGCAAAACTGAAAATATAAATAAATTAAATCAGCAACAAGGATAAATCAAGCCAAGAAATTATTCTATTTTTTTAAAGATGTATTTATTTGTATATGTACAACCAGAGTATAGGCCAGAGGTGCAGGGGTGGTGATTCACCAAGATAGAGTGGGGAGCAGAACAGGCAGATCATCAAAGTACACTGCTGAGGGGAGCAGCAGGCAAGACAGGAGAGGTCTGCTGGACCGGGGATAGAACTCGCACTGAAGCGCTGCGGCCAGCTTGCAGTGTTGCATCCTAACCTGTTGTGCCACCAGGGAGGGACCCAAGAAATGATTCTTTTAACAAATAGTTAAATAAATTATTAATTAATATGTAGATAAGTATGACAGAGAAATGAGTACAAATTAAAAAGGGAAGAGAGGATGGCCATGCATACTTATACACCAGGCTGACTTAAGTAGAGATTTAAGATTGTTATGTATTTCAAGACACATCTTCCTTAGTCTTTGCCCAGACATGAAATATGCTGAACTCCTAAGAATCTTATAGTTCCAAATTCTCTTCAAACCATTTCAGATAATAGAGATAGAGAAAAGGCTTCCTGATATGATTTTAGAAAATAGAGTAACATATTAACACCAAATTGGACAAAAAATATCACAGATTGTGACAGAATACAAATACATACCCATCTTGATGATTTTGATATGAAAGAATGCTAAATAAAACATTGGTAAATAAAACTCAACATCAGATGCAGAGCAGTAGCTCATGAATAGAAGAGTTTTATATTAAGAATTGGAAAATTTTGGAGTATTTGAAAATATATTAATAATCTTCACCAACACGTGGAGGAATTTATGCTTCGATCGCCTCATGTTTGCCTTGAATTCCACAGCCATTCCTACCTGTCTTTTTATAGCACGTTCAGGGTCCGCCCCCGTTTTGTCAGATGGATCCAAGCACACCCTGCCCCATCATGCCCTTAGGATTCTGACCCAAGTTTTAAAATACAGTCTACGGAGGAGGAGCTGGAATAGGATAGCACATGGGGGAATTGGTGGTGGGAAATCCATGGGGTTTACAACCGAGGTGAAAGATGTGCAAAATGAAGAATGAAGCAAAAATATATATAATTAAAAAATATATAAAATACAATTGTGATTTCTATGTTAGGGATCATCTTTGTTTCCATCACTCATATTTGCAATCCTGGTTATAGGACCATTACAAAAGTTGAAAAAAGAAAGGGTTAAGGTGAAGTGCAGACAAAAAGGGGGGTGGGGAAGTGTATCCATTATTGCTGCATCCTCTCCCTAGACAAAAGTACAGTCATATGAGCAATCTCCACGCCCAGTCTTCATCGCCAGATTCAGCAGACAAAATGAGGCTTCCCTCTACTAGGACAGTCTTGCAGTCCCTCATGTTCACGATGAGTGTGAGCACATGCTGGGGAAGGCATGTCAGCCAACACTCATGCTTTTTCTTCTCCATATTTTGCACAATTGTTTTAACAGACTGTTCTAACTCTCTATCAAACCAGGTCTCTAGATAGAATATTTTTCTGCCCCTTTTCAACTTGAAGCAATAACGATGGTGAGCCCTCCAAATGGGGGTGCTATTTTGTTTTTTACAGCACTGGGTGTTTGTATCTAACCACATCCCAAAGGGAAGCAATTATCTAATCCTGTTAGGACCCAACCATAATCCCCCCACCACCACCCTGGGCCACCAGCATCAGACTCAGCTGATTTTTAAAGTATTTTTTAATAGGAACAAATTGATATAATATTTTCAAAATAAGATTATATCTCAAAATCTGCACTATGTCTAAGGGTGCAATGTGTGAAATATTCCCATGGAGGGCAGCATGAGTTCAATCTCCAGCCAGGGAGGTGACCCGCATATGGCACAGCTGACCTCTCCTGTCCCTGCTGCACCCCTCAGCAGTGTATTTCAGTAGATCCTCTTGTTCTGCTCCCCACTCTGTCTCTGGCAAATCCTTGACAATCTTTCCCTGCTCTGCAACTCTGATCTACACATCATCTCTTATATGCATAAATAAATAAAACAAATGTTATTAAAAATTAAAAAAACACATTCCCATGGGGTGAAGGACAAGGAAAGAGTTCAATTCATAAGCTCCAAAGTAGCACTTTAAATGGATATAGCTAATTTCATTCTTAGTAAGAGCTATATCTCTTCTCATACTTAGTAACTAAGAATGCAGCTCAAATAATGAAACACGAAGACTCATGCTTGCATGCACACACAAATTAAGCATACTTTTCTTGTTTATATATTTACTAACTCACACTTTTCCTGTTTATATATTTACTAATCCATATAGCCAGTGGGAGCTTCAACTTAAGTTTAAGTTAATAGTATGGTTGGGGGCCCTCCCTGGTGGCGCAATAGGTTAAAAGCACGGCACTATGAAGCTATCACAGCCACTGCAGCATGAGTTTGATCCCCAGCCAGGGGATGACCCACATGGTGCGGCAGATCTCTCCTGACCCGCCCGCTGCTCCCCTCAGCAGTTTATCTCAGTCAGTCAGCCTGTTCTGCTCCCCACTCTGTCTCTGATGAATCCTCTTACCCCTGCACCTCTGGCTGTACCCCATTTCTTTATGCATAAATAAATAAATTTTTTTAAAAATAGTATGGTTGGCATTTTTAACAGAGCGTAGCCTGTGTGAATGCTGGAACAATCACAACCTATATCCATTAGGCTAATTTCCTAAGGCTGAGAAAATGATTTCATTCACTGATAATGGAGGCTGATACTCCTACCTCTCCATGTAATGCACTAAGCCAGTGTTGCCATGGGCAGACCACTCACCTGGCTCCCTGGTATGCCTGTGCCTGTAGAGCTCATGTTTCTGCAAATGTGAGTAAAGCTGGCCACGAGTGGGCTAGAACAAGGAATGTACTTGGCATTCAAACATGTCCAGCAAACTAGACTTCCCAGAATAGGGCTGTCTTTATATGATGTGCTGAGAAAAGAACCCATTTGAATTTCCTAACTTCAGGCTGCTGTTTTTTCATCTTTACCATTAATAACTAAGATTTGTATCTTTATAAACTGAAGGAGTGGAGGCTTACAGCTATCAATAACCACCTACAAGTTCTATTGTTCTTTGTATTTTCTGAGTGACTCACTGCAGCACATTGCTGTGGGGCTTCCAGTCAGCGACTGCAACATCCCTTGGCTCTTTCTCTTCAGCTCTGTCAATTGGCCCAGGAGAAAAGCCCCAGGCCAGTGGCAGTTTCACACAGAGCAGAAATATTTTGACCCTAAGGGATTTCCACACCTCACTCCCTTAGGTCAGTAAGATGCAGGTGCAACTTAGAAATTCCAGAAAAGCTTTTTCACCAAACTTCCTTCTTGATTCATTCTTTTGAATACAATTGAGGTATGCAGGAGCATCCAGAAGGTGAGCATCTGACCAGTTACAGCGTGTCAGGGTGGTTTTTGTCATTTGTTTTTTTTGCAGCCACCTACCAGGAGTTGGACAGTGCAAGCTGTGTGCCGTTTCCACATCTGCACTCAGTCAGCACAAGTGTGTACAGAGGAGTTGTACACCATGTCCCAGATTGCTGACTTCAGAAATGTTGTGTCTAAGCCCAGTGGTCATTTTTTTTTTTAAGATTTATCTATTTATGCATACAGAAATGGGGTATAGCCAGAGGTGCAGGGGCGGCGAGAGAATTCACCAGAAACAGAGTGGGAAGCAGAACAGGCAGATCAAAAAGTACACTGCTGAGGGGAGCAGTGGGTGAGACAGGAGAGATCTGCTGCGCCATGTGGGTCACCTCCAGGCCTGGGATCGAACTCACACTGGAGATTCAATGGCTTGGCTTAGCCTCCTCGCAATGCAGTGCTCCAACCCACTGTGCCACCAGGGAGGGTCCTTGATTGCAAGAAGTCATCAAAGGCCCAGGCTTCCTTTCTGCTACTTCCCTTAGCTTTACTAGTTTGTAGGTAGTCATGAAGGTTTGAATCCTTGTTTTTCCCTAATGTAGACAGAGATCCTGTATCACAGAAACCTGACAGCCAAGGAAATGTGCTGAGCTTCTCATATCTAGGAGCTTCTGTCATAGTTGGGATATTGAGACCCAACTTACTGAATCTTCAGTGACTCGAGTACTTTCAAACTGATGTTGCAAGCTACGTGACTCCACTAGACTTCAATCCTTGAGAAGAGAATTTATGAAGCATTTGTTCATGGAATGCCAACTCAGCCTGAACATGTTGAAAGTATGGGTGTCCTGGGTGTTCTGATAGGCAAGGGCCTGCTGAACAAGATTCAGCCTGGCTGGACCTTGTGCAAGTGACTTACCCCTTCACATCTTTCTGATGTTAATGTCCATATCTGTAAAAGGATACCTGCTGAGACTGCCACAGGGGAGAGGGTCACTGACAGTCATAAATGTCAGAGTCTACAAACAATAAGCATTCTGGTTGGGTTTAACATCAATAATTACAACTGAGTTCCAAAACTCATTCATTTGCCAAATTTTTTTAATTTATTTATTTGTGCATCGAACTGGGGTACAGGCCAGAGGTACAGGGGGTGAGATGATTCACCAGAGACAGAGTGAGGAGCAGAACAGGCAGATTGATGAAGTACACCGCTGAGGGGAGCAGTGATGAGACAGGAGAGGTCTGCTGTGCCTTGTGGGTCACCTCCCTGGCCGGAGATTAAACTCAGGCTGCAAGGGTTATAGATAGCTTCATAGTGTACACTTTAACCCATTGCACTACCAGGGAGGGCCCTGACAAGTTTTTTTTTTTTTAATATTTATTTATGCATACAAGAACTAGAATATAGACCAGAGGTGTAAGGGATGAGAGTATTCACCAGAGACAGAGTGGGGAGCACAACACAGATCTTCTGAAATACATTGCTAAGGGGAGCAGCAGGCAAGACAGGAAAGGTCTGTTGCACCATGGGAGCCGCTTCCCTGGCCAGGAATGGAACTCATGCTTCAGTGGCTGCAGATAGCCTCCTAGTGCTGCACTTTAACATCTTGTGCCACCAGGGAGGCCCCTGCCAAGTATTTTTGTGCCAGACATAATTTCAGCAGCTGAGGGGCATCAATGATCAACAAAATTGACTTGAAAGGAATTATAGCCACCAAGAAGGTGCAATATTCTTAGAACTTAGGAAAAAATGGACTCCAAATTATTGCCAAAGCTCTTGGTCAACTTATATGCAGTGATGTGTTGTTTCGTGGGGAGCCAAGGGGAACTATTTTTTTTTTAAAGATTTATATATTCATACAGAACTGGGGTACAGGCCAGAGATGCGGAGGGTGAGAGGATTCACCAGAGGCAGAGTGGGGTACAGAACAGGCAGATCGTCGAAGTACACTGCTGAGGGGAGCAGAGGGAGGTCAGGAGAGGTCTGCCACGCCATGTGGTCACCTCCGGGGCAGGTGGGAATCGAACTCATGCGGAAGTGGATTAAGCTTCTTAGTGCTGTGCTTTAACCCACTGCGCCACCAGAGGGGGGGGGTGCGGGGACTTTTTTTTAATTATTGAGACAATGTTGTGATATCACTGTATTTGGGGATTCTAACACTCACCCCTCCCTTCAGGTATTACTACCATAGTGCATCCACCACCAAGCACACATAGTCCATCGTACCCTTCCCATTAAAGACAGAAATATTTAATTACCAGGGTGGTGCTCAAGATGAGTGCTCCCTTCCCATGATTCTCCAGATTCACTCATGTAGGAACATGCTTATTCTTAGATTGTCCTGAAAGTGATTCTGGTCAATCCTTAATAGCTGAGTCACATCTCATTCCCTTTCTTCTATCTCATTTCCTTTTTCAGTGGATGGTGCTCAGGAAACATATAATAAATTAAATATTCAGCAAAAACAAACTAATGAATGATATATTTAGGTAAAAAGAAGGCAGATAATAAAGTAAATAGGGAAGAATGCTAATAGGTGATTCTGAATAAAGGATATATTGAACTCACTCAACTTTTAAGTAAATTTGAGCTTATTTCCTAGTGAAATATTTTTATAAGGAGCTATTGTATTATTCAAGCAAAGAAATGACAAAATAATAGTGTCAAAATTGTGAGATAAAATTCGTTTTAATGGTTTATATTTTGCTAAGCTTGTATCTGCGTGTGTGTGTGTGTGTGTCTAAAGGTATCTTGGAGGTTTTTTTCTCAAAGAACACACAAGAAAAGCTAATTAAATTTAAAAGAGCTATTTACATATAATTTACAAATAATATAGAAGTTGAAATAACCAGCAGAACTGTAAAATCAGCAAGCCTTCTGAAATAAATTTTCTCTGCTTTCATGGATTACATTAAGTCAGCTCGTGATAACTTCTCAAGGAACATTTTTGTAGCTGCTGATTCATTGTCTCCTGGCAGACATAGCTTGGACAAAGTTGAAATATTATTGTTAATTCCTTTGTATTTAGATGTGTGCTAGAATAGTGCTTGAGGCACTATGGATACAAACCAGACTTCTGTGTAACTATGAAGACATAATTTATTTACTTGAATCAAATTATCTCCTAGAGAAGGCCAAGAAAGTTGAATTCTTAAAGACCTATCAGCTGGTTTCTTTTTGAAGAAGCTTCTATTTCAGCTTGGAGTCTTATAAATTACAACTTCCCACAATAATAAAGAAAACACACTATTCGTTTCTAGAGTTGCTGTAACAAAGACAGGCATTGTTTTCAGGTTCTGGGGTCCAGAATTCCAAACTGCCATGTCTTACGAGGGGAGGGTCTGTTCAAGCTTTTCTTAATTCCTTGGCGTGCAGCAACAAAACTCCATTTTTTTATACGATGTCTCCTGTGTGCATGACTATGTTCAAATTTCATGAAGATGCAGTCACCTTGGGTTAAAGCCCACCGCTGTAACCTCATCTTTATTTAATCATCTACAGATAAGAACATTCACTTCATCTTGAGGGTGGGAAGGGGAACAAGTCAGCTGATAACAAATGTACTTAAGACAATGAAAACAGCGTTTACATAGTTTTTAATTAATTCCTTTTTTTTTTTTTTTGAGAAATTTTATTCTACTAAGCAGGCAAAAGGGAAACAGGAGGGTTCTATAAGAATATGTGTTTATGGGCCCTCCCTTGTAGCGCATCAGGTTAAAGCACAGCACTAAGAAGCTTAAGCCACTTGCGCATGAGTTTGATTCCCACCTGTACCGGAGGTGACCCACATGGCGCGGCAGACCTCTCCTGACCCACCCGCTGCTCCCCTCAGCAATGTACTTCGTGGATCTGCCTGCTCTGCTCTTTGCTCTGTCTCTGGTGAATCCTCTCACCCTCCACATCTCTAGCCTGTACCCCAGCTCTATATGAATAAATAAATAAATCTTTAGAAAAAAAAAAAAGAATTTTCTTTGTAAGAATTGAATTCTTGAGAGTTACTGAAAATTGTTAGACCATTGTTATATGGCCCGTTTTTTTTTTTTTAAATTTACTTATTTATGCATATAGAACTAGAGTACAGGCCAGAGGAGCAGGACAGGTGAGAGGATTCACCAGAGACAGAGTGGGAAACAGAACAGACAGAGCAACCAAGTACATTGCTGAGGGGAGCAGCAGACGGGTCAGGAGAGGTCTGCCACCCCATGTGAGTCACCTCCGGGGCTGCAGATGGAACTCGCACTTAAGCAGCTGTGCTAGCTTCATAGTGCTGCACTTTAACCTATTACACCACCAGGGAGGGCCTGTGGTCCATTTTAGTCAATAATGTGATTCTGCTGTCATTGAGTGAAGCAGCCTATAAATGCCATGTAGGGCAGGCTGGCAGAGGAGTTTGTGCAGGTTGTAAACCTCCTACTTACTTACTTATTCTACCATCACAATATGGGGTTTTCATGCCATAATATGGGCTGACTTTCTCTTTCAGTTCCATCTGCCTTTGTTCCACTTAACCTTTCTCTTTATTCCTCTGTAAAGTATTGATTTAATTTTTTTCCTCTATCTTCTTCTAAGATTTTCCTTTGTGCCTGCAGTTCTTAGTATGGGTTAAAACTTCTTTGATATGAGGGTTTAGACTTTTCATCAAGATGAAGGAATTTTCTTGTATGATTGCTCCAAGCATTTTTTCAGATTCCATTTTAATTGGCTGAACTGTCCACTGAAGTGCCCCATTTACTGGTGTTCTTTTCAGTCAAAACAATATATTCTTTTATTTTATAAATATATTTTTTACATCATTCTTCATCTCAGTTTTAATCCCTGTGGACTTCCCACCACCACTGTACCCCTGTGCCATCACCATAGTCCCATGTGCTCTTCCCTCCCCACTTTTGATCCTGTTCCCCTCTCTTCTCCTATAGAATGTCTCTGGTTTAACGTTCTTTAACGTTCTTTTTTCCTTTATTACAATTACTATATATATATTTTTTTTTTTTCCTGGTCTCTTACAATCCTGCTATGAGTGAAACCATCCGGTATTTTTCTTTTTCTTTCTGGCTCATTTCACTAAGCATGATCTCTTCCAGCTCCATCCATGTTCTTATCTCCTTTGTGTATCATTTGGAATATTTTTAAGCACTACATCCTCAAAACATGAAAATTATCTCACATATTGTTATTTTCATATCTAAGTTCAATTTGTTACTGTTGTTTTTAAAACATACATTCCACTTTCCTAGTTAAAAAATATCTATAACTATTTTCTATAGTTTCTGTAGTGCTAATTCTAATGGCTGTGTCACTTTTGGGTCAGTTTTAACTGATGGACTTTTCCCCTCACTGTGGTCATATTTTTCTTCTTTGCATCTCTGGTAAATATTTTATCCCAGACTTACCATCTTTATCTTGTTAAGTGATGGATATTTTTGTGTTCCTATAAAAACCCGTGGTTTTATTCTGAGATACAGTTGACTTACTTGGAAAGAGTGTAAGTCACTTGGGTCTTTGTGGTCATGAAGCAAGACATGGATAGCTTTAATCTCAGGTTAATCATTCCCACAACTGAGGCAACTAAACATCCTCCATAGATGATGAGGTTTTCCATTTCCAGCTCACTGTGGCACAGGCACTGTCTTAACCCTCTTGATCGACTCACTCCTTAACCTTCCAGAGTTTTCTCTCTTACTTTCACCAAACAGTAATCAGATGACGACTCCTCGTAGTTTGTGGAGTGCCCTTTCTGGTCCTAACTCCTGCCAACTCCAGTTACCTGGACCTCCCAGAGTCTCATCTCCATCTTCAAGTTCAGGGAGTCCTCTGGGCCTGCCAGATGCTCCTCCTCTGGATGAAACATTGAACCCCCTCTCAAGGGATCTGAGCCCTCGTTGGCGCCTCTTACTTATCTTCTGTCTCAGGAATGACTAGCTTTGTACAGATGTCTGGTGTATTGATAACTACTGTTTCGTTCTCTCCTCCCACCCCACCCCCCCACCGCCCCAGTATTTTTCTCTTTTCTTTAGTTGTTTCAGATTGGAGGCTAAGTGCCTCTTGGTTAATTATCTAGAAGTGCTTAATAAAAGCTTTGACCCTGCCCTTTCACTGCTAGGTAATTAATTATCCAAGATCAGGGAAGGTGTGCATCACTATAGGGATCTACACAGCAATATTCACTGTGCTTTATCTCAAAATAGCTCTGAACAGCACCAATAAAAATATTCATCAATGGGTGAATGCATTAAAAAACTGTGAACTAAAATGAAACACTACTCAGAAATACAAAAGAATGAATTGTGGTACATATACAACCTGGAAGCATACTGCCTTATTACACAAAATGAAAGATTTCATGCCACATACTGAATGAGTCTGTACACATAAATTTCTAGGGAATACAAACTATGTCTGGGGCTGAGGACAGAAGGGGTGGTAGGAGGAATGGTCACAAAAAAGATACAAAGAAACATTTGGGGGTGATGGATATGTCACCACCTCAAGTCTGTGACAGTTAAGCGGATTTATATTGATATATGTAGGTATGTATAATCAAATCGTACACTCCAAACATATGCAATTTATTGTTTGTCAAATAGACTTCAATAATGCTGTTGAAAATAGCTATCTGAGTTAGCTTAGTCTTGTCATTCCAGTTTGTAGCTCAAAGACACATATCTGTCTCTACGAGAAAGGAGGCTGTACGTCAAGGCTAGGAGACGGCTCTGTGGACGGCAGCGCGTATGCATGGCTGCCCAGCCACAGGGGTCACAGTGTCACCACATGACCCAGTGACTCTTGAGTCATGACGCTGGCAACAGGTAGGATCGAGACCTCCGTGTCTAGTCTGACATCAGCAGAGCAAATAACTGCTTACCTGCTCCATTGTATTCTTTGGGGAAATATCAAAAAAACAAAAACAAATACAGAAAGGGGGAAGGAGGGAGAAATGAGAAGGGGGGAGTGCAAGGGACTCTGGGTGCCTTGATGGTGGGAGAGCTATGGTGACCACACCTCAGGGGAAGTCCTAGATGGTCAAAATATTAACAAAGATGTAAAACAGCAGCACTTCATGAATTTAAAAAAAAAATCATTAATTAAAAAATTAAGTAATAAAAAAGTAAAAAAACTAAATTAAAAAGTTGGAAGGAAAAATGCATATTGTAGATGAAACTTTGGAATTACTGAATTATCCTCCAGAAAGATTTTCCTAATTGATTTCCCACTAGCAAGGAGAGAGGACCCACTTCTCTCAGCAGTTCCTATTACGTACCTATCTTTCTTCAGCATCTTGGTCAGTTTGCACACCTGAAACTTTCATAATATTATAGCACAGATTTTATTTACAAGTGTTTAATTTAAAAAATTAAAAATAGGGCCCTTCTGGCGGCACAATAGATTAAAGCACAGCACTATGAAGCTATTGCAGCCGCTGCAGCCTGAGTTCAATCCCTGGCCAGGGAGGTGACCCATGTGGCACACATGGCCCTGTCTCTCACCTGCTGCTCCCCTCAGCAGTGTATTTAAGTAGATCCATCTGTTTTGCTCCCTACTCTGTCTCTCATGAGTCCTCTCACCCCCTGCACCTCAGGCCCTATACCCCAGTTCTTGTATGTATAAATAAATAAAAATAAGTCTTTGTTTAAAATACTAAATATTGTATCTATTTCATTGTTTGCCTTTGAAATTTATTTCTGCTGATAGTGCTAGTAAGCAACTAATATTATTACATATGTGCATATACGCACATGCATATAAACATAAAAATATATATCTATAGATACAAACATAAAAATATAAACATAAAAGATATATAAATATAAACATAAAAAATATATACCTATATCTATATATACAGATAAGTGTTTTTGGCCAGTTCAAGCACTGTATTAAGTTCTTCACAATGCTCACTAGTTGAATCATCATAATGACCCCTTGAGGTGGGTTTTATTATGTTCATTATGGGAAGGCGCTGAGGGGTAAAGTAATTTGTCCTGGTTCACACAGGATTGAAGTGTTGAAACTATTGCTTTCCCCAGCACTTGAGTTTTGGAAGCCATTCTCACCCACTGTTCTCCTGCATTCAATTTTCTGGAAATCTCAACCTTGAAAGTGCCTGAAAGACACAACCTGCTTTTGCTCACAGCTTCTATCCTGGGTGGCGTGTTGCACAGTCTTTTCTACCTCCAATGTAAAAATATATTGACTTTTATCCTACTGTTACTTCTATTCGGTTGATTTGGAATTTGTTTCTGGGTAAGGTATTTTCTTTGTAGACATTAGACATTGAGGACTCCACCTCCCTAACATTCTGCTAGGGTACTGCAAATACCTTTTTATATCACCCCACACCAATTTTAGCAGACATCCCATTTATACACATGAGAAAAACCAGTGTTTCAAAAAATTGGTTGTTCCACTTCACAAAACAAGAAAATGGAAGGTGACATTAGAATTAGCCATTGCACAAAAATCCAACAGTTCAGATGTGCGGTAAGATTCTGACTATGTAAATTTCCCAACTGGTTTATTAATCATGTGCCTCTGTGACACCATGTTTATTTGTTCTACTGAATCTGTCTGAGTATCAAAAGACTAAAATCTTATTCTGTGTACTTTCTGTTCTATTCATTGAGTCTCTGTTTCTCCATTTAAATCTAATAAATACAAGGGAATGAAATAAAGTAGAATTCTGATATTTAAATAAGATTTTTGGAATAAAGTCCTCACGTTATAAAGTTAACAATTGGATCTTGCCTGGTTAATCACTCTCATTTTTTCTGACTCACTAATTCAATATAAAATGCTTATTCCAGCTGGACCTTTGAAGTTGTCTGAGTTGTTATTTTGAATCCATTAAAAATCCTCACCAGAACATCTTTGGAGAAAGATTGCCATCCTAACCTGAAAAACAAATTAAATTCCTTTCTTTGTGTCTGCAGAAACTCAGATATCACTGAGGATTCTCCCTCATCTCTCAGTTATTTCTACCAGTTGTGCCACAACTGTATCTCAATTCATTGTACCAGTGACCTATGAGATAATGAGAAGGTAGCTTGAGAATCAACTCTTCAGTGTAAAAGGAGACCAGAAAATGGGATGTAACAGTAAGGGAGTAAGAGAAAATCAGCAAGGAGTAGCTTCTCTCTTTCTATCCTTGGAAAACCTTGTAGTGTAATGATTTTCTTCAGAATGGTTCTAGTATTAGATATCTGTGTTGATCCTATCTTATTACCTGCCCAACATACTTTTTACTATGCTTTTGAAAAACTATGAAAATCAATCAAATTCTCTCACTAATAATATAATTCATTAAGGCATTCGTTCTGTCAGACTATAAATGTGCTTTGAATTCTTCATTCTTTATCTTCAAAAGTATGTTTTACTTAGTTGAGATACATTTTTAAAACAATATTCATAGACACTCTCCTGATTTTTCTGTGTGAATTAAAATTTAAAACAACAAAAGGCACTGACTTATACTTCTGTGGAAAGTCATCTTTCAAATTAGACTTCTATGCTCACTGAGCCAACAAATTATATAGGTGTCTTATGAGGAAATCTACTGAAAATTTGACTGTCTAGTTTTAATACCCATATTGAGTATCAGAAAAACAATGTAAAAATACAATTATATTTAGGGCCCTCCCTGGTGGTGCAGTGGGTTAAAGCACTGCACTAAGAAGCTTAAGCCACTTCTGCATGAGTTCAATCCCCGCCTGCACTGGAGGAGATCCATGTGGCGAGGCAGACCTCTCCTGACCCGCCCGCTGCTCCCCTCAGCAGTGCACTTCGTTGATCTGCCTGTTCTGCTCCCCACTCTGTCCCTGGTGAATTCTCTCACCCTCTGCATCTCTGGTCTGCACCCCAGTTCTGTATGAATAAATAAATAAATCTTTAAAAAAAATAAAATAAAATAAAAATACAATTATATTTAAATGTGAGTCCGTATTATTTTATATATTGACTCTATATAATGTGAAAACATCAAAAATCAAAAAATCCTCAAATAAGAAAAAAAACCTCATCAGATCAAAAAGAATTTGCTAAGGAGATTTTTGAATTAGGAATACATGTGTATATACTTTTTAAATTCAAGTGTCTGTTTAGTTGTAGTTTCACAATGCATTTATTTTGAAAAATGCATCCCCAAAAGGGCAGGGTATGAGCCCATGAGTCTGTCATCCAGGTAAATGCTTGGTACTCAGCATATTGGGAAGGACAGGGGTCAGGATAACCAGGGGACACTTTCCATCTTAGGCACCATCATGCAGAACACTGGGCAAGGAGCGTGACAGTCTGATGCAGAGTTAATTTATGAACAATGTGGAAGTAAAGTGGAATCTACCTCAAAGAGCTTGATTAGAAATAGTGATAATTTGTGCAAGGGGGAGCACAGTGCCTCAAGGAGTCACGGTGTGCTGTTGACCTTCTAAGATGTATGTGTTCTCTGTGTGCTTATGTACTTGAAAATTCAGAGATCTCTTCTGAGAGTAAGGTGTGGTTGCTGGGTGGATGTTGGCCATGTTTCCATGCCCTATGGTAGGTGTGAGGTCTATCAACCCTTGCCCCCAGGGAAGTCTCAAGATACTATGAAATACATCCTCACTAGGTAGTGTCTTGCGTTATTCCATGGGCTCTGGATTGACAAGTTTTTCATGGATTCATTCATTCTTAAACTATTGATTGACTGTCACCCTGAGCAAAGAACTGTGAGAAACCCAGAGCCAATTAGACACTCATTTTTTAAGAACAAATATTCTTGCAAGAGAGACAGTAGGCCATAGACAGCTTAATTGGCGCTAGAAGACCCACGCCAGAACAGGCAGGATGGACAGTCACTTTGGCCACAACGCACAGGACACAGGTCAGCACAGGTTAGACACACGCTTCACATTCATGCTACTGCTTCTTCTCTGTCTGTGTAGTTTTATTGAGGAGGTTAAAATATTCTTGGAGATTGGAATAATCTTGACATAAGAGTATTAGAGGATGCGCTACTTTAACATCTAGATACCTAGCGAGAAAGATAATGAAAAAATTCCTGGCACAATACATGAATTTGGTCTCTGGGCAAGATCCCCTGTGAGGCATGCCCCATGACTAATTAGTCTCCTACTGCTGCCATCACAAATGTAGTAGCTCAAATTGACAAAAATTTATTCCCTAACAGTTTGGGAAATCAGAAATCTGAAATGGGGTCTCACTGCATGAAAATGTGTTTTTAGAGAGTCCTTCCTTGTGGAGGTCTGGACAAGAATCAGTTTCTTCACTGTTTCTGCATTCTGTGGGCCTCAACATTCCCTGGCTCATGGACCCCACTCTCCATCTTTGCAGCAGCAATGGCCAGTTGAGTCTAAAACCACTCTGATTCTGACTCTTTGCTTCCTGCCTCTACTCAGAAGGACCCTTGTGATTCCATTGAGTCCACCCATCATGAAAGATAACTCTCCATTTTAAAGTTTGCTAAATAGCAAACTTCATTCCATCCACAACTTTGCCCTGTAGGAATGCAAAGTCGTAGGTCCTGGAGTTGGGATGTAGCAGCTACCTACATCTTTACAAAACTGTTTGGATGGCTCTTCTAGCCCCATTTTAGAGAAAACTCTGTAGAGAAGACAAGAGACCCCATGGTGAGGGAGCTTGCATGCTCATTGTATGTCAGCATGTTATATAAGGGTGACAACCGTAGGTCACAAATTTGTGGCCAGACACTGTCATCACCAATTTATTAATAGGTAAACTGAGGCCCAAAGACAACCAAGTACCTTGCTTTAGGTGATATGATTAGTAAGAGGCAGGACAGACACTCTATGTGGCTCCTTAATGGACTGCTTTGGCCACTGGGTGACTGGGCAAGGGCAAGGTGCTCTTTGTAAAACTTAACTGGGACCCAAACCATTACAGGAGATGTCAAAGGAATTTTCTGACACAACCTTGGGGATAGCAGTATTATCGCACCATTGTGCTGCATCTAGCCCAAGAAATCATGCTGATTTTTTTAGCAATGGTTGTAAATCATTGGCAGTTCTAGAACTTTGAAATGTGGCACACTTTTGGCAGGTGAAGCTCAAGGAGAAGTAAGTCCAGAGGCTGTGAGGTCAGAGGCGTGGATCAGTATTTTTTCCACAGATTTCCAAAAGAATGGGCTTCCTTGTTTGTAAAATGTGGACACTTAGCCTACCTCCAAGATGGTAGAGGGAACTGAATTTGACCTTTTATCCAATTTCTAGCTCAAAGTTGGCACTGGAAAGCTGCGAACTAATGGTAACTTTTTTGCACAATAAAAACAAAAATGTCTTCACAGATTACACAGGTAACCTCCTCACAAGTGGAGGAGCACAACATGAAGCCCTTTGCACAAAGTAACTTGGTAACCGCAAAATTCTGACATGTGATTTTTATAGTTCCAGAAAGTTGACAACATCCCAACAACTCCTTGCTGTAGAGCCTCCAAAGAGAGTGGCTGACCAAGGCACTGGC
>NW_004567105.1:40401423-40417972 GCF_000260355.1 Condylura cristata
TGAGCTCCCAACTTGTGGGCCCTGCTGGGTTGCTGCTTGGCAAAGCTAATTGGCTCCTCTGCCTCTAGTCCTACAACACAGCCTGAGATCTGTGTCCTTTAGAGCTGGGTGCCATTTCCATGTCACATGATGGGATCTTCAGGGAAGTTCATCAACTGACCAGTAGGGAATGTGGAAAACAGGGCTTTTTCTCTGAACCTATTTGTAGTCATATATTAAAAATAACTTAAGGATCTAATTTTTGCTTTTATGAAACCACTTTGTAAGTGAATTAAATCAGACAAAACAAATGTCCTATGCTCTCACTTATATGTGGCTTCTTAAAGAAAGCCAAATTGATAGATGAAGAGAACAGATTTTAGTTGATAAAGGCAGGGGGCGAGGGATGGAAAAGATGGGTGAAAGGGGTGAGAAGAGGCAAATAAAAGACCAGTAAGTCATGGAATAGAATGCTCAGCATGGTAGCTCTAGTTAACAGTACCATATTGCATATTTAAAAGATGCCAAGAAGCCCTCCCTGATGGCACAACAGATTAGGATGCAGCACTGCAAGCTACCCACAATCGCTTCAGTGCAAGTTCAATCCCCAACCCCAGAGGTGATCCACATGGTGCGGCAGACCTCTCCTGACCCACCCGCTGCTCTCCTCAGTAGTGTACTTAGTAGATCTGCCTGTCCTGCTCCCCATTCTGTCTTGGTGAAACCTCTCACCACCCCTGCACCTCTGGTCTGTACCCCAGTTCTGTATGAATAAATAAATAAATAAACGATGCTAAAAGAGTAGGTATTAAAAGTCATCATAAGAGCAAAAGTGTACCAGTGAAGGTAATAGATAAGAATAGCAAATGAACATTAACAATAAATGTTAATTCCACAATCACATAAACATCAAGTCATTATGTGGTACGCCTGAAACTCATATAAAATTACATGACAATTAGACCTCAATAAGCAATTGTTTTCTATGATCAAAAAAATAAGTACTTTTTATTGCAAACAGGAAAGGGTTCTATATTTTTCTGCTTGTCTTTACATTTAGCTGGTTTTCATAAAATAAAACATTGTGATAGCATGTAAAGGTTGTTAATAAACTAGATAGGGAAGTAAAAATCATGGAAGAGAAAATAAATGAGAGGTAAGAGGGAAAAGAAATGAGATTCATCTGCTGGTGCCCTGACAAACAGGAGGCTCCAGCAGCTACACGGCCCACCTGTTGCTCTAGTGCTGACGTGGAGAATGTTCTCAGGTCAACCTTGAGGGTACAGAGGTGAGTACTCTTCTCCACTTACTTCATCCACTATCGACAACGGGCAGCCCAGCACTTTATTAAAGTCAACCTATCACTGCTTCCTGCAACACCACTGCTGACAGGAGAGGAGGCTCAGCAAGTGTTTTAAGTATTCTTGCTCTTGCAGTCAAGACACCAAGGCATGGGAGTTCTTGCCTGCACCCATCTCTGTTGTAAGCACAAAGCACTGTCAGACAAAAATAAGCAGGTAAACAAAGCAGCAGACTGGGATCAGCCAGGAGGGTTCAGAAGACAAAAGCTGAACCCTGTCTCACCCACTGCTCCCCTCAGCAGTGTACTTCGTCAATCTATCTGTGTCTGGTGAATCCTCTCATGTCCAGCAACAGCCTACTCCTGCAGGGTGCTGGAACAAATGAATCCAAGACAGGACCTGGACTGGTCAACTAGAGTTACACATGTGACGGGGGCAGAAAGAGGCAGAAAGTAACAGTGCATTACTGTGTGCTCAGGGAGAGCAGAGACTGCACCCCTGGCATTCAGGACAGATGAGGAGACTGGGTCTGAGATCCCTGAGGTAGCCCCTAGGGCTGAACCCTGAAATAGCATGAGAACTGTCTTGGCCCAGGAACCTGTTTTGGAACACCCTGAACTTACCAGAAAGAGTGACAAATAAGAGAAACAGTAAAATATCAAAACAAGAATGTCTCATTCCTAATGAGATGATTGAGAAAATTCAAAGCACCTGAAACTTCTTGACACAAAGGAAGAAAAACAATAAAATCAGTAGTCAATGTAAGAGCAAGTCTCATAAAAAAACATTTTTTAAAGATTTATTTATTTATGCATACAGAACCAGGGTACAGTGAATCCACCATGAGAGGATTCACCAGAATGGAGAGTAGAACATGTAGATCGACGAAGTACACTGCTGAGGGGAGCAGCAGTGAGACAGGAGAGGTCTGCCACGCCATATGGGTCACCTCCGGGGCAGGGGATCCAACTAGCGCTAAATCAGCTGCAGCCAGCTTGCAGTGCTGCGCTTTAACCTGCTGTGCCAGGGCTAGAGGGCTAGAGAAAACATTTTTAATAAGGAATTATAAAGCTATAATAAGAAAACAATAGCAAATAATAAAGTATACAAAGAATCTAGAAAAGTATAGCCCTGGCTACAATAAAAAACAAAAACAGGAAAGGCAAACTCTAGACAGATACAGTTGAAAACTAAACAGTGAGTCAGATGCTGTCACAGAAGCGTCTAGCACAAAGCAGAAGTTAAATACAATAAACATCAATAAACTGGATTTTCAGGGAAAAAATGCAGAGAGAACAGAAGCAAAATCTATTCTAAAAAAGAACATAACTGAGAAATCTTAGACAATAAAATAATATGTACATAAGTCCTCAAGTCAAGTTCACAAAGGATCAAGCAGCCTGAATGAGAACAATTTATAGCTTTATAATTATAGCTTTCTAATTCCTTATTAAAAATGTTTTCTCTAGCCCTCTATACACCTGACACAGGAGTTTCTGGTGCCACAGGTAAACAGCAAATGCTGGAAGGAAAGATTGTATGAAACTGATGTCCGTAAGACATCAGAAGATGTTGCTCCATGCAAAATTGAGGCCAGCAATACAGAGGGAAAACATTTTCAATGTGCTGAGGGAAAATACCAAAGCCTAGAGCTATGTGCCATCTAAGTGAGCATTCTAGAAGGAGGTAAAGAGGAAGATACTCAGACACTAAGGATACTGCTATGTCCTAACCATAGGAACTCACTTAGAGAATAAGTTGTTCATCGGCAAAAAGAAAACTGTCCCAAAGAGAGGTCTAGTATACAAGATCAAGAGTGAGGGCAGGGGCCCTCCCTGGTGGCGCAGCGGGTTAAAGCACTGCACTGAGAAACTAAAGCCACTTCCGCATGAGTTCGATCCCCGCCTGCCCTGGAGGTGACCACATGGGGTGGCAGACCTCTCCTGACCCGCCCACTGCTCCCCTCAGCAGTGTACTTCATCTATCTGCCTGTCTGCCTGTTCTGCTTCCCGCTCTGTCTCTGGTGAATCCTCTCACCCTCCGCATCCCTGGCCTGTACCCCAGTTCTGTATGAATAAATGAATAAATCTTAAAAAAAAAAAAAAAGGGTGAGGGCAGGACTTGATTTACAAATTAATTTTTATGATAGTTCTTTGTGTTCAAAGGACAAATATAATATCTAAATGAAAATAACCATCCAGGATGGATGATGTTCAATAAGTAGTGTTCTGTCAGACGCAGAGGGAGGAATGTGTGACCTATATGAACCATCTCTCTCTGAGAGAGCAGGCAAAAGAACATCATCTGCACATGCTGAGTGTCAGAACGGGCTGTATCCTGTGAAGAAGCCAGGCAAGAATCTAATGTCTGTGTATAAATCAACCTTGCAGTCTCCACTACTGACAAAGAAACTCGCTAAGGAGGATTTTCCATGTTGGGAAACTTTGCATCTCACAGTGCATTCCTCAGAAGTCAGGAAGGCAGCGAAAGCCCAGGCTTTATCCTTTGTCTACACATAGATGGAGTCAACATTTCTTTGGGTCAAGATATCCTAGAAACTTAAAAAATCGAAATATGTAAACAAAAATACAATATCCTTTCAAAAATAATTACACTATTATATTCATGGATTCGCCATTCCTTTTTCTCGTCTACCCCTTTGCTACTCTGTAACAAGGTATAAAAATGGAACTCAAATTTGTGATTGTCAGAGCAGCTTTTTAAGAATAAAATCTGTTTAATTCCATATCTAAATGCTCAGTTTATCAAATAAACTTTTTGTCTGTCAATTAGCATGTTATTTCAGTTAGCTCTTATAAAATGAATAGCAGTAAACTATATATCTATTGTAATAATAAATTAAGAATATACTGTGCATGTGCTTAGAAACTGGTAAAATGAAAATATATGTATATATATATATATACATATATATATTTATACACATATATAGTAGAACAGAAGTACAAATGAAGTTTTAAAAAGGAAAGCAGAAAAAAAGATAAAAGCAAATAATTAGGATGGTAAAATAAGTTCAAATATGTTCTCTGTAACCAGCATATGATAAGCCAAATTTCTTATAGGCAGAAACTGTCAGGTTGAGTTTTAAAATAAAATTCAGTGGTGTTCTCTATAAAACATATATCTAAAAATAGCATAGAAATGTCGAAGCTGGGCCCTCCCTGGAGGCACAGCAGGTTAAAGCACAACACTGTGAAGAAGCTGGCTGTGGCTGCTTAGATGCGAGTTCAACCCCACCCGGGAGGTGATCCACATGGCACAGCAGGCATCTCCTGTCTCGTTCCCTGCTCCCCTCAGCAGTGTACTTCGCCATTCCACCTATTCTGCTCCCCCACTCTGTTCCTGGAAAGCCCTCTCACCACCCCTGCACCTCTGGCCTAAATTCCAGGTCTGTATGCATAAATAAATAAATAAATCTTTTAAAAAAAAATTTTTTTTTAAGATTTATTTATTTATTCATACAGAACTGGGGTACAGGCCAGAGATGCGGAGGGTGAGAGGATTCACCAGAGACAGAGCCGGGAACAGAACAGGCAGATCGACAAAGTACACTGCTGAGGGGAGCAGCGGGCGGGTCAGGAGAGGTCTGCCACGCCATGTGGTCACCTCCGGGGCAGGCAGGGATCGAACTCATGCGGAAGCGGCTTTAGCTTCTTTGTGCTGTGCTTTAACCCGCTGCGCCACCAGGGAGGGCCCTCTTTTAAAAATTTTACTAAGCATTATTGAAAGACATAAAGGAAAACCTGAAGACATGTAGCTATTCACCTCAAATTAATGCACAAATTCAGTGCATTTCCAATAGAAATCCCAATGTGAGTCTATGCGGTATTTTGGAATGGAAGGGAAAAGGTCAATTACAGCTAAGGCAAATTTTATAAAGATAATAAAATGGAGAAACTTAATTTTTAACTTTAAACTGGGCTCTTCGGCAGCCCACCCTACAGTCACAGGTAATTATTATTGTGGCTTTGATTTGTAGTTTCCTACAATTAGTGATGTTGAATGAACCTGTTGGTTATTTGTATACCTACTTTGGAAAAACACCTATTCAGTTCCTTTTCTTATTTTTAGTCAAGTTGTTTATTTTATTATAATAGTAATTATAGTGTTGTTATTATTATTATTAGTGAATGCACAAGTTATTAACAATAGTGAATAACAATAACTAGTGAATAGATACAATAGATGAATGAGTTCTTATATATTATAGAAATTGAGTTTTTATTAGACATATGATCTGCAAACGTTTTCTCCCATTACATAGATTGCCTTTTCATTTTGTTAATTTATTCCCATTACAATGCAGAAGAAGCATTTTACTTTGATGTAACCTCACTTGTTTACTTTCACTTCTGTACTTTTGGTGCCAAATCCAAAAAGTTATCACCAATACCAATGTTCCTTGCCTTACATTTAAGTCTTTAATGCATTTGAGCTAACTTTCTTTACATTATTCAAGAGGGCTCAAATTCATTCTTCTATATGTGGATGTCCACTTTTCCTGGCATCTTCATTGAAGAGACTATTCTTTCTTTGATCTATGTTCTTGACTCCCTTTTCAATATATATGTGTTGCTTTATTTCTAAAGAACTATTTGTTACATTGGTGTCTGTTTTTCATGATGCCAGTATCATATTGTTTTGATGCCTCTAGTTTTGTAATATAGTTAAAATCAGGAGATGTTCTTTTTTTGTTCTTTTTTCTCAAACTGTTTTGGCTCTTTCAGTTCTTTTGTGGTGTCACACGAATTTGAATATCATTCTTTCTATTTCTGTGAAAAGTGGGATTGCAACTTTATAGGGATATACTAAATATGTAGATACTTTTTGGTATTAATGACACTTTCACATTCTTAATTGTTCCAATCCCAAAACATGGGCTATCTTTCATATATTTGTGCATTCTTCAATTTCTTTCACCAATGTCTTCTAATTTTCAGTGTACTGGGCTTTCTCCTTGGTTAAACTGATTCCTAAATATTTTATACTTTTTAATACACTATAAATGGTTGTTTTCTTAATTTGCTTTACATAATTTTTTAAATTTTCTCTGAAATGAATACTTAAAAATATTGAAAAGATTAAGGTGAGACACATAACTGACAAAGAATTACAAGGGTTGCCTGCAAATAAATTTAAAAAGGCAAATCCATAAAAATGGGCTAAAAGTATGAATGGGCAAAGGATAGAAGAGGAAACTGAATGCGCAATAAAACAAACAAAAAGATACTCAAACCCCAGAGTCATGAAAAGCAACATTATCATTCTATAACCACCAGTTTAATACAATTAAAGTGTCTTACAATATAAGGTTCTCCAGGAGATGAAGAAGAAAGAAAATCCTTCTTTGCTACTGGAGAATTATGCATTCCTGCAATCACTGTGAGAAACCATTGGGTAAGAAGCAAATCTACTTTTCAGGTACACTGCGTAAGGAGGCAAATGAAGCTGTTTGCCCACCTATAAGAGAAAACAACTGGAAACTTTGGGAGACACGGCTCCCCAGAATTCCTGTTTGCAGAAAATTCTGACTGGCTATGCTACGATCACAAAACCTTGTTTGCTCCATCCCGGTCATTTTTCCAGGCTGTATTTGCAGGAAGGAACCACAGATATGAGGTGACATCTCATGGAGGGCAGAAAGGCAGCTTCTCTACTGCTTGTTCTGGGAGCACAGGTTTCCAAGGTCAGTGACCTCCACTGCAATTCGACCCACTACAGATGTAGCTGTCATCTGGCCCTCCTAGTTACCCTGTAGGCTCAGGGGAGCAGCTCAAATAGGCTGGCATTCTGGCCTCTGCATCGGCCTTGGATAATAAAGTCTTTCATGTCTGAGCCAGGAATCTTATGCCTTCTGCCAGCATCATGAAACAAGGGAAGCTGAAGTGGTAGCTGGTAAGTGAGGTGAAATCTCAGACTCTTCACGTTCTTGATAGAAGCCGCCTAAATTACCCATTATGCTGCTCAAAGTGTACAATACACATGAAATGAGATGAATCAGGGAAAGCAAATGAATTGTACTACAGCTATCAAAATAATTAAATTGTAAAAACATAGTTTGCGTGAAAAAGTTTGTTATAGAATGATATAATTACAGAACAATTGAGCAGCTTTTTAAAAATATTGTTTAATGGATATGTGGCGTATATATATTCAGCTATGGCAATATTAGTAACATTCTGGGAATGAGAAACATCAAGTTAAGGACCTGGAGGGATACATGGGGGAGCTTCCGTTGTCTCTGCATACTTTATTTCTTAAAGAAAATTGTCACTACTATGGCAAAATTCTAGGCTCTTAAAAGTGGACATATGTTATCAAACTTTTCTATGTTTGAAGTGCTCTGTACCTTCACAATGGTGGTAGTAATGGCATCAATCCATTTCAGACCCATGACATGGTCTCACCTTCTCCTTCAGATATGAATTTATTCCAATGTGAATACATATTCTTACTGCAGGTTTTATAACAAAAGCAAATGGAAATACATATTTTTATAGTGGAAACTTCTTTCAAACTAAACTGGCCCCCAGACTGGAGTCTGGGAAAAACATCATTAATCGGCTTGACCATGAAGAAATCAGAGACACTTTCGTTTAAAAGAAAAAAAAAAACCTCCATTGAAGCCCTTCTGTAAGGCAGAAAAAGGGTCCTTGCTGTTCTCTGTCTGCTGGCCTAATTACTGGAGCTCTCCTTCCGAAGCCTTTGTCCCTGGCCTCCCGCGCCTGCCCAGCTGAATACCTAACATGAACCGATGTGTACACAGGCTCTATGTACACAGGCTTTGATTTGGGAGAAAAGATGAATCGCTCTGAGCTGGTAATCTGATCTTTGCCCTTCTGCTGGTAAACAGTTGAAAGACACTCAATTCATTCTCTGCTTTTTAAAACCAGAGTAGCAAATAAAAGAGTGAGGAGGGGCCTGGCTCGAAGGGGGAAGCCATTTATCACCTTCAGGAGAAAGAGAATGTAAATAGGTTCAGATTTATTCTCTGATCCTCCTTGGCTCTAGAAATACTCACCTTGTTTCAGTTAGCAGGCCAAGGGTCAAAGGTCAACAAGGCCGCTCAGGCCCACTGTGTGGTATGGCAAACAGGCCACACAATGAGCCACTGTTGAAAATCAGAATTCCTTTCACTCCGCATAAGTTCCCAAAGCACAGGGGTCAGCCCGTGAATATTGGAGGGTGCCCTGCCCATTGTCCCCAGTATAGCTACAGAGGACACCAGCAAGTTCAGATTATAATAAAGAAGGACACGTCCCCAGTTCTGCCTGCCTCAAGTGGCAGATTTTCTAATGCAGTTGTCACAACCAGGCTTGGGCACACGGTGAACAAACAGTTGCTCATTCAACACTACAGGCGCATCGCAGGGAGGGAGTGTGAAAGAGCCAAGCCACCGTCAGCACTGGGGTTGGGAGGAGGACTGGGGAAGGAGCATGAGGAAGTCACACACATGTGCATGCAATTTCAGGCTGGGTGCCAGAGGAAGCATCCTTAGTGGTGCTGAGGCAAAGATGACAGCTCTCGCCCCAATCCTGGTGCTGCTGGTGCCGGAGGAAAGATCCTCAGAGGCTCCAGGCTGACTGTGACAGAATCCAGAACCCAGGGCTAAGGACAGCAACAGTGCCCAAGGACAGCCATGTCTAACATAATGAAGCCTATCTCCCCCAAAGCAGACAATCCGTCCACCCGGTCATGGGTAGCTGATTCACAATGGGGGACAGAGAAGGAGAGAAATAGATGACAAGATTTTTCTTGGTAACTGAACTCCAGAACACTTTTTAAAAAAACATTAAATTGGCATGTTGAAGGAAAGACCAACTAAATAATACTTCCAGTATAAATCTATGTCAATCTATATTATGTCTTAGAAGACAACCTCACGCAAGAAATTGCTCTACCAAATGATAGTATAAATGTGAAGATTCTCAGTGTATATTGTTCTCGTGGTTTGCTAGGGTTGATATAAGAAAATGCTGCAGGAATTTTACTTCTCTCCCTTCTGGAGAATGGGAACTCAAGATTTTGGTGCCAGCAGGGCTGGTTCCTTCTGAGGACCGAGGGAAAGAACTATTCCAAAACTCAGTGGTAAATGAACATTTTTCCTCTCTGTCTTATCACATGGTCTTCCTTGTGTGTGTGTCAGTCTCCTAATTTCCACTTGGCATCTGCCATATTAGATTACATCCTCCCTCACCTGTGTGACTTCATCTCATTTGACCGTGTGACTGGGTGACTTCCTCTCACACCTGCCAGAACCCTCTTTCCAAATAAAGTCACATTCTGAGGCACTGAGGATTAAGACTTCAACACATGGATCTTAGAAGAACACATTTCAATTTCTGTCAAATTGATTAAGGCAACTAACACTCATCAGTAGTGCCTTCGTTGTACTCTCCTTATGTATAGTTTTCATTTTGCTTATTTAGGTTTTTTTACATCTGCTAATTAATTTCTTTGGTAAATCTACCATTCATTGATTGAGCCCTTTTGCAAGAACTTTTCTCCCTTGATGTTAGCTAGAATTGAAAAGGATACCAGAAAACAACCATAAACAGATGATCTGGTCCCAGCAAGTTTACTGAGTCTTTTCCATTGTGATGTGATCACCCTTCTAGAAATAACCATAAGTATGGCAAAAATAAGATGTGTTTTGGCAGATTTGACAAAGCAAAATACTTACAAAACTAGTGGACACTAATAAATGAAGTGAATCTTCTGAGGTACATAGGAACAAGGGAGAGAGATAAGGGACATGGTAAGGGGAAACAACATTTTAGCATAAATAAATGTGTAATTAAAATTGCGTATTTAATGAAGAATAACACATGAGGAATAACAGCAAAGTGAAACTATAATTGTTTTGAATTGGCACATATATTTCCAAAATTGTATATTCATCTTTATTTTTCTGTTGTGGTTTGTTTTTCAAAGATTAATTTATTTACACATACAGAACTGCAGTACAGTCCAGAGGTGCAGGCACCATGAGAGGATTCACCAGACACAGAATGGAGAGCAAAAAAGGCAGATCAGTGGGCAGGGGAGCAGTGGGCAGGTCAGGAGAGGTCTTCCGTGCCATGTGGGTCACCTCTGGGGCTGGGAATCGAACTCGCACTGAAGTGGCTGCAGCCAGCTTGCAGAGCTGAGTCTTAACCCATTATACCACCAGGGAGGGCCTCATCTTTGTTAAGTATAACCTCTTGATATAAAAGGTGCGACTCCCCCCAGTTTTACTACTTACTAGCTCTATGTTCACAGTCATATTACTTACTCTCTCTGGCCCTCTGATTTATCACAGGAGATACAGAAATATAGAGAAATGTACACTGACTGGTCTAAAGAAGATTACCAATAATATGAAGTTTTTCTCAAAAATTACTAAGCTACCTGCTTTGCATTTTCTTTTATATATGGGGAGAAGCACATTTGACCTCCCTTTCAGTAATAAAGCCAAATTTTATTAAATTGCTCTGTGGAAAAACTCTATAAAATTTTCAAACACCAGCCCTCCCTGGTGGTGCACTGCACTAAGAAGCTTAAGCCAACTCTGCATGAGTTCAATCCCCGCCTGCCCCAGAGGAGATCCACATAGCGAGGCAGACCTCTCCTGCTCCCCTCAGCAGTGTACTTCGTCAATCTGCCTGTTCTGCTCCCCACTCTGTCTCTGGTGAATCCTCTCACCCTCCGCATCTCTGGCCTGTATCCCAGTTCTGTATGAATAAATAAATCTTTAAAAAAAAAATTTCAAACACCAAAATCTCCTATATAACCCAGTTCAACTTTCTGATACTAAAGATAAGTAAAGGGTGAACATTGGTGGTAGAACAAATCTTGTCCAATCTAAACCATCTTGTCCAATATTCAAGGGGATGAAATATTAAGTTTTCTTTTGTGAATAGTCCTTGGAAATGAGCATGAAAGACTGATGTGTATTATCCAAATGAAAATTCAAATTTTGAAAAGGCAGTGACTAATGCATCAACAATGAGACAATGGATCTTATAAGAAGAAACAAAATTTTTTCTAGGAGCCTTTGTATAGCAGAAGTAAAAAATGAGACAATATTCCCATCCTCCCGGGAGTTTGAAGATAAAGTGGGCTATTACAGTGTCACATTCTGGTGTGTTGTGGGTTCTCGTAATGTCACTGGACCCCAAATATACTGTTCCAGGGAACAGGGAACTAGAGTAAACAGGGAACCAGATGACCTTGAACACCAGGCTATTTCTATGGATTAAAGAGTTTCTGCGTGGAAGAGGGGCCTTTATCCTCTCATTACTTGTTCCATTACTTGTTCCATGTGTCAGAATTGAATCACACTGGGGCGTACACAAACCTAAAATTCAATTATTTGTCATTATTTTTATTCAACCATTTCCTCCTTTCCCTGGTAAATTTAATTTTTCCTCATGCTAATGAAGCTTGCTGGAAAAAATCAAATCAATGCTTTGTTTTAATCAGAGTAATTAACAGTTGATGGATGAGGCACAGATTGGACATGGTGTGGTGGAAAGGTCTCAAGAAAGCAAATGATGGTGTTGAGGTTGTCAATTATTTTAAAGATTTATTTATTTATGCATACAGAAATGGGGTACAATCCAGAGGTGCAGGGGTGGTGAGAGGATTCACCAGAGACAGGTTGGGGAGCAGGACAGGCAAATTGACCAAGTACACTGCTGAGGGGAGCAGCTGACGACACAGGAGAGGTCTGCCGCGCCATGTGGGTCACTTCTGGAACTGGGGGTCGAACTCGCACTGAAGTGACCATGGCTAGCTTGCAGTGCTGTGCTTTAACTCCCTAAACCACCAGGAAGGGCCCATGTTGAGGCTGTCTTTACACTGTCCTTGATAAGGGTAGAAGCTGAAGCTGTGTCTCATCCCCAAATATATTGTCATCAACAGCAACTACTAGTGGATCAAGAGCACAAGAATGTGAACAAAAGCAAATTATTGTTATTACGTTCTCAAAATCTAAAGACAGTCTTGTGTCTGTCACATGTGTAACTATGTGTCTGTTCTCTCTGAAGTTAAATAAAGAACTACTTATAGGGTAATGTCTTCTGTAACTGCTTTATCCTCATAAGGAAGATCATTTCCAATATTAATTAAGTAACAACTTGGGGCAGGGTCTCATCTCTTCCAGATGAGGTCTGAGGCATAAGCACACCCCCTTCTTTATATACAACACTTAGTCTGCCAGGGAGTGGGCCTGGCCCCTCCAGGCCACCTTCTGGAATAGGATGGAGCTCCGGCCTCCCTGCCCAAGTAAACTGCAGGCTGCGGTGGGCACCAACTCTGGCTGGCACCAAGTATCTGAACAAAGGGAGCAAGGGAGGTCTCCTCTGCTGTTCAGCTTTCTGCATGTTATGTTTTCTGGAGTCTTATGCCATATATTAAAGCACCGTGCAGAAATCAGGTGTTAGGCCAGCAGCCCAGGATATAGGCCTTGCTTTCTCTCTCTTTCTCTGTCTCTCTCTGTCTCTGTCTCTCTCTCTCTCTCTCTCTCTCTCTCTCACACACACACACACACACACACACAAACGGAAATATATACTTGCGTGCAACATTTAGGAAAGATTATGAGAAGGGAAGAATTTATCCCTTTATGCCTATGGGCAAGGGAAAGAAGAGACAGCTGTGAGGGTATGTGTCTGTTTTCCCCAGACATTGTAACTCCTTGAGTGATTTGCTTTGGGAAACTGATACTAGTGAGACTCAAGAGCCTTATTATTATCATCGTTTTTTCCTGGCCTTTGCTTCTCATCACAACTTGCTCTGAGGGAATAGTAATTCAGCTATTAGGCTGAAGGAAAGGGACAAGAGAAGAAGAAGGAGAAATAGCAGAAAGCAAAATAAACTTGATCAATTTCTGAAAAATATAAAAATGCATCCCATGCAGGCTGAGATGCCCACCTTCTGACTGCAACTTGCATGAGGATGAATGTTGGCAGATCTGACTGCCACAGAAAGACTCTGCCACACTAGACTAGTGTGATACTGCAGTCAAGTGCAGGGGAGAAGCCTGACTGGTAAAAAGAAGGGGGTGTGCCTGCCAATAGGAGCCCCTCTGGGCTGAGAGCTGAGGGAAGAGGGCTGAGAGCAGAGAAAAGGAACATTTCTAAACATGGTCTAGACACCGGGCACTTTGGGGGTTTCATACAGCTTTCTAATGTTTATTACAACTGTGGGGTATTTGATGTTTTTTCAACTTTTATGGGAGAAGAAACTATTGTTTCAAGACTAAGATTTTGAAAAATGTCCTTGTTATTCTTGACTTTGCTCTTACAAGCAACCCACCCAGCAGAACCTGATGCAGGTTCCTGCGGCCTCTGCCCACCTCTTCACCCAGCAGCCAATGAACCAGCACCCTGGGGTGACCACTAAAACTTTGGTCTTGCTTCCCTGCTGATTGCCACCACCTTTCTTCAGCCTCTCCACTTTTCAGCTGACATTTTTTTTTAAAGATTTATTTTTTTAAGATTTTTTTTATGCATACAGAACTGGGTACAGGCCAGAGGTGCAGGGGCAGTGAGGATTCACGAGAGACAGAGTAGGGAGCAGAACAGGCAGCTCTATGAAGTACACTGCTGAGGGGAGCAGCAGGCCGGTCAGGAGAGATCTGAGGCGCCATGTGGGTCACCTCCAAGGCCGGGATTGAACTGTTGCTGAAGTAGTTTTAGCTTCTTAGTGCTGTGTTTTAAGCTGGAGGGCCTCCAGCTGACTTTTCAGAGAGCATCCTCATGGTTTCCTCGCCTAGATAGCTCTTCAGTCCAGCAGTGGAAAGTCACTGGGCTTTCTATTCCACTATCTGAATTACCTATCACAGGTTTCGCCTTCAAAGATCCCTTCCCTTTCTAGAGGAAGCCCCATGGTCTTGTTACAGGGTACTCCAGTGTGAACTGGGCTGCCTGTCTGTGGGTCCTCCCCTGCGCACCTAAAATTTAGTTGTACTGCAGACACACGCACAAAAGGGTCAATAATGGGTTTATTTACAAAGGGCAAAGGAAAAGGAACATCCCAGGGAAAAAGAGAGTGATACAAGGTAACTAGAATATCTTACCTGCTTGGCTGACTTGGAGTTCTAGTAACAAACTAACTGATAGCACCCAGTCACAGGGTGCCGACAGCCGTTGCCCAAGTGAGAGAGCGCTATAGAAAATGGCTCCCTATTTATCTCCCAAAGTCCCAGAATGCCTGCTCTGCCCTTGGGTCCTCCCATTTCTCTCCCTGGTACTGCTGGGAGTTGTAGTTTCCAATCACTGGAGTATGGGGTAGTGTCCAGAAAGCCAGAGTAAGGGGTGGAGTCCACAAAACCCTGCAGAGTTCCTTTAGGACATCCTTCCCCTTAAGTGTCTCTCTTGAGTGTGTATTAAGGCCTTAAGCACAAGCTGAGTTTTCCATTCTCTTGCCTTCAAACTAAAATGTGCTCTCCTGAGGTCTAAAATAATTTTGGTTTCTGAAGCCAGGAAGGATATATTTATATGCTGTAACCTGTTCAACTCTGCTGTTCTGGGTGAAATTTCTTCTTAATAATAGTCCCATAGAAACCACATTTTGGTTTGAATGAAGCAAAAAACTCAGAAAATGTAGGAAGCTGGTCAGTTGTAAGTGAACTTCATTCATTCAGCCTTGCAGAAGTGATTTTTAAATAACCTATTTATACATTCAGTGACAAGACATAAGTCATTTCATTTACAGCTAAGAGCATAAGAGCATTTTTGCTTCTTCTTCTTCTTTTTTTTTTTTTTTTTGGTCTATTTTATTTTGCCTGAAACTTAGAAGACAAATTTCGTACTGATTGGCTCATAATTGTTAAAGTCAACTTTAATTCTGTTTTAACCTTCCCTCCTAAACTTGACTGTCATTTTGTGATACATTTTCTGTAGGCTCCAGAGCGGATGAGTTATGGTGTCGGCGTCCCTGGTCACATCTGGTTTTCATTCCCTTTACTCTGAGAGGCGCTGTGTCCTCCAGACTGTCTGCACCTAGAAGTTAGCAGTCAACTCCGAAAGAACAGGCCCCGGCATTTCCTACTTGAGTGGTGTTCTTAGAATGTAAGAGGCAGGATATTCAGCTTTGGTTTGGGAAGTGTACCAGAGTTAAAGCACTTTCATTAGGAAGGAAATGTTGACAGTTTCAGAACTTTGTTAGGCTGTGACTTTTGTTGATCATTCTCCTGCTCTGCCCTCTGTCTCAGCTGTAGCATCCTCAGCACTTTCCGGCCAGCCCACATCCAGGCATACCTGCTTACTTCCTCCTTCACCAACCCCCTCAACAGGCCTTGTTACCTGTTCCCAAAAGAGGTCCCTGAGGGCTGTGAGAAGATCCCAGGGCCTTACCTCTGGCGACGCAGAGTCACAGACAGCTTGGGATCTGTTTCTTATGTCTTCACTCAGCTGCCCTGCTTTAAGGAGATTTTTGAGGGTCCTGAATTTGGCGATTGCTGCCCATCAAGAACTGGGATGTGTGCTTGAAATGATTCTTTAATTCCTGGATTTCCCTAGGAAGGAAATGAAGTTCCAAGGGCACTTGGAATAAGAGGTCCTGATCTAAATCCCCCTTTTGACCGGTCTCGGTGATTTGGGCAAATCTAATAATCACCCTGAACGCAAGGTACTAATGTGGCATTCACAGGAGTCAATTGAAATTGTCGATCCAACTAACAGATCTCCAGAGTTCTCTGGTAAGCCCTTGGGAGCTGAGCTTAATATCCACCCTGAAATATGACTCTTGCCTGGCGGGGAATGTCTAGGGAAGGAAACAATCCAAAAATAAACCTTAAAATGTACCATTAAAACTATGCTGACACATGCAAAACTCCTAGCACATTGCTGACTTTCCATAAATAAGCTGACCTTGCTACTGGCTTAGGATTTGACAATTGAACAACAAAATAATGAAAAACAAAAATCTAGAGAAGACTGTTTTAGATTAAAGGAGACTAAAAAGACATGATGATCAAATTCAAGATGAGACTCTTGACTGTATTTTGGTTTTAAAGAATCTTTTAAAACATTTTGTGGAAAATAGAAAGCATTCAAATAAAGATGAGCCCAAAACTTGGACTTGTGCCTATCTAGAAGAATATCTTGGTGAGGTATTAAATGGTGAAAGGTCATTATGTTGCCCACAGTTTTAAATGTTTCAAATGAAAACTTTACTTTTTACTTATTTGTTTTTATTTGTTTATTCAAAAGCCTACACACATAAATGTTTATAGCAGTTTTATCCATAATCAAAAAGTA
>NW_004567105.1:40419092-40441230 GCF_000260355.1 Condylura cristata
TGGAAATGACTCCTTGACTGACAGAGCAATGCAAACCTTTCCTAAATTACAAGGTGATTGTGTGTAGGCATGTTTTCTAAGTACAAGTATGCAGAGTGAGAGTTGGGGAACATTCGTGGCCACAAGTCTCCCCTGCACTCTCCCTCCGGCTCTTGGTCCGAATTTGGACCTGCTCAATGCTGCCCTGTGGTCCCTACACCAGATTCTGTCTGCAGGACAAGGCCAATCCTAATGCTGGTGCACGTTGGGTTTGATTAATGAAGCTGTGGAGGGTCTTGCTGCTTCTCTCCTGCACCAGATATCCTCATTAGCTGTGTTTTCCTTGGGGGAAGAGGAGGAAGTAGGCTGAGAGTGAAAACACAGACTTGCTCATTTTAATAAATTGTAGTGAAAAGTAAAATAAACATAACCTCACTTGTAAGAGGTGACTCTGATCCAGAGAGAGTTCCAAGAAAAAGAAGATAGCAAAGAAACAAGAGCCAGACATTTCAATCAGGGGTGCAGGCACAGGATTCAACACATCTCAAGGGCACTTGGACAATTGTTCAACAAAGCATCTGCATTCAGGTGGAGACCATGCCAAAGATTTCATATCTGTTACACAAAGAGTCTGTACAAATTGTGACTATCTATGCCCTGTGGGCAGGTGAGTCATAGACAAATGATTCACAGCAGAAGAATATGAATTAGAGAACATACATTTGGGGAAATGAACCCACTAGTGATTAAAGGAAAAAGCAATCAACTAATAACATACCATTTAATGCTTACCAGATTAGCAAAAAAAAATTTAAGATGGTAATATCTATTACAAAAACCAAGGAAATTCATTTGATGCTGATAGATATATAAGTTGGTTAGACTGAGAAAACAAACTCTTGTTTGTTTCTGGCCTCTGTTAATTGCAAGTACTTGCCACCCAAATTGAGGTTGCACTTACTGAAAACAACGTGGGAAAATACTTAAAGTATACCAAGCACATTCTCTGCTGTTCCGTTGTGCGGTTTGAGACCCTGGCAACCTATTTAGGCCACGGCAGAAGACTGGGTTGCTACTAAGATTAGAGAGATGGCTGTCATGAAGCACTGAGTACTTTATTTAAGATGGACCCAAAGTACCCACTTGTCTATATCAGAAGTGGGGTGATTAGTTATTGCTCTGCTATACTGGAAAAGATAAAGATGCCCTCTGCAAGAATAACAAGACATGAATAATATATAGTAGAAATAACCCAGAACATGATGGGTCCAAATGATTTACCTGTGGGCAAGTTGTGTGGACACATGGCAAGTCATGTCCACACATGTGCGCCATCTCTGAATTCTGCAGGAGCTGGCCTGTGGGAGGGCTCCTGCCTCCACAGGGCTGCCCGCCAGGCCTCATGGCTGATGCCTTTCTCTGCATCCAGCCCAACAGGCAGCCTGTGTCCTGAACCCACAGAGGGCCATGGCAGCAAGCCAGGTCAGAGGAAGACAGGAAGCAAATGTTGCTTTGACCTCTAATGTGCTGTATATACAGACCCCCATCGCCATTCAGATGCCTAGAAGCGAGGTGACATGACAAAGCTCTCTGTCTCCAGTCTAGACATCCTCCCTCAACCTGCCATCATTGCCCTTTATCACATGACCGTTGCCTGCAGGAGACTGACCACATCTAGAGAGTTTCCTGGCTAACACATCCGCAAGTGTGGCGATGGTCCATTTCATCACCACCACTCAGCAAATATTTGAGATCATGTGCCATGGTCTAGTCACAAAGCACACTTGCAGTAGGGGTTACTTCCTTGCAGTGAGGTACAGCCAGTTCACAGTGGGTCAGCTGGCAACCAGAGTGCTTCTTTGTGACTCTAGCAGAGCATACACCATGCTGTCAAATTAAATTCCATTCTACAAAGCAACATCTCTACCAAGTAATGACTATCATAGTAACAAACACTGGCTCTTTCTAAGTGCCAGTTTTGAAATAATTATTTCACACCAACTTGTTGATTCAGAACAAAAGCTATTGCAGAACAATTCATTCTACTTTACAAAGATATGTGATTCCTTCCCATCCCCTCAGATGTCCAGAGTTTGAAAAGGAGCCAGGAAGTGGCATTCCTTGGCAGTAAGCCCTCATGACATACACAATGGATGTGCTAAATACAGTACTATGAAAAAAAGTATGGCTACCTTGGATCGGGGAGCAAGGTACCCCTGATTTAGATGTGTTCACATCTGTTATGGTTGACCTGTACAGTTGGCCTTTACAGTTGGTTCTTTCAAGATGCATTTTGGGGGAAGAAAGTAAAGGATTGAAATAACAAGTTGGAGGACAGGCAGAAGGGTGCCTGGGGTGGAGTTGACATGCACTTTGGGAATGAGCCGCACAGGGGGTTACCACTTCTCAACACAGCCTGGAGCTCTAGAGCTTACCTGGTACCTGCTAACTGCTCCCTGAAAACAGCTCTGACACACCTGTCTGGTTAAAGTAGAAACACGGAGGCAGTTTGCAGCTGATCAGATCCTTTTGAGGCATTGATCCCCAAGAAGTTATAAAACATTTGGCCAACTCTGTCCACTCAGACCTCTGCTTCTTTCTGCTTTTCATGGAGTTCTGACAAATTCTTAATTAAAAACTGAATTTGGAGAAGGAATGAAAACTTCAGCTCGCCTTGCCCACCAGGCTCCTCTATGAACTAGAGATAAGTCCTCAGTACCCTTGGAAACTAAGTCTCAGGGTAAGTGTGAATTTGGACTCCATAAATTTCTGCCACAGACTTTGTAGCAGACAACCTATGGGACTCAAGATCCAGGTGAACATCTCATGAGTCTCAGGTGACCCTCGTGACCAACCATAATGTGTTGGGGGAAAGAGGGGTGAAGGACAAGAGGGCTTCACAAACGAAAGAATGTCCACATTTACTGTGGGCTTCACAAATGAAAGAATGTCCACATTCACTGTGGAGTACATTGTCTCAGCTATCTAGCTGAACAGGAAAAATGCTCAGTTGCTCTGAATACATTTTTTCTTTGATTCAGGTATAAATGTCATAAAACATAATATCTATTTCAGATGTACAAATTAACAGTTTAACATTTCAATATTTTGCAAAATAGTCACCACAATAAGTCTGGTTAACATCATTACTGTAATTACAAATTCTTTTTCTTATAATAAATACATTTCAGCTTACTTCCTCAGCAGTTTTCATTGTGCAGTGCAGTCTTATTAACTCTATTCACCATGCTGTATATTATATCCCAGAACTTATTTATATAGCTCGGAACTTGTGCCTTTTGATGATCTTCACCCATCTTGTCACTCTTCACCCCTCAATTCTGTCCTCTGTATTGATGAGTCCACAGCAGGAATACCAATATCCTGATAAGCCATGGTGAGATTGTTTGCAGTTTCCAGAGCAGCCCAGAGGCAGCTTGTGGGTATTTGTATTCTCCTCATCTAGGAAGCCAGAAGTCTGAAATCACAGTGTCCACAGGGCTGTGCACTTTGAAAGCTCCAGCAAAGGACATTTTCAGACACTTTGGTGGCTGGCTTTCTGCAGCTTGTGATTGTATCACTTGCAATCTATACCTGCATCTTTGAGTCCTTCCTGTCTCTGTATCTAAATTTTCCTCTTCTTTTAAAAACACCAGTGACTGGGCCACACCAACAGACTTAAGTAAATTTAAATTGCTACTGCAAAGAGCCAATTTTCAGGTAAAGTAACATTCCCGGGAACTTCAAAACAGCTGGTGGTATTTTGTTCTTTTTTCAGAGTCCTATTTTACTTCACATTTATAGAAATTACAAAAAGAATTTATGACTTCTCATGTTACAATGTAACATTTGAAAGGGATAACATATTTTATATATTAAGTAATATCCTGCTGAAATATTTTCTGTTCTTGAAGGTAAACAAAAATGAGGGTAAACTAGAGTTTAAAAAATTGACATAAGCCAGGCAAAGCCTATGGCTTCATTATTAGCTTTTTATGTAGTCCTTTTTTGGATGATTTCCATTCTCAAATAGGGCCCGTTTATAAAGAAGCATTCCTAACATTGTTTGGTTATAACATAAGAGAAAATTTCAGAACAGTCAAAAATATCAAGCATATTATTTCTATCACATATTAAACTGCAGAAAGTAAAGGTTCTGCTAAAGTATACTACCTATAAATTTCTTTTCAAATATCAACATATCTTAGATACAGAATCCTCTAGGCATCTAGTGGATACCTTCACAACCATCACAGATGCCTTCAGTGTTGTTTTTTTTTTGTTCTAACCTGCAGTTGGAAGACTTGGAGAAGAGAGGGCTGACAAGGGGCTAACCTTTCTGAATAAGGTCTTTTCCCATTTAAATGTGATCCAGAGCAAGTTGGAAACCAACTGCCTTATGTAGCGAAGTTTCCCCTCATGATGCCCCTTAGCAGAAACCCCCCCTAGTTTGTGGACTATTATCAAGTATGTTTTATGAAGTCAATGTTACACTATATCAAAACTGAACAAAGACAACACAAAATAAGAAAAATATAGGCCAATCTCTTTAATGAACACTAGTGCAAAATAGCCTCAATAAAATCCTAGCCATTAGAATCCAACAATGCATCAAAAAGTTAGTTCACTGTGACCAAGTGGGATTTATTCCAGGGGCACAAAAATGGTTCAACATCCAAAAATCAATTAATCCAACACATCATCAACAACAAAACATGTGATCATATCAGTAGGTGCTGAGAAAGCATTTGACAAAGCTTAACATCTCTTTATGATGAAAGCCCTCAAAATTCTCAGGATAGAAGGAACATACATTAACATAATAAAAGCCATATATGACAAGACTATGGGCAATATCACTCTCAATGGAGAAAAGCTGAAATCCTTTCCCATAAGATCTGGAACAAGATAAGAATATCTACTCTCACCACAGCTTTTCAATATAATACTGGAAGTCCTAGCCAAAGCAATAAGACAAAAAAAAAAAAAAGACATAAGGAATCCAAATAGGGAAAGAAGAAGTAGAATTATCACTATCTACAGACAACATAATATATGTAGAGAATCCTAGAAAATCCACAGAAAAATTAATAATCAACCAAGTTAGTAAAGTATCAGGATATATAATCAACTCACAAAAATCAGTATCTTTCCTATATAAAAGAAATCAAGAAGAAGAAATTAAGAAAACCATCCCTTTTATAACTGAAATTAAAAAAATTAAATACTCGGAAATAAACCTAACAAAAGAGGTGAATGACCTATACAGAGAAAATAATTAAATATTGTTAAAAGAAATAAAAGACACACATACAAAAAATAAAATGGACACCTCCTGCTCATAGATTGGAAGAATGAACACTAATAATATGGGCAACTTCCCCATCTTAATACAAGCATTTTACAGATTCAACACTATTCCATAAAAATGTCAAATGACATGCTTCAAAGAAATAGAACAAATAATGATAAACTCATATGGTTCACAAAAAACTCGAATAGACTAACTCTCCTAACTGAAAAAGAGAATGGAGGTATCATACACCCATGTTTCAAATTATACTCCAAAATCATAATAATTAAAATGGGATGGTATTGAAACATAAATAGACACACAGAAGAATGCAATGGAATGGAAAGAATAGAATAGAATAGAATACCCAAAAAACTCCACATATTTATAGACAATAAATCTTGGACAAAGGAGTGAAACATATGCAATGAAACAAGGACAGTTATTTTTCAATAAATGGTGCTGAGAAAGATGGACTCCTACATGCAAAATTTGAAACTACTGTACTACCTCACACCTACACAGTGGTAAATTCAAAATGGATGAAAGAGCTGAATTTAAGACCTGAAACCATATAATACATAGAATACATAGGTGAAACACTCCATGACATATATCTCAGAAACATCTTTAAAGATGGAAACAAAGAAAATGAAGGAAAAGGTTAACAGGTGGGACTACAACAAACTAAAGCTTCTGTATATCAAAAGAGACATTAACAAAAGCAAGGAGACATCCTACTGATTGAGAGAATATTTTGGCACACAATACAACTGATAAGGGATTAATCACAAAGAGCTCACATAACTCAACAAAAATAAGGCAAACATTCCAGTCAAAAGATGAGCAGAAGAACTAAAAAGACACTTTTCCAAAGAGGAAATGCAAATGGTCAACAGGTATATGAAAAAAATGTTTAATGTCACTTACAATTAGGGAAATATAAATCAAAACCAGAATGAGATATCATCTTACACCAGTGAGAACGGCACATATTAAAAAAATAGACAACAAATGTTGGCCTGAATGGGGAGAAAAAGAAACTCTCCTAACACTTCTTGTGGGAATGCAAACTGGTCCAGCCACTATGGAAAATGTATGGAAGTTCTTCAAACTATTAAAAATGGAGTATATGACCTAGCAATTCCACTCTCGGGAATCTACCCAAAGTACACAAAAACATGAATTCACAAGGGTACCTGCACTTCTAGGTTTATTGAAGCACTATTTACAATAAGTAAGATATGTCTTATTGCTTTGTATTGTATGCTTTTGTATTGTATGAGTCACATACAATAAGTAAGATATGGAAATAGCCAAAATAGTCAAAATTAGATAAGTGGATCAAAAAAGATGTGGCATGTACACATGATGGAATATGATTCAGCAATCAAAAAAGATAAAATCATACCATTCACAGCAAAATGGATGGAGCTGAACAGAATGATGATCAGTGAAATAAGTCAGAATGAAAAAATAAACAATCAGATGGTTTCACTTATGGGAGAAATATAGGGGAGAAAAAATTGGATGGTTTCACTTATGGGAGGAATATAGGGAACCAAAAAAGATGAATCACATAGCAATGAGGTCAACATGCAAGTTCATTTCATGGCCCACCTCTGTGTGACTCCACTTATAAGCAGTCCAGAGACAAGGAGAAATCACTGGTATAATTAGATGTTAGGACAGCGGTTACCTTTGGGAAGAATGAGGAGCCAGAAGGGTTCTGGAACCCTCTGAGGAAGTAAGTTTGTGTGAAGATATGACTGTGCTTTTGGTGATACACTCACGTCTGTGTGCTTTTCTGTATGTTTATTAAAATTCAATTTTTAAAGATGTATTTATTTATGATACAGAACTGTGTACAGGCCAGATGTGCAGGGTCTGTGAGAGAATTCACCAAAGACAAAGTAGGGAGCAGAACAGGCAGATCAACAAAGTAGAGGTCTGCTGCGCCATATAGATCACCTCCAGGGACGGGGATCAAACTCACACTGAAGCAACTGCAGCTAGCTTGCAGTGCTGTGTTTTAATCTGCTGTTCCACCAGGGCAGACCTAAAATTCAACTTTTAAATAGAGTTTAAACTCTCACAGTAAGAAGACTGATAATAAAATATTTGGCACCACAGTAAAATTTCTGCCAGTCTGATGTTACAACTTGAAAACAGCAAAAAGTCATAGGCCTCTTTCTCAAATTTCAAAAATTTACTTTACATATTTTGGGCCTACCCAAGCTTTAAGAACTAAAATATTTCTAATATTATAAATAATCTGAATTTCATCTATACTATAGCCACATTAAACAATAAGAAATATAGTCCTTCATTTGCACTATCATTCTTTGCCTTAACTTTAAAAAAAAAAAAAAAACTGGACCTTCTAATCATAAACAACTCCTGTGTAAAATTTATTTTAAAAGCATTTCTTCCTTTGTTGACTAACATTTGGAAAGAAGATGTTGCACTAAAAATTTGTTATGCGGGCCTTCCCTGGTGGTGCAGCGGGCTAAAGTACAACACAGCTATAAGCCACTACAGCATGAGTTCAATCCCTGCCCCAGAGGTGACATACATGGCGTGGCAGACCTCTCCTGACCCACCTGCTGATCCCTCAGCAGTGTACTTCTCAGTAGGCCTGTTCTGCTTCCCACTTTGTCTCTGGTGAATCCTCTCACCTCACCTGTGCCTCTGGCCTATAACCCAGTTCTGTACGCATAAATAAATAAATCTTTTTAAAAATTTGTAATGTATATAGATATTTAATTTTATAGTTTTGTAATTCTTTTTACTCATACTTGACTCCCCTTTGTATTTAAATATGACTTGTTCACTTGTGTAAGTTGCAGGTTTGCATATCTGTATGTGCATGTAAGTACATATGTGTGTTGGTGTGTGTCCATGTGTGTATATGTATGAGACGGGATGGAGGAGGTCTAGAAAGCAATAGAGAGAGTGAGAAATTGAGAGAATTGGTATGAGTGAAAGAAATATATAAAGTGCTTTGAAACTATAAGCCACAAAATATTACATTGATATCAGTCATTAATTCCATATTATTCAAAGTAATTTTTCACTTGACTTTTTTTTTTAGTTTTTTTTTAATTTTATAATAGCTTATTTTTACACATTTTTGTGCATTTTTCCATCTCAGTTGCAATCCCCTTGGGTTTCCCATCACCAAATTACCTTGGGCCATCACCATAGTCCAGTGCATTTCCCTCCCCCCACTGTTTTTGATCCCACTCCCCACTCCACCCCCACAAAATGTCTCTGGTATATAGCTGCTCATCATTATCATTATTTTCTTGTCTGTTCTGTTATATTCTACAACAGGATTATTTTTACCACCATTTTTCCATTTGAAAATGCTGTTTGATTGTCTCAGCTCAGAAGCACTTGTCTTTCCTGTATTAAGCAAGAATCCCTGCATTCTATGCAACAAACTCTTCCATGCATTCTTGGGCAAGCTTCAGTGGAAATCCAAGACTTTTATAAAAGACTGGAAAAGAGTGATCATTGTCCTAGACTTAGAGTGAAAACATTGCTTTTTTGATTACCACACCTATAAGAAATCCTTTCAGCTCAAACTTAGCTCAAAATTAACCAAGACTTCCTTTTTTATATATTAATACCTATTGAATTTTTAATGTAATCTAATTAAATTTCAGTTCACTGATTTGAAGCAAATGCACAGCTTCTTGAGAGATGTTTGTTCCAACTCTACCACCTTATACTTCTGCTCTCTACTGTCATGTTCATCTTCATACAATGTACAAAATTCCATGCAGTGATTAAAACACTGACATACGTGCACACACACACACACACCAGGAAAATTCCTCTTCTGGAATCTTGAGTGATACATTTTTTTATCCATTTTTTTTTTTTTTTGCTAAATACAAATAGAAACATGGGATGATACCCAATGTTACACACACACACACACAACAAAATTAAGAAGTCTTTGAAAATGCACAGAAAGCAAACCAATTAGAGAACTTAGGGTCTGACAACTAACCCAATGGTAAGCCCCCTGTGTTTTCTTACTTACTGCTTCATATGACCTAAACTAGGAACTGAAAGAATCAACAATCTGAAAATATCAATAGGTATAAACAAAGCAACCACAAGTGAACAAGATCAAAACGAAAAGTAAAGAAAGAGCTGAAGGAGAGACTAATCTCTATATCCAAAGGCCTATAAAGGGACAGACTACCCAGAAGAAAAATCAAAGATGTTAAGGCAGTTGTTATAAAAATGCTTCATTAGGCCCACCCTGGTGGCACAGAGGGTTAAAGCACTGCACTAAGAAGCTTAAGCCACTTCCACATGAGTTCAATCCCCGCCTGCCCCGGAGGAGATCCACATGGCAAGGCAGACCTCTCCTGACCCGCCCGCTGTTCCCCTCAGCAGTGTACTGCATTGATCTGCCTGTTCTGCTCCCCGCTCTGTCTCTGCTGAATCCTCTCACCCTCCACATCTCTGGCCTGTACCCCAGTTCTGTATGAATAAATAAAATCTTTAAAAAAAAATGCTTCAAGCCCAAATGCCCAAAAGTAGATGACTGGATTAGAAAGATGTGGTACATATATACAATGGAATATTACTCAGCAACCAAAAAAGAGAAACACATGTCTTTTGCAGCAACTTGGATGGAGCTGGAAAAGATCATGCTTAGTGAGATAAGCCAGAAAGAGAAAGAAAAATACCGGATGGTTTCACTCATAGCAGGAGTATAATGGACCAGGCGAGAAAATAACAAAAATAATGAACAACCATAGACCACAGACAGTCTGTGCGGGTGGAGTTGGGAATGGGATCAAAAACGGGGGGGGGGGAAGGGAGGGAAATGCACGGGACTATGCTGGTGGCACAGGGGTGATTTGGTTATGGGAAACCCGTGGGGATTACAATTGAGATGAAAAAAAAATGTGCAAAATGATGTAAAAATAAACTTTTTAATAAAAAAAAATGAAAAAGAAATATAACCTACATAGAGGCTTACTAAGATTAAATTTCCAATTCCACAATATTTAAAAGTTAATTTTTTTTATAATTTCTTCAAATTTCTCACATTTACACTCCCAGTACTTTCAGAAGTGTGCAATTACAAGTCTTGATGATGTTTTTATACAAGCATTCTGGCACAGAATGAAGTCAAATTACACCACAAATCCATTCATGCCATCAATACAAAAAAAAAAAAATGCTTCATTAAGCAGCTATACCTGAAAGAAATGAAAATAATAGGAAGTTACAAAATATAAAGGAAAACATAGTGGAAATTTAGAACTAAAAACACAACCAAATCTAAAAATTCAGTAGATTAATTCAAGAGCTGTGAATTTGACGACAGAACAATAGAAATTTCACAATTTGAAGAACAAAAAAAAAAAATAGCTTCAGAAACTTTCAAGACTTTAACAAAAGATCTAGCATTCATGTCATCAGAAGTCCAAAAGGAGAAGAGAAATATGATGGGTTTGAAGAAAGTAGGTCAAGAAATTATGTCTTATTTTCTCATAAATGTGGCAACAATATAAACTGCCAGGTTCATGAAACTTAGTGAATATCTAGCATTGGAAATGAAAGAAGTCTCCAGCAACAGACATCATCAAAACTCTGAAAAATTAAAGACAAAGAAATGGATCATAAAATAGCCCTTTATTGCTTGGAGAGAAACTATTCAAAATACAACAGATTTCCTATCACAAATTTTGGGAAAGTAAGTGACACAATATTTTCATGTGGAAAAAAGATTCAACCTAGAATTCCACACCCAGGAAAATAATCTCCAGGAATGAAGATGTAATGTAAACAGTCTCAAAAGATGGAAACCTACAAGATTTTGTCACCAACACACTGACCCTACCTCTGGCTTGCACTCCAGATCTGTATGCATAAATAAATCTTAAAAAAAAAAAGCAAAAATTAAAACATGATATGGGTCTCATAAAAAAGCACTTTAGGGCCCTCCCTGGTGGTGCAGCAGGTTAAAGCACAGCACTAAGAAACTTAAGCCGATTCTGCATGAGTTCGATCCCTGCCTGCCCCGGAGGAGATCCACTTGGCGAGGCAGACCTCTCCTGACCCGCCCACTGCTCCCCTCAGCAGTGTACTTCATCATCGATCTGCCTGTTCTGCTCCCCACTCTGTCTCTGGTGAATCCTCTCACCCCCCTTCCTACACCTCTAGTCTGTACCCCAGTTCTGTATGAATAAATAAATAAATCTTTAAAAAAAAAAAAAAAAAAGCACTTTAGGAGCCCTCCCTGGTGGCACAGTGGGTTAAAACACAGCACTGAAAAGATAAGGCCACTTCCGCATGAGTTCAATTCCCGCCTGCCCGGGAGGAGATCCACAGGGCGAGGCAGACCTCTCCTGACCGCCCGCTGCTCCCCTCAGGAGTGTACTTCATTGATCTGCCTGTTCTGTACCCCACTCTGTCTCTGGTGAATCCTCTCACCCTCTGCATCTCTGGCCTGTACCCCGTTCTGTATAAATAAATAAATCTTTAACAAAAAAATATCCTTCAAAAAGCATTGATAGCTCAGGAAACTAAACTCTTCCTTCAACAGAATAAAAGAGAATCACCCCTAACCAATTCAGGGATGTAGTCCAAAAAAAAAAAAAAGGAGCAAGGCTAAGCAGTGAGAATTTGAGGGTCTATCTCCACTGGCCACTACTGCCCAGCCTGGGCACATGAGTAACATTGCTGCAGAAGTCTCTGCAAGGTGCTTTGTATGGGCTACATTTCACACACAGCGAGCACCTGAGTTCATTTCTGGCCTTTTCCTTGCAAACTTCTTCCTTCCCCACTGCCTCCAAGAGGGAATTGCCAAGATTTCTCTGAGGGCTATTACCACAACCTCATAGTAATTCCCCAAATGAAATAGCTTTTCCAAATAAATGTTTTCCAGTTATTAAACTTTGTAACTAATGGCATGTTTAGAAAGAATGGCAAGCAATCATAAAGAGAAATACAGGGGAGATAAACAAAAAAGGAGAACACTGCACTTATTGTGATAGATCTGCAGGCCTGTTCTACCTTAGGACACTTTGACAAGTTACAGTCAATCACATCTAGATGTGTTGCAGTAAGAACAGAAAAATAAGTTCACTACGATAACAATAAAATTTTAGTTTCTTTGCTTAATGCCAACAAATGTGGCTTGCTTGTTTTTAACATTGAGGAAATGCAAAACCTCTTTAACATTTATAATTAGATTTCCTACTGCTAATCTATAACTAGTCCAGCAGAACTTTAATTTCCTCCTAATAGGACATTTAAGTGTTTACCAGGTTACGGAGAGTTCAAATATAGTCAGGCTTTCGATCAAGAATTCCTCAATCAAATCCCATTTTCTCTTAACAAGCACACACTAATGAGGATTATTACATCTGTCCAAACCAGAGCAGCACTGTGCGCTAATCGGCTTAGCCCGTCACCATCTGGTCAGGACACCTTCCATTGGCTCAGAGCTACTGATGGGCCTAACTGGATGCTAAATGATGCAAGGAAGAATGAGCCCTGGTTGGCAACTCTCTGTTGACTTTCTGGGAGAGCAGTGGAGGTCTCTGGTGAAAATCAGAATGGGGAATCAATGCTGGTGCCAGCCAGTCTGGTTGGAAAGTCCCAGCCTGCCCCTTGGTGTGCCTCCTGCCCACACCTGCAGGTCTCCAGAGGTGGGCCCTGTCCTCCCACCAACATGCACAGAGCGGCACAACATCTGCTCATCAGACTTTAAGGGACATCATTCACCTTCCTCATCTCATCCGATCATGCTAAGCCTCTGGAGTGGGTAGGACTGCCTTCCTGTGAGTGAGGAAACTGAGGCACATTAATAGGATGGCTGACATATTCGTTATTACGCCAGAATACTTGGGATTTTGTCTGGCGCCAAAATCCAACCTCTTAACCAAAGTGAGACACTGTCTACATTTGACTTCCTTTTTATTTGACTCTTGATCAAAATATCTCTTATAGCCGACTGTTGGCATAATACTCATATGTAATTCAGTAAACGCAAGTGCTCGAAAAACTCTTCCTAGAAGGTTTTACACCATATAGTTGAGATACAGGTTTCCCTACTCTAGCTTATTCCAAGTTTGAAATGGAGACTTTTCAGAAAAAAAATGGGCTTTCACCCAACCCTCTGTAAGCCCATATGTTTAATATTTACAGCAGACCTTGTGATGAGAATTGGAAGCTCTGGTTTCTAGCTCTGTTGCTGAGCACAGTGTGTTGTGATGATTGAGGGCCTATTCATCAGCAGATTTGTCAGCTAAGAGGGATCAAATCACCACTGATAGAAACAGACATGTTGCAGAATTGAGAGACTTCCTTCTCTGCTCCACTGGTCAATGGGAGAGTCCTTGCCTTGGGAAGACTCTTCATAACTTTTGATGAGCAGACAAAAGCTATGCTGTGTCAGCTCAACATATGAGGAGCTGAGCCATCAGGTTTCTCTAGAGAAACAGAATCAATAGATGAAAGAGAGAGATTTTGAGAGACTGCGTCACTCAATCATGGAGTGTGGAGTCTGGTGCTTCTGAATCTGCAGGGCACTGGGAAGAATCCACAGACCAATTACAGTCTGAAGACCCTCTGCCCATCGGGAAGTAGAATTCCTCGGGCTGTCACGCCCTCCACTACACCTCTATACTCCCTCTGTGCCTTTTTCCAGAGCCAGGGTTCTGGATGTAGAAGAGGGTCAGAAGTTAGAGTCGTGAGATCTTGGCAAACCCGGACCCTCCCCAGAGCTCCCCAGGACTCTGAGCATCCAGAACTGCCCCAAGCTCTCCCCTATGTTGGTTACTCATTTTATTCTCTTAAATTTCTTTATTTCTGTGACTTTGAAAGTAAACACCTGATAGACCTCAACCCTACTGCTTCCACAGGTTAAGGTTTCTCTTTCTCCTTCTATTAGATCAAAGAGAGACTATAAATGAAAGGCTGGGGTCTTTCTCTTTTTATGTGTAGGAAGAAACTTGCTTGTGTTGAAGTTTCAGGTTACAGGAAATCTAAACCATGCTGAAAGGCCCTGATGACTTCATCGCTTAATGCTTTGAATAGCATTCTTTAACAGGATCTCATGGGCCACCCTGAGTCAGGTCGTGCAGGCTTTTCAAACAAATGGATCTGCTAGATTTTTTTTTTTTAAGATTTATTTATTTGTACATACAGAACTGGGGTATAGGCCAGAGGCTCCGGGGTTGAGAGAGGCTTCAGGACCTGCTAGATTTTAAGAGCCTACTTCACCAGCTCCATTGGGTTTGAAGCATTGTCTGCAGTTTGGATCTTGTAGTCTATGCCAAGGAAGGCAGGTTATTTCTGGTTCCACCTGATATTGTTCCCCACCCCCGTGCTGTTCCTTCTACTTCCTGTTCCTTGCCCCACCCCTCCCAATGCCCTGAGCAATGGTACACCTCCTCAAAGAACCAGCTTCCACACCTCACCAGCAGAAATGCAGCCTTCTGAAACTCTACCGCTCGGGGCTGACAGATAGGACCCACCCCTGCCAGTACATGTCCACCTTATCTTATAGGGATTATAGTAAGCTTACCTCACCAGGACCCCTTGGAGCGAGACAGGGAGGGTCCTGGTGCTGACCTTATGCCTGGCCCTTGGGACATAACATAGAAACAGGAGGGAACCCGGGACAGCAGGATCAAATGACTAAAGGGCAAGAGATCCTCATCTTTAGGGGTCTGGCAATTTTCCAACTGCTTTCATGCCCACTAAACTATTACCCGATGACATATGTGGGTGACTAGGCTTCACCAAGTGCATACATGTGTGGAATCATAGAATGCCTTAAAATTAGGGTGTCCTCCCCATGTTTATTGCTGCTTTATTCACAATTGGGAAGACATGGAAACAGCCCAAATGCCTGAAAATGGATGACTGGATTAAAAAGACGTGGTACATATACACAATGGAATATTACTCAGCAATCAAAAAATTAATAAACTCATGCCTTTTGCAGCAACATGGATGGAGCTGGAAGGGATCATGCTTAGTGAAATAAGCCAGAAAGAAAAGGAAACATACCGGATGGTTTCTCTCATAGCAGGAATATAACGGAACAGGCGAGAAAATAATGATAATGATGAACAGCTAAATACCAGAGACATTTTGTGGGGGTGGAGTGGGGAATGGGATCAAAAATAGTGGGGGGAGGGAAATGCACTGGACTATGGTGATGGCACATGGATGATTTGGTGATGGGAAATCCAAGGGGTTGCAACTGAGAAGGGAAATTGCACAAAAATATATAAAAATAAACTATTATAAAGTTAAAAAAAAAAAAAAGTCAGGGAGTCCTGCTGTGTCTACAGCACAAGGTGGCCATGGAGCTTTCCGAGAGATCCAGAGCTTGGGAAGCAGCAAAGCAGCATGTGACTGAGTGGAAATATGGGTGAGTGTTCAGGCTTCGATAGCATATGACCTATCTTCTAACTCAACAAAGCTCCCCCCACAGGGTGTGTCATGGCCCCCTCCTCCTGTGCTTGCTACTCATCCGTCCCTCTGTGTTTCCACTCCACTGCCAAAACCGCCTTCCTCCAGAACCCACATTATCCACAGTGGCACCAATTACCTGTTTCAAAGTACAGTATTTCTTCTGTACTTTCAACAGAATAACATAAATTTGGATCCAATTAAAAATTGACTTTGGGGTTGAGAAGTCTTGGCCTCTCTGTCAAAATAGCCCTAGCACTGATCCCTGGAGCAGCGCCATAGGGGGCTGCAGATTTGGGTCAGAGCAAATGGTACAAGTAAGGCAGAAAAAGTTCATGAAAACGGAACATATCAGTTCACTGTTTCATCTCATCTTCATATCAAAAATCTGGAGTAAATATTAATAGTGTCACTTTGTCACTGAGGAAACTGAGGCTTAGTGTGGTCTCAGAGATTTCCTCAGGAATCCAAGTATGTAAAGGCTGGTTGGAATTAGTTGTCCTCTTCTCATTCGCTAATGTCCCAACTAGAGTGTGCGGAGCCCAAGCCAGTAGTGACAGAAAGAGGGACTTGGGTTTTACCATGAGTGAGCTGGGCAGGGGTACTGTGGCCAAGGCACAAAAGAAGTGACAAAGGGCAAGAAAGAGAATTCCTAGACTGAGCGTGAAAGCTCTAGGAGTGCAAGAAATGTGGCACCTTCTGCTGTTTCACAAAAGCCTGTAAATTGCGTGACATGAGGGCAACTTATGAGAAGCCCTTGCCGTAGCCCTGTGCGGACACAGGGCCTCCTCCCAGACAGAAACTCAGTCCTCTGCAGATGGTGACCCTGTCAGACAGGCCACTGTGGCTGACACAGGTGACCAGATGCACAGGAGGTGTAGCGCTCACAGATTTCCTTCTAAGAACAGTGCAAACCAGGCCTGGCAGTGAGACCCTTTTTCTCTCTGCTTGAAGATTCAGATAATTCTACGTGTGCACAAACAGGCCATCAGGGTTGGCTGGACCTTTTCCTCACTTAATAGTGTGTCCTACCAGGTCTAATTGCTCACTTGTCCATTTTTTAGTGCCTCAGTGAATACAGAGGGCCTCCTTGGTACCATTCCTCTGAAAAGCAAAGGAGAAAACCACAGGATCCTCCAATCCTGGACTCAATGTTGCACATACCCATGAGTGGGAATGCCATCTGACCCTCTCAGTAAGGTGAATATTAGTAACTCGTTTCAAATTATTGTAGCAAAGGAGTTTTGGGGAGGCGTGAAAGGTTGAGTGGTTTTCCCACAGACAAGCAAGGGGGTAAAACTAGGGTTTCTCAGACACAGGTGATCTTGCCCTCAGGTACAGTTGGCAGTGCCTGCAGTCATGTGGGGTTGTCATCACTGGGCCTTGTTACTGGTGCCTAAGGGGCAGAGGCAGACCCCACTGACCACGCCACAGTGCCCAGGCTTCTGCATGGCAACCCTCATCAGCCTCGGGTGGCAGCAGTTGCCCCTGGGCCCAGACTAGTGGACACAGGACTCACCTTCACATCACTCCTCTTTCTGGATTCGGAACTTCACACCTCCAGAGCCCTTGCAGTTAATTGGGATATGTAGCAAAGGTGATCTCCCGCCCGCCCATCCCCCATGGAGATGGTCTAACCTAGACACAGAGGCAACCTGTTTACAACAGTACAGTTGCCCTTCTAAGTCATGAGCCCACACAAGGATGAACATGATGGAGGGGGGGATGTTGCATAAAATTAGCAAGATTTGGGATTTAGGAGCTCATTTGTTACCACAGCAAGTCCTTTACCCAGATACTGAAGACTGGGTTCAGCAACCAAGGCTTCCAGCCTCAGTCTCCGTGCCTGCCAAAGGAAAGCTGTGAGGTTCAAGAGAGCTAAGGCATGTGGAGAGCCTACGTGTCATATGTGCTGTCTGCATGTAGTAGCCCCTCGTACTGTATACAGGCAGGGTCCTGACCCACCACTAGGGAAGAAGGACCGTGGGAGCTCACGGCCCAGACAGACGCTGGGTTGTAGGGAAGCTATGGGAAAGTGGCAACATGCCAAGTCTTGAACCAGTCCAAGCTCAGTGTGCACAAAAAGGAGTCAACTGTCATGTTCATCTCCTTGTAAATGTTGCATGGAAAGAAAGGAATTCCAAAGAACTTGGACCACTATTCAAATACTCGGACCAGGATTTAATTATTGTGATTTAGTAACACTAAGTGCACAGAGCGGTGCCCTGGATGAGACAGCGTCCATTCCCCAGTGAGTCTGGGAATCTGGCGGGCCTCCTGCTGCATCCTACACAATCCTTTTACTGTCATTGCTGTGGTTATTTACTACAGCCCAGCAATTGGGGAACAGAGCAACCACCACAAAGTTCACAGTAAGTTCAAGGATGGTGAACCTGTGAACAGCAAAGAAAGGAGAGAATGACATGGTGGTTAAGAAAGGAGAGGCTGGTGGCCTGACGGTCTCCAGGAACCTTGGCCCATGAGGCAAAAGCACAAACACGAAATTGGGATCTGAGGGAGCTATTGACAGAGAAGGGAGCTTGTACAATTTCAGCACATTCTACTTTTTCTTCTTCAGAATAGGCCCATGTGCAGTTGAAGAGCTGGTGCCCAGTCAAAGGTCCATACTCCAACACCAGAAAGCTTGCACTTAATCTTTGCAAGCAATGTCTACTTGTGTCAGGAGAAGTCAAATGCTGTGTTCCTGTTTCAGCAGAAGACAGTCTTGTCTAGCCCACAGTATCAACATTTATGACATTTCAGGCGGAAAGCAGGAGGGATGGGTGGAGTCTCAGTATAGCAAAATGTTGGAGAAGAGTCTAGATATTGGGTTCATAGGAGTGTCAGTGATTCCTTAGCTGAATATGTAATCAAACCCTTTCCAGAAATATAAACCCTTGATGGATAACAATGGCTACTCATGGTGCTTGATGGGTTGTATTGAATGACCTCTTGATTAGGGACAATCTCCCTGTGCCTTGTGCGGGTATAGGCCACTAACGTCAGCAGGTAAGGCCCTTCCTGGTCACTCAAAGGGTTAAAATGCAGTGCTATAAAGCTGTCTGCAGCCACAGCAGCACAAATCCGATCCCCAGCCAGGGAAGTGACCCACATAGCACAGCAGACCTCTCCTGTCTCATCCACTGCTCCCCTCAGCAGTGTTTTTCAATACATTTGCCTGTTCTGCTCCCCACTCTGTCTCTGGTGAGTCCTCTCACCCCACCCCACCCCCGCCCCACACTTATGCATACTCCAGTTCTTGTATGCATACATAAATAAATCTAAAAAAAATTTCAAATAACGTAATAAAGTCTAGCAGGTGGGAGCCTCGTGGTATGATTGCACCAAACACGAAGGGAAAGAGGCCCATTCTGCAGCACAGCGGGGCTTGCTTCCACCAAGGAACTGGGGTTGCCTATGCCCTCACAACGTTCACATACTGGCTTCTAGAACTGGGAGAAAGGAACCTAGAAGAGAAAGCATGGCCACGACAGCTGCCGATCTCAGCCTCTCGCCTGCGCTGTAGGAACACAGGGGTTCAGGATACAGCAGAACATCCCCAAAACACTGAGGCAGCTTGGTTGTTCGTGTTGCTGCTTGTGAGGATCATCAAATATCCTTTAAATACCATGTCTGCGAGGCATTTCTAATTTCACAACAACTTAGCATTTCTGCTATTCTTTCCCATTTGGCAGTCGTGACAACAGAGTAACACAAACTTGACAGACAGCATTTCCGGCAGCCACAGGGCATTCGCCACTCACATGTCTGCTACAACAGCCCTCGCTTTTTACCTTCTCTTCTTGGTGGAGTTGCTTACTTTGACAAAAATTTTGTGCTATTTTGTTTGTTTAGCTTTGAAATTCGTATTTCTCACAAGATTCCGTAAGCAGTTGCAGGAGAAAGATGTTTATAATGTAACCAAAACCTCAATGATTAGGGAATGAAAAAAGGCATGGTTTTTTCCAAGCCAGCAAGAAATTCTGTGTAGACCACAAATAAAGTTCTTTGCATGCAGTTGTTATCTTTGACAATAGCTTGTCTGAAAAGATTTTTTCAGAATATAAACCTTTTGTAATTGGGACTTTAAAACTTCTAAAGGTGGGGCCCTCCCTGGTGGCCCAATGGGTTAAATCACAGCACTGTGAAGCTGTCTGCAGCGATTCTCATCCCCAGCCAGGGAGGAGATGACCCACATAGCGACACAGACCTGTTTCCCGCTGCTTCCCTCAACAGTGTATTTCAGTAAATCTGCCTGCTGCTCCCCACTCTGTGTCTGGTGAATCCTCTCACTCCCCACACCTCTGGCCTGTACCCTAGCTCTTATATGCATAAATAAACAAATATTATTTTTAAAAAACTCCTAAAGGCTCCTGAATTCTGAGTCACTTAATGTAGACCATTCCCTAACTGATGAAAGTATGCTCTTCCTCTGCACTGACTTCCTCTGCTAGTATTGTGTTGGGAATATTAGTTGATTCACCAGTACAAGAAATATAGAAGATAAAGTTGGAAGCCATTTAAGGGATCAGAAAAAAAAGAAAGACAAAACTAGCAAGCAAACTATAAATTGGAGACATTCAGCAAAGGAAAGGGAGAGAAAGTGATCAAAACTGGAGGGAAGAGCACAAGAGTCCATGGTGACAGTTTGTGGTGTCTTGGTGGTGGTAAGTTTTTTTTTGTTTTGTTTTGTTTTTAAGATTTATTGATTTGTGCATACAGAGCTGGGGTACAGGCCAGAGGCTCAGGGGCGGTGAGAGGCTTCACCAGAGACAGAGTGGGGAGCAGAACAGGCAGATCAACAAAGTACACTGCTGAAGGGAGCAGCGGGCGGGTCAGGAGAGGTCTGCCACGCCATGTGGATCTCCTCCGGGGCGGGTGGGAATCGAACTCATGCGGAAGTGGCTTTAGCTTCTCAGTGCTGTGCTTTAACCCACTGAGCCACCAGGGAAGGCCAGATGGTGGTAATTTTATGGGAAAAACAACTGAGAGGAGAAATCAAACCATGTACAATGATGTAGAAATACAGAAATAAATTTTTTTAAATAAATAACATTTTCAGAAACTTCACCCCAACGAAAAAGTAGGTACAAAATATTTTTTTGTACTTCTAGATAGTAGGATACTTAAGAAAATCAAATACAATTAATTAACTAAATAAGAGAATTTGAAGGGTGTTTGGCTCATAAATGTGTGAAAATGAAACACTTCCGAATATCAGCAAGAAAACATTTTAAAACAGTATCCAACTTACATGAATGAGAAAAATATAAAACATGTAGGTTATAACCATTTAAGATTTACAGAACAATCCAAAACGAGTAGCTTAATGAACAGAAAGTGATATAATAATTTGGCATTTTAAAATCAGTAATACAAAATGGGCCAACTAGTAAATAATTTTCATCTTTGTGAGCAATAAGGGTTGTATCGCAACAGCTTGATTTTGCTATTAGAGCACCAAGCCGCAGCTTTGATGGCGCAGAAAGCAACGGGAGCGGCCGAGACCCAATAAAGCATCTTTGCTAGAAAAGTCTGAGAGCTGCTTCACCCTGTGGAGCAGTTTGCCAACTCCTGCTACAAATTATCGTCCTTTTCCCTCTGCATTAAAATTATTACAATGCACACTGCACTACTTTTGAATTATTTCCTCTTTTGAAGTATTTACAAGATGAATTCTTGGAATTTTGGACCGCTAGGTCAAGGATAAAATATTTTTATGGTTTGGGGTATAACTCTAGCCCTAACCATAACCACATTACATCCTCAAGTGTCTACTACAGATAACCTTCATGAGGTGAGTCATGTCACATGGCTATGGCCAGGATTAGGGAAAGCATCCCAAGAGTAGAAAATCAGATTAAAATAGAACTTGTGCAAATAATTACTGAAGGCACTCATTTTCTCTTTAATTTTTGCAGAACAATCAGATTGCCTTTTTTTTTTTTTGCACTCTTTCTCTTATGGGGAGGTGAAAGTGTTTCTAAGAGAAAATGCACTTTGACATTCTTGTCTGTATATGCAATATCATCTTTTCGTGGACTTTAAGCCTCAAGTATTTTAGTCCTTGTTTTATTTAAAGATGATCTTTTTATGTTTATTCTAAAGGGTTTGCTTTGAAGATGTTAATTTAGCCAAGATGGAGCATTCACAACAGCTTTGCTGTTGTGAAGTTTATAGCAATATTGAAGGCAGGTTCCAGTGTGGGTGGGGGAGCTGTGAGAACACAGATCCCCTACCGCCCTTCTCCTCATCCCTGTGGGAAGGCTCCTCTCAACAGGGATTCAGCTAAGGAGCTTCCATGCAGCCAGGATGCAAGCCTTGTTATCACCCAGCACTGTTCAGCCAAGTATAACTGTTGGATTTATTAAAAGAACATTTTGAGGGCCCTCCCTGGTGGCA
>NW_004567105.1:40441533-40443865 GCF_000260355.1 Condylura cristata
ATTTTAAATGCAATTCCTTGCATGTTTATAGATGCAGGTGCTTCAGTAACAGAAATGGATATCTCCTCCCTACTCCCACTATTTACTTTTCTCTATCATAGGGACAGGCATCTGAAAGGGAAACATCAGGAAAATAGAGTCATAAGTATAGCGAGTCAAACTTAATGTAACACTGCCCCAAACAGCACTTGAAATAAAAGAAAGCAGATGTTGAAACTTGAGGATTATTGCTCGGAGCCTCCCAGAGCCCAGGTACCTGACTATGCACAGGGAGATTATTGCTGAGCAGAGTTTACAGTGAGGAAACTGAGACACAAAGACATAGTCACTCTGCCAAGGTGACGACACCCCAACACACAGCATCACTAGTCCAAGGATGCATAGTGAGTTGGGGTAGGGTGCAGTCAATGAAATTGGGGGGCTATGAGCATGGGCCCTGTGACATGGTGGACCCATGAGCATAGGGGTCTATGAACAGGAGAGCTACGAGCATTGGGGGGAGCTCTAAACATGGCAGGCTATGAGTGTAGGGAGCTTTGGGGGTGTGGTGTGAGCTGGGGGTCTGTGAGTAAGCAGTGCCATGACTGGATGTCTTCCCCAAAGCAGCCCTCCCCCAGACTTCTAAACTACTTTCCCCCTCCTTCTTAGAGCCAAAATTTAGGCAATTCAGGCTTGTCTTGCATGTTATGTTGCTTTAAGTCTCTTCTGGATGAAAGGTCGTGGCACCCCCCTGAGGACCTGGTCAATGTTCACTGTAGCTGGATGCTCAGGGACGCTGATTACTTGGGCCTCAGTTCCAGATCCTATCTTAGCTCTGCATAAATTCCTTTGTGCCCAATGTTTCCCTTTGAATGTCACCTTCTCCTCCAGACCTACATTACAAGATACAGTCAGAAACCTCTAATGGCTGAAAAAGTCAGTGCCGGACAATATGTGACTATGTTTAACCCCCGGGCAGGCTTCCCTATTTCTAAGCTTTCTTTCTATAAGACTCTCCTGTGCTTCTCATTGTTGCTTTTTGCAATAATAAGAAGAAATCAGAAGATAGAACCCTGCCATTAGCAACAATGTAGATGAACTAGAAAGTACTACACTCGGTACAATAACTCAGGTTGGGAAAGACAGATACCAATGTGACTTCATTCATATGTGGTAGATTTAAAAAAATGAAAACAAAACTTTTAGACTTTGTTCTTGAAAAAACAAAATAGTGGTTACCAGAAGAGAAGTGAGAAGGGAAGTGAGTGAATGGGATCAGTTGTATGGTGAAAAATGGAAACTAGAATTTTGGTGACAAACATAATGTAATATATACATATTTTTATATATGATATTGTACAATTAAAACCTATAACACCTATATCACTTTAATTAAAAAATATAATGATGCCCTCCAAATTCCCCTCAGCTTAAGTAGGTTACTTAGTCAGCTTAAGTAGCAGAGATGCATTTCTTTTTTTAAAATTTATTTATTTATGCATTCAAGATCTGGGGTACAGAATCATAGGTAGAGGGGGCCAGTAAGAGGATTCACCAGAGAAAGAGTGGGGAGCAGAACAGATGTATTGAAATACACTACTGAGGAGAATAGCAGGTGAGCCAAGAGAGGTTTGCCTTACACGTGCGTCACTTTCCTGGCCGGGGATTGAACTCATGCGGCAGTGGCTGAAGTCAGCCTCACAGTGCAGCACTTCAACCCATTGCACCACCAGGGAGGGCCCAAGATGTCTTTACTTAAACACTCAGCTATGCTTCATTCAGAGTATTCTTCCCTATGCAAAACCTGTTTTAACAGAAAATATATTTTCCTTTGCAGTGACTTCTCGGTTACTGTGAAATCTTGGTTTTAAAATGCAACCGTGCAAAGTTTAGACAGGACTACAATCTCACTAAGCATACTTCTCTAGCTCTCGCTGACACTGTTGAGTTGTCTCCAAAAATAGGCAAGTATACTACAAGTGAGGCAAACCTCTCCGCCCACTCACACCCTATAGACACCTTGCAAACCCTGCAGGTAGCAGCCTTTCACCTGAGTGCATGCTTAGCAGGACACGGGCAGCTTCGGAGAGAATGCCACAAAGCCCCAGTTCGGACAGGAGAGTATGTAAATGCCCTGGCATCCAAAAATCAAGATTTCTCTTACTTAGAAGCCCCACTATTTATATTTCATTTCTGACTTATTAAATATTTCGCTGTGCTCCTCCCTACCCCACCAAAAAAAAGGATCTGATGTTATTTTTTAAAAATCAGAGAATAGTCCCTCCCTGGTGGCGCAGCGGGTTAAAGCAAAGCACTAAGAAGCTTAAGCCACTTCCTCATGAGTTCAATTCCC
>NW_004567105.1:40444915-40452435 GCF_000260355.1 Condylura cristata
TATTTAGCTATTAGCTTTAGAGAGCCAAATAGCACCTCTCACAAAGTACTGCACAAAACTGAGGAAACAAGAATCTAGGAAGCGCCATGTGACCCTTAAAATACTCCTTTAAATGTCCTCATCTCTGACTGTCAATTTTCAGCAGGAATTGTATGTGTGAAACTTAGCAGTAGAGGGAATGTTACCCTAGTTTTCTGCCTGTCAGTTCCCATGACCAAGGAGAGCCGGCTAATACTCCTCCAAGATGGGATAGGTGTTTCTAGCAACCTACAGAGTATTCTCATGCCATTCGGGGCTTACATTCTATTTACAGATACTTGTCCCTAATTGACATAGCACCCTAAGAGTAAAATACTTAATAAAGAGAATGCATTCAGCACCACTTTTTCTTCGTCTTATGTGGTCTAAATCATGAGGAGACTCTTTCCCACAGTGTCCTGAACCCTGAGCATTGGCCCATTGCTCTCTACCATGTCTAAGATTGTGTGGCTAAAGCTAAGTCTACAGGTAGGGTCTTCACCAGTTCAGCCAGTACAGACACTTAACAGAGATCCCTTAAAGTACTAAGGCAGGTAGCAGTTCCATCAGGAATAGGTATCCAAGAGAAAGCTTGACCCCAAGCTAGTACTTTGCGTTTCTACTCTGTCTGCCCCTCCCAGAGAACAACCTCAGCCACTGCCTTAACCAGGCACTGTCTGAGCCTGGACTCTGCCTTAACTTCATGTTGGGGGCTAGTAAACTTGCTTAAGGCCATTGGTTCATCTCATCTGGCTTCAAACATTTTTATAGTCAATTCAAGCAGAAAGCAACTGTTGCTCGTAATGTAATACTTTTTAAAAGATCTTTAACTCATGTCAGCTTCAAGCAGGTCTTACAGATTTTTAGTCACAGATTGTAAAGTATGTGTTGTTTCCTAGCATTAAAATGACCATTCAGGACTCTCAATGAGGCTGCACTCTCATTTCTCCAATTAGGTGTAAGTTTGGCAGGAGGGAAGGGAGAAAGTTAACGCCTTCCATCTGTGTGCACTTTTATAGACTGCATTGTGTACTCCCGACATTTTTGTGCTGATGTGACTGAATTTGGAGCTGGAACCTTTTGCTGAGGTGCTCAAGCTAACTAAGACACCAACTGAACCTTTTCCTCTGTCTTCAGGGTTTCTCCCTCATGCCTCTGCTGTCTCCAAAAAAGACAAGGAAGAGCAGAAGGCAACAGTTGAAAGTTTTCAAAAACAGTGGTTGGTGTTTCTGAGGGTGTGCAGAAAAAGAACAGTCATAAACTGTTGGTTGGAATGTATATTCCTTATGAAAAGATTATGGAAGTTTCTTAAAATTGTTGAAATAGATCTACCTTATCATCCAGAAATTTCACTTCTCAGTGTCAGTCTAAATGATGCAAAAACACTAATACAACGGAGATAGCCTATGTTCACTGCCGCGTTATTTACAGTAGCCAAGTTATGGAAACAATGTTAAGTACCTAAAAACAGATGAGTAGATTAAGAAGATGAGGTATATACATACACTGTGGACTACTAAAAAATACACGAAATCTTGCCATTTGTGACTGACTACCTGGACGGAACTCGTGGAGGTTATGCTAAGCAAAATAAGTCAGAAAGAGAAAGACAACTATGTGATGATTTCATTTATATGTAGAATAGAAGGAAACAAAACAAAGGAACAAAAAGCTAAACAATAACAACAACAAAAATCCTGGAAATTTAATATATCTAAGTTGCTAAAGGGGTGAGAGAGAGAAGCAAGGGAGTGAGTGAGTGGGTCAAGTGAAATGTGGTAGCGATAACAGGTATCTGGTGATGGACATGGTGTTGTAATATATCCGGGTGTATCCCCAAATTATATACAATGTTGTAAACACTGTTACCTCGATAAAAATAAAAAATAATAACAATAAATTAGTTGAGCTGTCTTACATAAATGACATGGTTGAAACTCATGCCTCTTCACATATGAATATGGCCATAGATCACCACTCTCTGGGGGCAGAGTACAGATTCTGCAGAATCCTGATCCTCTTGGATCACTAACTATCCTATTCCTGAGTTGGGAAAAGATCTCAGGTTCTGATTCCAGGCATCCTGCTTCACACTGTTTCATTCTGTTAAGGTGACCATAAGCCTCTAGAACTTCGTCAGTCAGGGTAGCTAGTCTGTAATAACAAATCCCTTTGTCTCAGTGGCTCATTTCTTGTTCCTTCATGTTCCATGACCCTTGTAGGCTGACTTGTAGGTAGTTGTTTTGTTTTTCTTTTTTCCAAAATGAGCTAAAATTAAAATAATTTTAATTTTAATTTACTTATACATACAAGAACTGGGGTATAAACCAGAGTTATGGGGAGGAGAGGACTCATCAGAGACAGAGTGGGGAGCAGAACAGGCAGATCTACTGAACACACTGCTAAGGGGAATGAGTGGGTAAGACAGGAGAGGTCTGCTGTGCCATGTGGGTAACCTCCCTGGCTGAGGATCAAATTCATGCTACCATGGCTGCCATTAGCCCTATAGCACTGAGACTTTAACCCCTGTACCACCAGGGAGGCCCTTGATTGGGTGTTCTGTTTTCTTTCATCTGGACTATGGGTCTGAGACTGAAGAAGCAGGCACTTGTGACTTGTTGACAGTCATCATCATATAAAGTGGCAAGTTGTATATCTGCCCTCAAAAAATTCTACTTGGAAGCAATTTACATTGTTTGTGTGTGTATTTTTATGATTAAAGTAAGTCACCTGGCCATGTCCAAAATTAATTGGTATGGGGGAGATACAGCCATCCAGGTGCCTATCCTCATTGGTCACATCTCTATCAAAATGATTCAAATCCGATTCAGCATCCAACCTTTGGAAATTCGTACTTTCTCCCTCCGTCATTGGGAAAGTAGCATTCTTCTACTACAACCCTTCAATGTTCCAGCCAGTCACTCACCATTACATGTTTTGAGGTTAAGAATCAATTATGAGGCCCTCCCTGGTGGCGCAGCAGGTTAAAGCACAGCACTAAGAAGCTAAAGCCACTTCCACATGAGTTCGATTCCCACCTACCCTGGAGGTGACCACATGGCGTGGCAGACCTCTCCTGACCTGCCCGCTGCTCCCCTCAGCAGTGGCTTCGTCGATCTGCCTGTTCTGCTCCCCACTCTGTCTCTGGTGAAGCCTCTCGCCACCCCTGAGCCTCTGGCATGTACCCCAGTTCTGTATGTACAAATAAATAAATCTTTAAAAAAAAAAAAGAATCAATTAAGAGATCTTGATTGTTCTCAGTTCTGGGATTACATATCCTACTCCCTCAGAGTGCATTAAACCACACCTCATTCAGCTGGCAGGTGAGAGAGTAGATAGGTAGCCACTCTTCTCCCCCTGGAGGATAAAATAAACATCACAACACACCAACAATTCCCTCCAAAATAAATTATCACCAATTTCTCAAGACTTTCTTACATATTCTGGAAGATGATGATGATGATGATGATGAGATCAAAATTTTAACAGCTCTCCAATTATTTTGATAAACATATATGCAAAAATCTTTAATAAAATCTTGGCAAAGCAAATCAAAAAATACATCAGAAGGGTTTTTGTTCAAATAAAATTCATTCTACAGACACAGGGGTCGTTCAATATCTGAAAATCAATCAAAGTAATTCATTACATCAACAAAAGGAAAGCATAAATTATTTAAAGCAATACATGACTTCATTCACATGAGTTTCATACCTTTCAGTCTATCCCCACTGCTACCATTTTGCTACAAACTTCCATAGTCTGGGGATAGCTAGCCAGGTAGTACAATAACCAGGCTTGGTAAAGCAAACCAAAAATGGATTGCTTAAGAAGCAATGAAAAGGGCCCTTCCTGGTGGGCAAGGGGTTAGGACACAGCACTGCAAGCTAGCCACAGCCACTTCAGTGTAAATTCAATCCCCAGCACTGGAGGTAACCCACAGGTGCGGCAGACCCCTCCTGTCCTGACTGCTGCTCTCTTCAGCAGTGTACTTTGTTGATCTGCCTGTTCTGCTCCCCACTCTGTCTCTTGTGAATCCTCTCACCGCCCCTGCACCTCCAGCCTGTACCCTAGTTCTGTATACATAAATAAATAAATCTTTAAAAAAAAGAAGAAGCAATGAAGAAAAAGAAGCATCAGTTCCAAAACACCTTCTTACTGGAACAGGAGAGAGAGCTACTGTAAAAGCAAACAAGAGACAGATACATTTAGGAACAAAGAGAAATTTGGGGCAAGGTTTCCTTCTTGGTCCTGAACAGGTACCTCTCAGTTACCAGCTCCCCCTCTCTCAGCTAGCTGTGCCGCTTCAAGCTGGTTTTGGCTGCACTGCAACAGGACCTCTCAGTAGATGCAGCTTCTGCAAAAGATTTCACCTAGAATAGAAGAGCAACAGGGGCAACAATGAAATTTAAAACAAAAAATAAAACACTTTTTATGGTATCAATAGATTCCGAGAAAGCATTTGATATGATCCAATGTCCACTCATGATAAAAATCCTCAAAACACTGGGGGTAAAAGAGACATTTCTCAACTTAACAAAAACCAGAAACTCACAGACAACAGCATACTTAATGGTGAAAAACTAAACGTTTTCTTCCAAGATCTGATACAAGACAAGAATGTCCACTTTCAGCAACACTATTCCACATAGAATCGAAATCCTAGCCAGAGCAATCAGGCAATAAAAATATATAGCAATAATACAAATTGAGAAAGAAAAGTAAAACAATCATTTTTTTGTAGATGGCATTATAGTGTACATGAAAAATCCTAAAGATGTCCCTGAAAAACAAATTGAAATAAGAAATCAACTCAATAGAGATATGGCACAAAACCAATCTGCAAAAAGCAGTTCTATTTCTATTTGCAAGCAAGTTAGTAGGAAAAGGAATAAAGAAAAAAAGCCCCATTCACAATTGCACCAAGCAAGCATTATTAAAATGTTCATCCTATCCAAAGCAATGTGTGAATAGACATTCAAGGGCCTAGTGGCATTCTTCAAAGAGATAGAGCAAACAATACTGAAGTTCATATAGAGCTGCAAAGACCCTGGATAGCTGAAATAATCCTGACCAAAAAAAGAGAGCCAGTATCAAGTGCCAGTATCACACCCCAGACTTCAAACTATACTGCAAAGCCATGGTAATCAGGGAAATATGGTTCAGGAGCAAAAACAGACATGCAGACCAATGAAATGTAACTTAAAGCTCAGAGATAACTATGCATTTCTATGGGCAGTTAATATATGACAAAGGAGCCAAGAATACATAGCGCAGTAAGGAGAGTCTCTTCAACAAATAGTGTTGAGAAACCTGGATAGCCACATGCAAAAGAATGAAACTAGTTCACCATTTTCCTTACTCAAATATTAACTCAAAATGGATTAAAAACATGGATATAAGACCTGAAACTATAGAGTGTGTAGAAGAAAAAAATAGGCACAGCACTCCACAATATTGGTTTCAGAAATGTCTTTGGACAGCCTCCCTGGGGGCAGAAGTCTCAGCACTATGATGCTACCAGCAGCCATTGCAGCACCAGTTTGAACCCTGGCCAGGGAGATGACCCACATGGCCCAGCAGACCACTCCTGGCTCACTAGCTGTGCCCCTCAGCAGTGTATTTCAGTAGAACTGCCTCTTCTGCTCCTTTCTCTGTCTCTAGTGAATCTTCTCACCTGCCTCCATCTACCTCTGGCCTATATACCATTTCCTATGTCTACAAACAAATAAATCTTAAAAGAAAGCTCTTTGGAGATTCATCTCTAATGACAGAAGAAGCAAAAGGAAATGTAAGCAATAAACTAAAAAGCTTCTGTATGATGAAAGAAACTTTCAGTAAAATAAAAAGACACCTGGGCCCTCCCTGGTGGCTCAGCGGGTTAAAGCACTGAACTAAGAAGCTTAAGCCACTTCTGCATGAGTTTGATCCCCGCCTGCCCCAGAGGAGATCCACATGGCGCAGCAGACCTCTCCTGACCCGCCCGCTGCTCCCCTCAGCAGTGTACTTCCTCGATCTGCCTATTCTGCTCCCCACTCTGTCCCTGGTGAATTCTCTCACCCTCCGCATCTCTGGCCTGTACCCCAGTTCTGTATGAATAAATAAATAAATCTTTTTTAAAAATAAATAAAAAATAAAATAAAAAGACACCTTATTGAGTAAGAGAAAATATTTGCATGTTACATATCTGACAAAGGACTGAGATCTAACATATTTAAAGAACACATGCAACACAAAAAGAAAGCAATTAACACAATTTAAAAATATGGGCAGAAGAGCTAAAATAGAAGCTTCTCCAAAGAATATGTTCAAATGGCCAATAGGGATGTGGAAATATATATATATATATCATCACTTATTATCAAGGAAATTCAAGTAAGTCAAAATCACAAGGAGATACCATCTCACACCCATGAGAATGAGTCACATCAAAAAGACCAAAAATAACAGGAGCTGGTGAATATTATGGGGAAAGGACCTCTCACACACTGCTGGTGGCTATGTAGTCTGGCCCAAGCTCTCTGAAAGCAGTAGCAGGGGCCTCAAAATATTAAAAATAGGGCCCTTCTTGGTGGCACAGCGGGTTAAAGCACAGCACTAAGAAGCTAAAGCCACTGCAGCATGAGTTACATCCCCACCCCAGAGGTGACCCACATGGCCTGGCAGACTGGCTCACCCGTTGCTCCCCTCAGCAGTGTTCTTTGTCAGTTGACCTGTTCTGCTCCCCCACTCTGTCTCTGGTGAATCCTCTCACCACACCTGCACCTCTGGCCTGTACCCCAGTTCCATATGCATAAATAAATAAATAAATCTTAAATATATATATATATATATAAAGTAGACCTACCATTTGACCTAGAATTTCTACTTCTGGATATCTACCCAAAGAATACAAATTCACTAATTCAAAAGGATACATGTATTCTTATGTTCACTGCAATCCTATTTCCAATAACTAAGCTATGGAAACAGCATTACTGCCCAAGAAAAGAGAAGTGAACCCAAAAAAAATGTAGTTTACAAATGCAACTCAGTTATGGAAAAGGACAAACTTTTGCTATCTGCAGCAATGTGACTGGAAATGTAGAGAATGCTGCTAAGAGATGTAAGTGAGAAGGAGGAAGATAAATACCACTTATATGTGAAATACAGAGAAACATAAGAAGGGTCAGTAAAAACCAACCATTAATAAACTCAACATTTGACTGCAAAACTGAGCCAACAGGAAAGGGAGGATAACACAATGGGAGTGAAGGAGGGGGCCCTATGGAGCATGTTGAAGGATTATTGAGGTCCTGATGTTGGGTGTGGTGTGAAGATATGTTTTTGTCTATATACAAAGTACATATCCAAATGCAAAGGTGTAACTTTACCTTAATAAATATTTTTTAATATTTAAGGCCCTCCCTGGTGGTGCAGCGGGTTAAAGCACAGCACTAAGAAGTTAAAGCCACTTCAGCATGAGTTTGATCCCTGCCTGCCCCATAGGTGATCCACATGGC
>NW_004567105.1:40452535-40473574 GCF_000260355.1 Condylura cristata
GCAGACCTCTCCTGACCCGCCCGCTGCTCCCCTCAGCAGTGTACTTCGACGATCTGCCTGTTCTACCCCCCACTCTGTCTCTGGTGAATCCTCTCACTGTCCTTGCACCTCTGGCCTGTACCCCAGTTCTCTGTGCATAAATAAATAAGTCTTAAAAAATATATATCTTAATAGGTCTCATAAAGCAGAACATTTTGACTACTGCATTCAACCTCTGAGGTAAAGTCTCATTTATAATCTAGTTATACTTAAGAACCTCAGAGAGAAAGTATTAAAGTCTTCCAGGTTTCTAAAATCATTGGATACATTTGAATCTTTAAATACTATCACCACTTCTATCCCTACCAGAAGAAAATCCCAAACTTAACCTGTTTCTTAAGTAATATATAAACATACATATTTACATGCATAATAAAAAAAATCTCAATTACCAGGTAGTTGACACTATTGAATAACAAATTTGAAGCTTGATTGACCAAAGTCTGGAAGGAAAGGGCTCAAAAAGGCTGCAAATATCCCACTCAGAAAGTGTGCATGTTTGAACAAGGTAGAACTAATGGAAATCAAAAATATCCACAGAGAATTTAGCATGAAAAGGAGTTATTGATCTTTCTTAAGAGAAAATTACAACTTTGTGGGAAAAAATGTACGTGGTTAATAACCAAAATGTGAAAAATGATGTTGAGTGTTGATAGAGTTCTGATTCCTCCCAGCCCTACAGGTCTCTTAGTTATTAAAAATCAAATAAATCAAGAACATCTTTCAGGGATTGTGGAAAATAATCTGTTCAAATGAAGTAATAGAGCATCATCATCCCTAGCAGCAGAGCTAAGCAGTTTATAATTCTTGGTGACTATATCTAGTTTCCTGACACTCAAAGTCATAAAAACCCCCAAGTCACACAGATTTCAGGTTTTGGAACAGATCACAGATGCTTCCAATTGTGGAATCAGAATATTTTTTGGAATGGAACTAATTCAGGGATTTAGCATTCCTTAGTTATTTTACCTTTGTTTATCCCACCATGGTTTTATAAGAAACACCATTGAAACTTGGTACATAATTCCATTGATGATGTACCCACGAACTCAACAGTCTCTGAGTGACTCAGTTATCAGGTGTGATACATGGAGATCAATCTCAAAGGCTGCATCTGAGGGCAGTAAGTGCCAATTAGCCCAGGTCTCCCAAATTCAGCATGGGAGGCCAGCTCTTGCCCAGAAAGGAAAGGTCCAAGTGTGCTTCAGCTACTTTCTCTGACCATCATGTAAAAAAGCTTGGACTTCTTAAAAGAGATTGGAGAACCATTAAATCATTTTCAGAGAGAGAGAGAACTGAACTTGTGTTTTAGAAAGGTCTCGGCTATACAATTATTAACTAGATTGGAGGTAGAGAACTAGCACAAGGGGGAAAAACAGTTTAGCTGTAATTTTATTTTTTATTTAATTTTTAATTAAGGTAATAGTTGAATAGCCCCATCAGTTACTGATACCATAGTATACCCACCACCGAATCACTCATAGTCTTCTGCCATATTCTATTGTGTTTGTCCCCTCATCCACCCATCTCCATTTGATGCTTTAATTCTGTAGTTAGCGTGTTGTAAGCTTGTCTTTATATGATAATAGTTACTTTACATTAGTGACACCCATGTGGTATTTATATTTCCCCTGATAATTTCTTTTTCTTTTTTTTTTTTTTAAAGCTTTATTTATTTGTGTATACAGAACTGGGGTGCAGGCCAGAGGCTCAGGGGCGGTGAGAGGCTTCACCAGAGACAGAGTGGGGAACAGAACAAGCAGATGAACAAAGTACACTGCTGAGGGGAGCAGCGGGTGGGTCAGGAGAGGTCTGCCACGCCATGTGGTCACCTCCGGGGCAGGCAGGAATCGAACTCATGCAGAAGCGGCTTCAAATTCTCAGTGCTGTGCTTTAACCCGCTGCGCCACTAGGGAGGGCCTCCCCTGATAATTTCAATTGGCACTATCCCTTCCTGCTCCATCCATGTTGCCACAAATGGCATGGCTTTATCTTTTTCATTGTTTAGTATTATTCCGTTGTGACTTCTTAAGCCACTAGTCTGTTTGGGGGCACTTAGATTAGTTTCATAATTTAGCTAGAGGAAATAATGTTATAATAAACATGGGGGCACCAGTTCCTTTTAAATTATTAGGGTAGATATTTAGGAGTAGAATTACTGGGTAAAATGGTATATCCATTTTTAATATTTTGAGATAGAGCCATGCTGTTCTGCATAAGAGCTGGAGCAGTTTGCATTCCCACCAGCAGTGTAGGAGAGCTCCTTTTTCTTGATTTGCATTTCTCTAATAAATTATAGTGAACATTTTTTCATATGCCTGTTTGCAATCAGAATGTCTCCCTTGGAGAATTGTCAGTTTATTTCTTCTGCACTTTTCTGCTTGCAGTTTTTGTAGAACCTTATGAGTTCTTTATATAGATAAATTGGTAGATCTGTGATATTGGTCCTTTGTCAGACACATGGTGTACAAATACCTTCTCCCATTCAATAGGGTGTCTTTTAATTTTGGTTATGATTTCTTTCACTGTGCAGACTTTCAGTTTAATGGAGTCCCAGTTGTTCATTCTCTTTTGGTTTTCTTGCTGCTGGGGATGAATTGCTAAAGGCATGACTAAAGCTTATGTCATGAAATAATTAGCCTATGTTTTCTTCTCCTTATTTTGATTTCAGGTTTTACATACAAGCCTTTGATACATTTTGAATTGATTTTTGTGTATAGTATGAGATAGTGGTCTAGTTTCATTCTTTTCCATGCAGCTGTGCAATTTGCCCAGCACCATTTATTGAAAAGGGTATCATTGTTCCAATGCATGTGCTTGGCTACTTTGTCATAAATTGTATATATGTAGCTATGGGTTTATTTATGGCCTCTCAATTCTATTTTATTGGTCTGTGTGTTTTCGTTCCAGAACCAGGCTGTTTTAAACATTATGACTTTATAATATAGCTTGAAGTCTGAAAGTATGATACCTCCATTCTCTCTCTTTTTTGCCAGGATCATATTCCATAGGAATATGAGGTTCCATAGGAATTTCAGTAGCATTTCATTGTAAGACTGTTGAATCCCTGTTTATTTTCTCTCTAGTTGATGAGAGTGGGGTGCTGAAAATTCTCTTGACACATTTTTTCCAATGTTTGTTTTCAAAGTTGATCATAATTGCCTAATATAGCTTGGTGCTCCTTCAGCTTTGGTGAATATGCATTTATGGATGTTATATCTTCTTGATTTTGAGTGTTCTATTCCTTAACCATTATGTAGTGTCTCTCCTTGTCTCCTGCTACTTTTTTAAAATCTATTTTGAAAATCTATTTTGTCTGATATAGCTGTGCCTGCCTTCTTTGGAGCCCCATTTGCTTGTAGGATTGCTTTCCAACCCATTTGTTTTCCAACCCATTACTTTGAGCCTGTTTATCTTTGGAGTTTAAGTGTGTCTCCAGGAGACAGGAGAAAGTTGGAGTCTGTTCCCTGATCCAACTAGATACTGTCTTTTGTGAGTTCAGTCTGTTTTCATTTAAAGTGATTATTGATATGTGATAGTCTGTTGTTCCCATTGTATTCTTAATTTTTGTAGATCACTCTGTTTCCTTATTCAGTTCCCTTTGTCTATTCCTCTTCATTTTCATTGTGCAAGCTCCTTATAATATTTCTTTGAACAGTGATTTAATGTTTGCCCAGTCCTTGAGTTTTTCTGTCTGAGAATACCATTATTCCTCCCTCCTATCTGAAGGACAGTCTAACAGAATACTCTCAGCTGGCAGATTTTCTCTTTAAGTGCTTGGAACAGGCCACTCCATTCTCTCCTCACTCTGTTTCTTCAGAGAAGTCAGATGTTAACTTGATCAAGGTAGCTTTATAAGCTATTTGCTTCTTCCACCTTGCCATCTTCAATATTCTTTGTCCTGAAGTCTTGAAAATTACAGTATATGTCTTGGTGTCAGTCTCGCTGTATTTAGGAGTGCTGGGATTTATTTAGCTTCTTGTATTTGTACAATTATTTCTTTCTGTATGCTTGGAAGTTTTACTCCATTATTTCTTCAAATACATTTTCTGTTTCTTTCTCTCTTCCCCTTATAGCATTCCCTTATTTTTATGCTGCATTTTCATGAAGTTGGATAATTCTTATACGGTTTCTTTATTATTATTATTTTTTTTTTTTACTTCATTTCTGTCTTTCCTTTTCTGTTGGGTTCTTTGTACTTATGCATCTTCAATTTTCCCAACTTTTTTCTCCAGTTATTCTATTCTACTTCTGTGACTTTCTCCTTAAATTTTCAACTCCCATATTTCCCTTTTTAGATTCTGAAACTCTATTTTTGTTTTTTTTGGGTTTTTTTAAAGATTTATTTATTTGTGCATACAGAACTTGGGTACAGGCCAGAAGCTCATGTGCAGCGAGAGGCTTCACCAGAGACAGAGTGGGGAGCAGAACAGGCAGATCGACGAAGTACACTGCTGAGGGGAGCAGCGGGTGGGTCAGGAGAGGTCTGCCACGCCATGTGGTCACCTCCCCGGAAGGCGGGAATCGAATTCATGTGGAAGTGACTTTAGCTTCTTAGTGCTGCGCTTTAACTCGCTGTGCCACCAGGGAGGGTCTATTTTTAGGGTTTTATTATCTGTCTTAAGTCCACTGGTTTTACTTTTTTTTTGTTTTTAAAGATTTATTTATTTATTCGTACAGAACTTGGGGTACAGGCCAGAGATGCGGAGGGTGAGAGGATTCACCAGAGACAGAGTGGGGAGCAGAACAGGCAGATCCACGAAGTACACTGCTGAGGGGAGCAGGAGGGGGGTTGTCAGGAGAGGTCTGCTGCGCCATGTGGATCTCTTCCGGGGCAGGCGGGCATCAAACTCAAGCGGAAGTGGCTTAAGCTTCTTTGTGCTGTGCTTTAATCAGCTGAGCCACCAGGGAGGGCCCTTACTTTTTATTTTTAAGAACTTTTTTTTTTAACTTTAGTTTTTTCTTTACCCCAGTATTAGTTTTGGAGCCCAGCCGCTCGATGTGGGATTTTCTCTGGGCTTGGCTCCTGGATCTTCCCCCCTTCACTAGGCTGGGATCTCACCAGTTGGGGCAGGTGCTGATGGCATCTTGTCAAAGGTCATGAGGACTTTACCAGTCTGAGCAGGTACCTACCCCCAACCAACCAAATCTCATGATCTCTTACTCAACTTTTAAAGCTCTGTTAAGACCAAAAGAAGCCTCATGAGCTTCTTTAAGACACTGCCAGTATATCTGGTGAGACCCCCAGATACATGCTAGGGAAGATGCCAGAATGGCAAGTCTTCTCAGTGTCTCTTGAGATCCTGTCTGTACCCGCCCACACTGGCAGAGGCTTATGACCTTCTGCAAGACCCTGCCAGTGTCTCTCCACAAATGAGGATAGCAGGTTGGTGCTCTGACCTCACAAGCTGCATTTTTTCCTTCATTTCTTTTACCTTTTCTGCCTAGGTTCTTTGTGCATTTGCATCTTTAATTATACCAATTCTTTCTTCCAACTGTTCTATTCTACATCTGTGACTTTCTTCCGAGATGCCCAAAAGGTTTCTGGTCTAGCCCAAAGGAGCACTTGGTGCTGTGTGTGAGGTCCATCCAGCCTTGGACCATTTACTGGACTTGACCCTTCCCCCAACGCCTACAGAATTTCTGGGCTCAGCCATATCTCCACCCCCACGCCAACTGCTGCTCTCACTGCCAAGACTTCATCTTTCCACTTGTCCAAATACTAATTTCACTGTTGGAAGAAAAAAAAATGGAGCCAAGAAATAGAGTTCTTTAAAAACATCTTATTAAAAAAATTTTGTGACATTTTTAAATTATTTCATTAAGAAACAAAATTATGAAATGTTAAAATTTTCAATATCTGAAGTGACAGAGAAAATCATATTCTAAAACTCAAGGACAAAAGTTTGCTTTGTTCTTCTACTTAAAAGCTTTGTCATAAATCACACTAAAAGTATCCAAAGAAAAATAACTATGAAAGAGTCCACCAACCCTAACTCTGCTTTAAAAAAATAAAATAAGAATCAGCATTGTGGATTCTCTAAGGGTCATAAATTATTTTGCTGTTTTTTAGTAATGCCATAATTATGTACTTAATATGATTAAAAGATGTCTAAAATCTTTGTGTTTGGCTTAGATGTTGAATTTTCTACATGTATTTAATATAACCCAGCATATATTTTAAAATATAAGCTCCAAAATGCTAATATTTAACTTTTCAACTTTATACATCAAAGATATAAGTAAATAATTATATCACTTGCCTTAACATTCTATCATGTCATAATATAAGATGGAACTGGATAGGGCGAGCTATTGAATGCTCAAGCCTTTAAGATGATGCATACAAAGCAAAATGCAACTTTGGGCATCTGGCCTGCAGACTTCAGTCCCCCTCAGGAGCTGTGCACAGCAGGGGGTCACAGTCCTGGCTATTAAAAATTCGCGGGTGTCTTGATCCTGGAATGTTCACACATTTTAAAACTCAATCTCTCCAAGTAGTCAATATACAAAAGAAGTGAGGATTTATGAGTTATTTTGGTAACAGACATTAAAAGAAGGTTTTTGAAGGCAACATAACAGAGGGTTAATTTTCTTACATAGGAATAGGATATTAGTGAATTATTCATCACACCTTTAGTGGTTGTTTGGTAAAATGTTCTTATATACAATTTAAATAACCAGAAAAATTAGGTGAGCAAATTTTTTAGCAAATATTTCAACCATGTTTCTACAAGTATTATTTAAGGAAGGAAATAAGATTTGTTGAAATACTTATTGTATACAGAAACATAACTGTTTGCTCACTAAATTCATTGTACATAGGAAAAACAGCATATAGAGACCTAAATAAGTTGTCTGCAGTTAAACACGGTGGTTGCATAAAATAACTAATTATAAAGCCCATCTATATAATTGACAATGATAGCTAATGCTAGATAGCTAATTAACAAATAGACCCATGAATGTTGAATATGGTATATACAGTTGTCCTACTACTAATTAACAGCTGTATGATAATTACATAACATCTATTTATGTAAGATATAATTATGTAAGTAATTACACCCACAATGCATAGGTTTTAAGTACTATGTGGTCTAACTCCTTTTATTCCACACATTCACCCAACAAACAATACTAAATGTTTACCACATTTCATATATTTCTGTGCACCATAGTGAGACACTCTTAGAAACTACTAGATCTATGACAACACCAAGTGATTGAGACTTTGTAAAATATCCAGAAAACAAATTGACACAACTGTTCGAATAGATTGATATTGTCTTCTTTGGATGCCTACAGCACAGCACCTATTTGAGACACACACTACCAAGAATTCCAGGCTCAAGGGCTATTGGAAACCACACACCAGCCAAGGCCAGTGCTGTTGCTACAAGCCCAAAGCTGACAAGAACCCAAATGTTATCAGCAGTAAAATGGATAAACTGGTGCGTTATGTAAAGATGCACATGACAGCCATGAAGGTGCATGAACTATAGTCAATAATGCAGATGAAGTCATCTAGTAAACAAACTGAGCAGCAGATACCAGGTACAAAGGTAGGTGAATGGAGTTTCTTCACTCAGTTCAAAAATCAGCCAAGTATAATGAGTGAGGGGTACCTATTTAGATGGTAAACTACAGAGAACAGGAAGGGTGGAGAGCCCCAAGTCAGGATACTGATACTTCTGTGGCAAGTGGGAAGGGTGGTATAATCTGGAAGTCACCATCTCATGGGTTTTCTGTTATGGGAGTCACATAGTTACTGTGTATCTTGTGTTTTCTAGATGGTAAGAGTGCTGTATTTCTCAATGAAAAAGTTGACCTAAGACTAACCCCACCCCTTCAAACACACACACATGCACATCCGCAAACACGCAAACACGTATATAGATAAATGATATATGTATATATATGTATGGATTCAGCACTATCTGTGAATATAGATATTAAGCATTTGTGCTTTGACTTCAGTACTTCCCAAATTTTCCACAATGAACAATTGTTATTATAGTGAACTGAAAAGTCAGTTCTAAAAATGAAGGCCATTAAGCCCACCGTGGATGGGCCTGCTGCTCATGGCTCAGGAGGGAGAGGAGAGGTGGAGGCTGGCCAGCATTCCAGAAGTGGATTTATGACTTTGCCTGGAGTAATAAAACACGCTAGTTACTTGCTCAAGTCCTTTGTGTGCTGGGCTAGCTAAGGAATATTCTTGTACTTTGACAACCATGAGAGCCCAGTAGACAGAGGGGTGCAAAGTCACAGGAGAGGGCCCTTCATGTACCCCCAAGCACCAACTCCAAGACCCGTCTATCTCCCTCCTTTTCTCTACCAACTGTCTGGTATTCTGTACCTAACACAGCTTCCTAGTGTCCCTTAACATCTTCCCTTTCTTCTTCCCAGTGATCTCAAGTTTCCAATTGTTCTGAAATCCTATGCCAGCTTTTCTCTGAGAAAAACAGATTATCTGTTCCAGACTCAACAGTACACCTTTCCCTTCCTGTAGTGCTGTGGTGCCCCTCGCTCTCTCTTACACAGGGACATTACAGCCTCTTTCTCACACAGAGCGGACATGAGGGACAGCTGTGCCATGTAGCTGGTCTTTGGAATGTGCCAGCCCAGACCCACTGTGCTTGGTAACAGTCCTGGCTCCACATGAAGAGTGATAACTTCCTGGGAAGGCTCAGCCAGAGGCTCCACACCTAGAAACAGACTGCCTCCAGCAAGAGCTGGCACTGTCCTGGGCCAGCTTGCAACACTGAGGTGAAGTCCCCAAATGACAAAGTTAGAATATGACAGCATAGACCTTGTCTCTTCTCCACACGGATACTTATTTTTTTTAAGGATTTATTTATTTATGCTCACAGAACTGCAGTAGAGGCCAGAGGAGCAGGGGCAGTGAGAGGATTCACCCAAGACAGAGTGGGGAGCAGAACAGGCAGATCGACGAAGTACACTGCTGAGGGGAGCAGCGGGAGGATCAGGAGAGTTCTGCCACGCCATATGGGTCACCTCTGGGGCAGGCGGGGATCAAACTCAAGCTGAAGTAGCTTCAGCTTCTTAGTGCTGTGCTTTAACCCACTGCGCCACCAGGGAGGACCCCACAGACTCTTATTTTTAAGAGCAGTGTTAGACACCAAGCTGCCACGACTGGTAAGTTTTTCATTTGGGTTGAATTTTGAAGCACAAATGTTTTTCAGTAATAATTGTCAAATCATCCAAAAAAAAAAAAAGCCTAGTGAAATTGTCATTAATCAGATTTGTTGGTAAATGGCACTTGTTAAAATGTGCTGAGTGATGAGCTCTTGAACGAACATTGTTGTGCACCAGTCGCCAAGAAGCAGCAAGGTGATATATCTTTCCAGGACTATTGATTCTTTCTATAAACAAATATAAAGTACTGGGATCTTTGTATGAGCCAGTTGACTTTAATCATTTCTTAAATATTTTCAGAAATTAAACCTCTAGTGAAAGTGATTTTTCTCCCTTTGAAAACAGCAGAGGAATGGAAGACGGAGCTCTGGTGTGGGAGGATAGAAAGGACTTGCAGGAACAGTTGAATGGAACCAGGACACCAGAGGCCAGTTCAGTGACTGATGAAGAGCTCTTCCTTTCCAAAGAAGAGTTTAAAAGTGCTGGAGAACATTTCTAATACTCTCTTGAAATAACAAACTAACAAAATTGAATCAAAGTTAATGGATTTCAAGGGAATATTTCTCCCACCATTTAAACCTCATCATGTACATCGGTGTTCAACTGAAAAGAAAAGTTTTTTGTTTTTTTTTTAAGATTTATTTATTTATTCGTACAGAACTGGGGTATAGGCCAGAGATGCGGAGGGCGATAGGATTCACCAGAGGCAGAGTGGGGTGCAGAACAGGCAGATCCACGAAGTACACTGTTGAAGGGAGCAGCGGGCGGGCCAGGAGAGGTCTGCTTCGCCATGTGGGTCTCCTCCAGGGCAGGCGGGGATAGAACTCATGGGGAAGTGGCCCAAGCTTCTTTGTGCTGTGTTTTAACCCGCTGTGCCACCAGAGAAGGCCCTAACTGAAAAGTTTTTAACATTAGTCTACTGTTGAAAAATTTTTTGCGTTTGGATCGGTTCCCAATCGTCTTTCCCCAAGAGAACAATTTGGATCACATATGGAAAAGGCCAGAAGAAGAGATCTCTCCAACCTCTTTACACAGGTTCAGATGCTGTTTCTGTTAGCTCAGGAGATCTATGAATAAATCCTTGGAAAGTATTCAAAGGAGAAAAAGTCAAGGGCCCCAAAGTGGCAAAATTGCTAGAGACAAATAGCTTCAGAAAAGGCAAAGCCACAACACAACTTCAGGGGTCCAGAGACTGACTGCCATTAGTAATATATTAAAATACAAAGATTAACCAAAAAATTAAATAGTTACATATAAAGATATGTGCAAAATCTACATGAGAGAAACAACAAAATTCTAATAAAAGAATGCATCTAAATAGATGGAGAGGTGTCTACTTTCATGTATGGGAAGATTTGATATTGTCATCATTCCAGTTCTTCCCAAATTAATCTATAAATTTCACATAGTTTCAATCAAAATTCCAGTAATTACTTTGTTGAAACTGACAAATTATTTTAAAGTTATATGGAAAGGTAAAAACTCAAGAATAACCAACACAATTACAGAAGAATAAAAGCCTAAGGACAGATATTACACAACTTCAAGACATATTCTAGAATATATGATTCAAGACAGGGTTTGGTATTAATGAAAGAATGGACCAGTAAATTGATAAGATATGTTAGAAACCCCAGAAATAGACTGGAATCAATTTATCTTTGACAAAGGAACAAAGACATTTCAATAGAAACAGAGTAATATTTTCAACACATTATGTTGGAACAACTGGACTTTCACATTAAAGGGGAAGTAAAGAACCCAGATTCAGCCCTTACAACCCTTACAAAAATTTACTGAGGCTGTATCATAACCTAAATATGCAATAGAAACTTACAAAACTCCTAAAAGATAGTAACATTATATGAGAAAATCTAGATGACTTTACATTTGGTAATGATGTTTTAGAGATACCAAAGATATACAACACCAAAAAACTGAATAAGTGAACTTCATTAAAATTTAAGACTTATGTCTCTGAAAATCACTGTGAAGAAATGAAGACAAATTTCAAGATGGGAGAAAATATTTGCAAATACATACCTCATAAAGTGCTGCAAGCCAAACTATATAAACAACTAGAATTCAGTGAAAAGAAAACAATAACTTATATAGAAAAGATATGAACAGATACTTCACCCAAGAAGTTATACAGATGGCAGGTAAGCATATGAAAAGGTTATCAATATCATACATCATTAAGGAACTGCAAATTAAAACAAATGAGCTCACATGATAATGGCCAAAATCTGAAACAATGATAACACCAAATGTTGGTGAGGATGTGGAACAACAGGAATTCTCATTTATTGCTTCTGGGAGTGCAAAATGGCACACCCACTTTGGAAGACAGGCAGTTTCTTACATAACATAACTGTACAAATGCTTACTATATGCAATTACCAGAACTAGCAATCATAATTGTTGGTATTACCTCAAGGGAGTTGAAAACAGATGCTCATACAAAAAGTGCGTTAGGGCATATATAACAATTCATTCATAATTGCCCAAACTTGGAACTAACCAAGATGTCCATTAGTAGCAAATTGAGTAAATAATCTGTATTACATTGAGAAAACAGAATATTATTCCACCATGAAAAAAAATAAGTTATCAATCTATGAAGACATGGAGGAAACTTTAATGCATTGCACTGTTAAAATTGTTGATCTGAAAGTGAAACAGGTGGCCAGGACAACAGGGCAAGGCCAAAAGGAAGGCTGGAATGGCCATCCACCCGCCCAGGCTCTGAGACAAGAGAGTCACCAAAAAGCACCAAAAGACCCAAAAGCCAAAACTAAGGGCTACAGCAAAATAATACCCACCCAATAGGTTCCTATGGGCTATAGCTTAACAAAGGACAGTGCCCATAAGAGGGCAGGTCACTATGGGCTTTCACCCACATGCACAATTACATGAGACCTCAGGTTCCAGGATCAAAACCATGGGGTTTATTTCACAACAGGGGAAACAAAGAGCTTACTGTGTCCACAAGTGGCTGGTTATCTCACCCAGATATTATCAGTGACGATTGCAACCAGTCACCAGGAGTGCTGGACAGTACTGGCCAGTAAAGATGGTCACTAATGGCCCTTCAGAGGCAGTGTCAGAGACAACCAGTGTTAACAGCTCTTTGTAAGTTATTTTAGCTATATCAACAACAAAAAGCTCTTTGAGACACCAAGCCCAGGGCATTTGGTGCTCTCTTCAGGCAATGTCAGAAACAGGCAATGTCAAAACCAGAGATCAGAGGCCCAGCCTCTGACACAGGCCTTCATCTTTTTTTTCCCCCTGTTAGGAGGTCGGCTGTTGGATGTTTCTTGTCTTCCTTCTTTGGAGACCAAGGACGGTGTCTTCGCATTCTTTCTTCTTCGGAGTCAGGTATTGTCTCTCCAATCAGCTCCCACTGACCCTGGCTTATATCCTCTTTCAGGATGCACACCCACAAGTCTGATTGGAGCATTTTTTAATCCTTTGGCTGACTGGACCATTTAGCACCAATCAGCTAATAGCTTCTATCTCATTGGTCCATTCCACCATCCAGGAAAGTGCTGTTACATAAAAGGGCTTTGAGGAGCAACTGCCACAATGGACAAAGGGGAAATGACTGACTCTGAGGAGCAACAATCACAACTGACATGTGGTGGAGCAGCAAGGTGAAAGAATACCCTGCTCCTGCTGCTTCCTAGAGCTGAAGGTTACATACTATATGATTTCAATTATGTGACATTTTGGAAAAGGTGAAACTGCAGAAAGAGTAAATTAACTGTAGTTGCTGAGGGAAGGAGGGATGAATAGGTGGAGAAGGGGGTTTTGAGGACTGTGAAATTATTCTGTATGATGCAATAATAGTGGTTATATGTCATAACATATTCATCCAAAACCCATACAGTGTACAGCAGATGGAGGAAACTAATGTAAACCAAGGATTTTAATTAATAACACTATCAATATTTGTTCACCTAGTATAACAAAAGTATCACAATAGTATAAAATATTAAAAAGTAGGGAAACTAGGAGTCCTCCTGGTGGCACAACAGGTGAAAGCACAGAATTATGAAGTGATCCACAACCACTGCAGCACAAGTTCGATTCCAGGCCAGGGAGCTGACACACATGGCACGGCAGACCTCTCCTGACCTTCCTGCTACTCCCCTCAGCAGTGTGCTTTGTGGATCTGCCTGTTGCGCTCCCCATTCTGTCTCTGGTGAATCCTCTAAGCCCCCACCCCTCTGACCTATACCCCAGTTCCCATATGCATATATAACTATTTTGTTTAAATAGGGAAATTGAGAAGGCAGCATATCAGAACTACTTTTCCTCAATTTTTCTGTAAATCTAAAAAATGAATTGTATTAAGACTTAAGCCAAGAAGCTGTATGTGTGTGTATGTGTTTTAGGACTTTAATATCCATATAGCCTATCTTCCTCACCTTTCAAGTGCAATGGTCAGTTACACTGACAGAGTGTCACTTCCTGAGAGCCACCCTGACAACCCTCTTCATCCTATTTCTGCATTTCCATTCTAGAATCATTCTCTCCATCTTAAGCTCTTCCCTTATACCTACTTTTGTGCACTTTAACTAAATGACTACTGCAAGAGAGATTTATCTGACTGACTTGGCCAGCTGAGGAAAAGTTCCTTGAGGCCTCATAATGATCTGTTGGCAGCTGCTGTAATCACCCATTTACTGTAGTCCCTTGTGATACGTGGGCGAGCTGGCTGCTGTGATGACCCCAGATGGAATGTTTGCTCAGAATGGAGGCTGTTTAGAGGAACTACAAACAATGCTGCTCTGGCCTTCCCACAAGCCTCCAGGGAGGGGAATGTAGCTGCAGGAACTGACTCAGAAAGTTCACACTCACCCATGGGTCAAACTCCCACCCCTCTTTGCTGTTGCCATGGTGGGGTGTTCTCCCCAAAGTGAATGGCTAGTCACAGAGCACTTTCGACAGACTCTATTTGGTCCTGTCACCATTGAATGGATAGAAACAAACTGATGAGCACCCCAGACCCCAGGAGACCAAGAGTCAACAGGCCTATTGTCTTCACTGGGACAGAGAGGTTGGGGTCACCCTTACGTGAAGTTCCCTGAGAAAGTGCAGCGGGTGAGGCTATTTACTACATAGCCAAGGGCCAGCTCTGCCTGAAGAGGAGTGAGCAGAAGTTCCCACACTGAAGGAGTGCTTGCCTCAACCTCAGATGAGGTAAAGTTACTTCCTAGAATGTGGGAGTACTTAGAATGCCCTGAAACTATCGTGGAACTTACTGTCATTCCACCTAAAATTCACAGTAACAACAGAGCACTTTTGCTTAATTTCTTGGCTAGGAATACTTAGAACAGATAAGCACTCTCTTGGGGGATTCCAGGACGAATCTTGACAAGATGGTTCAGTAATTTGCAGAATTGCTCCTTGTATGAAGCACAGAACGCAGAGAATGAAGGCCATCAGACCAGCAGTTGGAAACTGGATCTGGCCCCTCTGAGGCATGAAGCTGAGCAACTCATGCCAACTTTGGGGCCTTGGTTCCACAACTCAGAGGACAGCACTTGCTCTGTGAGGTGGTTGTGGGAATCTGCAGTGACTTATATCGGAAAAACAGGATGAGCCCTGAGAGATGCTCAGGTGTTACAGTCAATTATTGATTACTCCTGAAAATAAAAATGATGGGAAGGTAAATTTTGCAGCAAAAATGCTGCAAATATTTAAAGTAGAAGTCTCTTGAGATGTAAGTGGCTGCATCCTGAAGGCTTGAGGGTAGTCATCATGTCTTTTACAGTCCTGATCCTTGAAAGAGGCACGCAGAGGAAACCACTGAACCTTAGAGCAGGAAAAACAGTCCCCTGCTTTAAGCACTTCTTTCTGAGAAATGAAGCAAGTCTTGTTTTTGCCACACAGATTGCCATCAATCAGAGTTCTGGTCTGCAAGCAAAATAAATGAACTTTGGTAAATAAACAAACGAACGAAAAACAGGAAATATCAGCTTGCTCACAAACCACACGGGAGACTGGAGAGCCAGTTACAAAACCAGGCAGGATCCAGCAACCAGCGGGAAGTCACAGAACACAGCCAGTACCCCTCACTGAGGGAGTCCAGGAAAGGAATGCCCGTAGTGTTCTACCTCTCCCAACTCCTCAGGCAGCTCCTGTGCTACAGTGATTGCCTCACGGTGGCATGCAGAATCAATAATTTACTTTTCTGGATGTCTGATCATACTTATAAACCTCTTCCTAGCATACTCACAAATCTCTAAAATCTCCATAGTTCCTCTTATTCATCTTACAGTTTTTCAATATGTAATTGTTTCTTCTGGCACTTCCTTCTGCATGCAGCATGAGGTGGAAGTGTGTTTGCGTCCCTCTCTTGGGACAGGGTCTGAAGTGGTGTGAAGCACACAGTGTGGTCTGAGGCCACCAGGTATAGGACAGGCAGGTTCAGGGTTGATTTGATAAAAAAGATAAAGGATCCTGGAGTCCTCATTGATTTAACAAGCCTTTAATTGTGAAGCAGACAACCAGATACTGGCAGACCAGCACAGAGGGAGACCGGGAGGCCGAAAGACTAGGAGGCTGGGAGGCTGGAAGACTGGGAGGCTGGAAGGCTGGGAGGCTGGGTGGCTGGGGGTCTGGGAGACTGGGAGGCTGGGAGGCTTGGAGGCTGGGTGGCTGGGGGTCTGGGAGACTGGGAGGCTGGGAGGCTGGAAGGCTGGGAGGCTGGGGGTTTGGGAGACTGGAAGGCTGGGAGGCTGGAAGGCTGGGAGGCTGGGGGTCTGGGAGACTGGGAGGCTGGGAGGCTGGAAGGCTGGGAGGCTGGCTGCAATGAGCCTCCCCATCCACACCATCTCCACAGTCTTTGGCTTCTTTCTGGCTTTTCTGTCTTCTTTCCTTCCCAATCTCTGTGATCTCTTAGCCCAGGCTGCCATTTTTATAGATACACACACCCTGTGTTCTCTAGCTTAATCTGCCCCATGCTCACACTTCTAAACTGTTTTCTTTTTCCTTTTTTTTTTTTGCAACAACAAAATATCAAGTGTGGGCAGTGAAACTTAGAAAGAAAATTAGGCTAGCAGCCGAGGCTAAAAAGAGTCTGAACAGGGCCCTCCCTGGTGGTGCAATGGGTTAAAGACAGCACTATGAAGCTATAGCAGCCACTGCAGCACCAGTATGATCGCTGGCCAGGGAGGTGACCCACATGGTGTGGTCATTACCCACCCACTTCTCCCCTCAGCAGTATGCTTCATCAATCTGCCTATTCTGCTCCTTGCTCTATCTTTGGTGAATCCTTTCACTCCCTGCACCTCTGACCTGTACCCCAGTTCTGTATGCATAAATAAATCTTTTTTTTAAAAAGTCTGAGCTACTACATTTCCCTACATTTGTGTAGCAAAGTGACGTCAATAAAAATAATACAGTGAAACAAAAACAAAAGACCCCAAGGTGACAATATAAAGGTTCTCTTTGCGTCTGAAATGAAGAAGAAAGACTAGACAGTTTATCTTCATGAGCAGTATTGAAAAGAAGCCATAGAATAGCTCTGGTGGACACCCATGCTTTTAGTGACAAGGCTCTGGAAACCCAGGCCTTAGAATAAAGGACAATGCAGGAAGAGGGGCCTCAGTGTCCAATAAGTAGCAGTATCAACAAAGGTGTTTCTTTCTTCTGACTCTCCACTGACTCCATGAGCACAAGAGCCTCCTTCAGGGCCAAGACCCTGAGCTTGCCACCAGGTTCCTGACCAAACTTCCTCTTCCACATCCCATGAAAGAGTGAAGGCCACTCGAGGACATGATATTCCTGCCTGCCTGACTCCCAAGCACCTTCTGTTCTGGCAAGGAGAGGCTGAACCTCTGAGAAAGTCCCCATAGTGTAACCCATGGCTGGAGCCAAATACTGTTACAGGTGGTGCCACTGGAAGGGAGTGCTGGTGAGGGGAGATAACCCCAGTGAAATGAGAACAAAGTATCACGTTTGGGTGGAGACTGAGCAGAAGCAGTCCCCAGGATTTCAGTGTTGGGGATTCAGCCTTTGAGCATTCAGTTTTCAGGATTTCAATATTTTTTGGCTCTTCAGTGATTCCGGCATCAGCAATTTCTGCCCCCACCATGCTGACCTTCAAGAAGGCTGTTGTGGGCCTCTGAGGAAAGTGGAAAAGCTTCCAGCAGCCAATCTCAGAGAGGAAAAGTTCAGAGGCTTTGCAAGTAGTCAAGTGATTGAAACTGTCCCTGATTTTGCCGCTGTTACAGCCTAGTGGGGAAGGCAAAGACCAAGAGTCAGGTATCTCACTAAGCTGTGAGCCTGTGGGCCATTTGTTGGGTGCTGTTTTGAGTATCACTTGTCAGGTGCTGTTGGGGGGCATCTCTCAGCTCCAGGAACATCTCCTATTGTGTCTGCTGTTGTCTTTGTAAGTTGAGGCCCAATCTAGAGTCTGGCTGCCATGTGTTCCATGTTTAGGACTTTAAAACACTGAACACTGCTTTGGGGGAGGTAAAGGCCATTTTGGTCCTCAGTAACTTTATTTTTCCCTGGGTTTATTAAATAAATCCCATTGTGTTCTCTGAGCCTGGATAGTCTTACAATTGTGTAGGTAGGTGAAGAACCCAGACAGTGACTGGTAACCTATTTGGACAGTGTCCTTGGGTAGTTTTTCTACTCCCTGCTGCCCTGGATCAATAAAGCTCCAGGCTTAGTCTATGCCCTGGGCCCCCAGAACGTGCCCTTTCTCAGCATTCATCAAACACTCAGTTCGGCTGTGGATGTCTGTCCAGGTGAGCCACCAACTGCCCGATTCTGGATGGCTTGTGCTCAGCCCACTGAGACCAAGCCCATGCCTGAGATCTCGAGCTTGTGAGCATTCGTGGGAATTGCTCTGCCCTCTAGAGTTTCGGGGCCTCCTTTCTCATTTTTCTCTCACCTTTAACCTCCTTCTGCCCTCCTGCCTCTTCTTTTTACCAGACCCTGGAAGAAGGAGACCCTGCATGGTTCTAGGTTCCATGAGAAGAGTCTGGCTCTCAATATCAGTAGTGAAGGAACAGAGTGGACCCCCTTGTAGGGTGGGTGAATTAATCAAACTTTTTACACCATTAGCCTCTGTGTTATCACCTATGGCCTTGATAGTGCCAAAGCAGAAGGCACTGGGAGCATGGGTACAGGGCACACACGCCTGATTGTGAACACCTGAAGCATGGGTGTGCACCATGTATGTGTGTGCACACCTGAACCTAGAGGCTGAATAAAGGCAGCTGCAGAAGCAGTGACAGAGAGGATGAGCAGTATGACTACAGAAGAGGTGAGACCTCCAGATAATGGGAGAGAGAGAACACCTGAGAGCCCAGAGAAAGAGTATAAAGATTTACACGGGGGTGGGAAGCTCCTTGCATGCCAGCCTCCCTGCCTGCATGCCTGATGGGTGTCTGGGACAGCCAGGTGTTAGTTATCCACATGGACATACATATTTCCCTTCATATCCCCTGTACATGGGTCACTCTTCCCTTGGACTCTCTCGCTGAGGGGGTTGCCTCAGGCCCTGATGTCCCTGGGCCCTTGTGACATGACTTCAGTGTGCCCTTTTCCCTTCATTTAAAGAACAGAACAGGATCCCTAAAGGCTAGGAGCCTAGGAAACTGAGGTCAGCAAGAGGACATTACTTTCCTAAGCAGAAGTGAGAAACACCTGTCAGACTTGGAATAATTAGCCTCCACTGCTGCTCCTCAAGGCAAATTGTCACTCATCACAGGTTTAACCCCTGGGAGAGCTGAGCAGAGTGGAACAAGGAGGAGAGAGGGAAAAAGCTAGGGACCAAGATGGGGAGGGACAGGAGATGGACACACAGCAGCTGCTTCCTGCATTTCTCATTTCTACCCAGGAGGGCTGGGGTGGGGTTGTTGATCTCATTTGCACCTTCACATTCCTCAGGTAAAATGTGACCAACGTGTCCTACAGTATGACTTTGCATTTTCTTCAGGAAATATAGTCAGAACCAAAAGTCCAATGCGATTTAACTGAAGATAAACAGATAATAAGCAGTTGGGGTAAGAAGTAAATAAGTGTGGGTTTCATAATTCTCCTACAGGCAGAGTGGAGTGACTGGTACCAACTTTGCTTTTCAGTTTTTTATTTAGAGACACAGATACTAACAGAACTTCAAAGATAGCACAAAGAAGTCATGCAGCCCCCCTTAGGCCCCCGTCTCCCATAACTACACTACAACATCAAACCCAGGAATCTGGCCATGGTTTAACATGTGTGTGGTTGTGTCATTTCATTTCTTGTGCATATTTGCATAACCACAACCACAATCCAGACCCAGAAATGTCCCATCAACACAAAAATCTCCCTCCTGTGGCAGGCCCTCCTTAGCCCTCCCTAACTCCTGGCAGCCACTAATTGATTCTCCAAAGGTCACTGTGGAAGACAAGGCAGGGAGTGTGGCAAACAGCACGAAGGGACAGCCGGGAGGACACTGGATGGCAAACAGGGTCCTACAAGATATACAAGGCCTCGGGAGGACAGGCTCAGCACGCTCAAGACACTGCTTTATTAAAACATCTCTACACACTTACTACAATGACTAACACAGTGGTGATATCATATGCTAGTGAGCCTTCAGAGAAGCTGAGCATTGCCAATGGGAATGAAAATAGGCGCCACCACAGTGGGACTTCTTTGTACCAATTTCAATATCTCTAGTGTCAATGCTAGAACACAGATCTCTTCAAAATGATCTCTGTTAAAACCTCAGTTTAATTCAGCACCCTGGCAATACAGCATCGCTGGGATCTGGGCACCCTCCCCTGGCCACCTGCCCCACATGCTAGCCCCATGCCTGTCCCACGACGCCTTGTCCTGGCAGGCCTGTCTGGACTATGCTGATACTCAGAAGTCCCCAGGTTTCTGGCACAGCACAGCCCCCTGCCACTGTCCACCAGGAATGTTGCCCTCCTCTGCTGGTCATCCGAGACTTGCCCTTTGCTATCACAAATGCCATCTTGTATTTTGATTGCACTTGAAAACCTCTCTTTTCCCCACAAATGTGGGCATGATCCACATCTGATGCCAGCCTGTCTCCACATGCAGGAGGTACTCAGTAATGTTTTTCAGCTAAACTTTCAGCAAGCCTGGTGAGGAAAGTGGCCCCACTTTTCAGATGCAGAAACTGAGAGTTACAGTCTGGATTCCTTCATAACACACAGTGAGGGTTTTCCTCCTTACAAGGCATTGTCAGCTTTTTGTAGAAAACTCAAGAAACATAATCCAGAACGTTTTTAAAAATTCCTATGAAATCCCACCCTCACTGCCAACAGGTAGGCTGGTAACTTCTCAGACACCTGTGATGGCCTTCCATTTGCATGTTGCTAAGAAGTTTCAAATTCGACTAAGAATAAACCGAATACCAAAAATGAAAGCAGGAACCTGGAAGTCTGCGGCCAGCTGGCCAGGCTGCAGGTGGACACCTGGCAGCGGGACCCACCTCTGGGTCCTGCCAGAAACACGCTTTAACTATTTATAAAAAGCACCCAACCTTCTTGATCATTTCTTTTTGTTTGGGAAATGCACATTGGATCCACAATGAGCGGTCACTTCACACTTATGAGAGTAGCTATTATAGATAGACAAGAAACAAGCATGAGGCAGGCAGTGGGGGAAAGGGACCCTAACAGTGCTGGTAAGATGTAAACCCTTGTGGCTGCCAGGAGAGACAGTATAAAGATTCCTCAAAAAGTTAAGAATAGAAATTCCAGGTCCTCCCTGGTGGCGCAGCAGGTTAAAGCACTGCACTAAGAAGCTGAAACCACTTCCGCATGAGTTCGATTCCTGCCTGCCCCGGAGGTGACCACATGG
>NW_004567105.1:40473777-40479911 GCF_000260355.1 Condylura cristata
TAGTTATGCCCCTTCTGGAGAGTTATCTGGAGACTATGAAAACAGTAATCCAAAAAGACATGTGCGCTCCTGTGCTCCTGGCAGCATTATTGATAATAGGCAGCAACTAGATGCTGTTTCCAATCCATCAGTTTGTGACCCGATAAAGAGGGTAAAGAGGGAGGGTTCTGAGCACTGTTCAGCTCTGAGTAACGGGGAAGTCCTGCCACTGGCAACAGTAAGGGCACTTAGTGACCTAAATCAGAAACAGAAAAAGTGAATGATTTCATTCATATAGAGTAGATAAAAAGCCAAGCCAAATAAAACAAAAACAGACTTCTATAAAAACAAGAATAATAAAAAAGTAACATTCCATCCAAGAGTAGAGAAAATCTGGAAGTGTTATTGGATAAAATATTATGCAGTTAAGGTGTTTGCAGATAAGAGAAATAGCATCCAAAACCAAGTCAGGAATTTTTCCTATAAAGGGACAGGCAGTCAATATTTTAGACTCCATGGATCACATAGTTCATCACTTGATTCCTTTGCTATCCTGCAAAAACAGACCAGGAATTTGCAGGAAAATGGATGATGGTAACAAGTTCCAATAAAATGCCCCTTAAACACAGACTGGAAACAGCAGTTCAGGGCTCTGACACACTCAAGCTGAAAGGAAAACAGAAGTCATTGCAGTAAATGGGACTCAGCTTTCTAGAATCAGATGTTGTACAAAGATGCAGATTCTCCATGTGGCATGCCTTTTCCACTAACAGGATTTTCTGGGAACTCCCTTTGGGTGAGAGAAAAGGGACACGTGCCTGGATCACAGCCTTGGTGTTGTGTGCTGGCCTCTCTGGCCTGGGAGGGCCTCTGAACCAAAGGGAGTGTGGTTGTGATATAAACTGGAAGTGAAAACACACTTATGCAAAGTAGAAGAGCATTTCTAGAAGCCCCACATGAACAGGCTAAGCAGCTCCTTGTTCAGGAATACACCTACCTTGTAACTTTCCAGAATGGAAGTTCACGCAGAGCGGCACGGATTCGGTGGGGGCCTGCCCTGCAGGGGATCACTGGCTGCACAGTGACCACTTCATGGGCTTTGAACTGTACACATATCTTCTCTGCCTCCCTGTATAATCCAGGAGATCTGGGTGTCATATGAAACTAGTGCAGAATGTAATTCCTGTAGGAGAAGAAGCAGGAGCCAGCCCCCAGCCCTGCCTGCACCGCCCCACATCCAGCTTTCTGCTCTGAGGGGCTTCAGCTCAGAAGTGTCTGGCAGGAGCCCAGGCTGCAAAGAAAAGGAAAGCTCAGTGCTGCACAGCTAGTTGCAGAGAAAATGCAGTGGTGGTCTCATAGCCAGCAGGATGCGGTGTTCACAAGGAGGCAGGTTATGGCCCAGTCCTGCTGCTGCCTCCTCTGGAAAGAGAGCTGGGCCTTAAGTCCTTGGACTGAGCCCATCACAGAGAGACACAGGTGAGGGGCTGGATACCGGTTCCCCACCTACTTCAGACCCACCTTCTCTCGGCAACTCGGTTTCAGCTTTTTCCTCAAGAAGGTTGTATAGGAAGTGAGAATTAACAACATGAATTTAGGTCATTGCTGGACATAGGGACCTAGTGATAATGTTGGTTATTCTTGTTTCTAAAAGGTAACTTCTATTTATTTGGCAAATACTTAGATTTATTGACGATGGCTTGGGGACAGAAAGATGGAGTTGACGCTCTGGTCTGCATTTCATCTTCAGAACAAACCTGAACCCCAGGCTGGGGAGATACCTCAAGAATAAAACACTAACTTCATCCACCAAGACACACCAAGGATCTATATTAGGTGCACAACACTCTACGCTGAGTGAAAATGGAGAGACCAGCCTTTATTCACTGCGTGCACTGGGATGGTCCAGTTGTTCAGACAGCATTGAGCGTAATGGCTCAACAGCTGGGACCCCTGCGTTCCTCCTGGGCCCTCAGCAGCTCCTGAAGCCCCACTCTCACATACCCTCTAACCCAGGCAAACAACTTGAAAGGTGAACAGGAATGAACCCTGTGCAAAGCAGACTTATCCATTTGACTCCCTTTAAGGGAAAATGGCCCCTCCTTCTTATGCCACAATTATTCATTCTGCACTCTTCCCTGAGTAACCTTCTACATGGTTGCACACACCCAAGGAGCAAGGAGTCCTAGCTCTGCACAATCAGAAAGCAGGTGCAAAGTCATGAAGTCACAGGTAGGAAGGCAAGGCTACCTCAATCTCTGGTAGAGGAAGGTCTCCCCACTGTCTGTGAGGTAATGCTTGTTTGGGCCTTGAAGATTATCCAAGTTTGACAGGTGGCCAGGGTGAGGAGAGTTTTCTCTTAGAGGCACCCCTGGACAGCACTAGGGGAGACCCAGAAGGCACTGGGTGTTCTGAGGAGGGGCACAGGATGAGCCTGGAGTCAGCTGGGCTGTGTCCATGGCAATTACCAAAGCCGTGAGAATGTGCAATTGTGTAGATGACTCAGTCTATACCCTGGGAGCAGTTAGTTGTCATCTCAAGGATCCGTATCAAGGAATCTACTTTTCCAACAATCTGGGTTTGCCTTTAGAAGGTTCTGGGCAGCAACTTTCTGAGTCAACTCTCCAAGCCCTCAGCTCTGGGATCTCCTTTACTTTGTATGCTAAACACACTTCTCTGCTGGTCCTGTGATGTGTTCTAGACACATGGCATGTGCAGAGGTATCCTCAGACACACCCATCTTTGCAGGGATAGGAAAGGTGAGCCTGGTGAAGCTAACACTCCACAAAGAACCAGTCTTCTGGGCATCCCTATGAGGGAGACTGACCCCAGCTCCAACAGAAGCTTCATCAACAGCTTTGATAAGGCTTCACATGAGGACAGAGCTGGTGGGTTTGGCTTACAGGGTAGGAGTCTGGCTGTTGGAGTCCTGCTTGCTAACAATAAAGGTTTGTCACCAAATTCATGAGCCTAGCACAGAGGCCCACCATTCAGGTGGGAACAGCCATCATGGCTTCAGTCTGGGATGACCAGTCAGGGAAGTGCCTTCCCGCTGAGATTAATGTCAACCAAGCTAGACCACAGGTTCTAGTGTAGGGAAAACAGGAGACTGGACCACTGAACTCCTTAGAATACAACCCAGAGGATTCCAAGGGGGACTGCATATGACTTCATCAATAGATTTTGAACCCAGTACTAAGCAGTTAACTGCTATGCAGTTTGAGTAGCAATGACAACATTTGCTGACTGTGAAGAAGGAGAGAGGGCCAAAAGCCAAAGAATGCAGGCCGTGGGCTTTTTTAAAGCACTAAGTTTGTGGTACTTTTTTACAGCAGCCACAGAAAAGGAATACAACGCCTTAGGTATGCTAGTAAGACAGCAATAACAAAGCAATCACCTGCAATGTTTTGTTTTTTTTTTAAGATTACAGCTTAATGTTTATCAAAGTTAGTTTGTACTGTAAGATGACAGATGAATTGCTAGGACACAGATGTGTCACTCCACAAGACAAATGACTTCCGGCTTTTCCTATTTTGCACTTTTTTTGTTGCTACCTCTTGCCAAGTCATCTGGAGGGTCATGTACAATGAATGGTTCCCACCATTGTACAGCAAGGGGCAGAATGTTCTCCTGAGAGTAAGAGCAGAAACCTTCAAAGTGCACTTCAGCCACACTGTCTTTGCCAGCGCTCACAATGCACAGGTCTTCACAGCATTCAGATGGGCGCTCCCACAGGGAGCCCTGGGCACACTGAAGCCTTGCAAGGGTGAGGATGAGAACTGGGTCATGCTAAATGTGAGGTTTTGGGGTAAAGATGGCCTCCAAGAAACTGACCAGCCTAATTATTACCCTATAGGAGGTGAACTCCTCTCTACATCTTCACTAATAATAACAACAAAAAATTATTTTAGCAACGTGTCTTTCTTTACTATTCCCGTGGTAAAGGAACAGTACTGGAAAGCTTTAAACCAGAAGACAAAGAATGCATATTGTGGCCTGTGTAAAAACAAAAAATCTAACCATGTGCATCCAGTTCTAATGAGGATTATCAATTTTAAAAGAAAAGGGAGAAATTATGTTCCATTCATCTCTCCTCTGGTGAAGCTGACAGGTGTATGAAACAGGTTTGTTGTAGGCCACTCTTGAGGAAAAATAAAACCAGAATAACCAGTTTTCAGTAAGAACTTCCTTTCTTCAGAGAGGCCAGTTCTTCAGAGAGGCCAGTCAGCTCAGTAGCCACCCACAAATAGGTGATTCCAGGTGGTCTCCTGAGGCACCATCCACCTCTCCAAAACCTGTCCCCATGCTGGTCTTCGGGAAGGTGCTTAGGAATAAAGGGGATGGCTGTGGAGCAGGAAGAAATGTTTATGATGCGTGGCACCCTGAGGCCCTGCATAGAAACACACAATGGAAAGTGTTCCCACACTCAATGCCCATGTCCAAATCCTATCTTTTTTTTTTTCATCATTCTTCATTTTGTGCTTTTTCCCATCTCAGTTGTAATCCCTGTGGGTCTCCCATCACCAATTCACCCACGTACCATCACCTTAGTCCAATACACTTTTCCCACTCCAGTTCAGTTCTCATCCCATTCCCAATCCCACCCCCATAAAATGTTTCTGGTTTATAGTTGTTCATTGTTTTCATTTTTACTCTATTACATTTGTTAGTCTTTTTTTTTTCTTCTTCCCTTTATGCTCCTGCTATGAGAGAAACCATCCGGTATTTTTCTTTCTCTTTATTGCTTATTTCATTAAGCATGATCCCTTCAAGGCCCATCCATGTTGCTGCAAAAGGCACGAGTTTATCTTTTTGATTGCTGAGTAATATTCCATTGTGTATATGGACCACATCTTCTTAATCCAGTCATCTACTTTTTAACATTTGGGTTGATCCTATCTTTATCCACACAACATTATCAAGCACACTCCTGCTGAGTGCCAGACGCCTGGTGTGAGGTGTTGCAGATATACCAAGAACCCAATTGCTCAGCTCCCCAAGCCACCCAGGAGAGGGTCCTGAAGCTTATGTCTCAGGTGTGTCCACCTCTCTCCTGCCTCTTCTCTGAGTTCTGGGCCTGTTGTAGAGGGGAGGCCCCCCAAACTCTCAACTCCACAAGGCAACCTTAGAACTGCCACACACTCCACAGCTGGATTGTTTCACTTAATTAAACACATTCAAATCAGATAGGATTCACACAGTTGCCTTAGCCAGAAGAAATAATGTTCATTTGGTGATACCATGGTGGGGGGGTGGGGACATGTGAACTCAATTAAATGAGTTCCTGCTCATATTTGCCAGGGGAAGAAATTGGGGGGAAAGTTATTGGGCCAGTCTCAGAAGCACAGGCACCATCTTGCCATAGAGCAGTATTTTGGGACAGGTGGCTTTAGCTGAGTCTCAAGGGCAAGCTGGTGCTTCAAGGAAAAGCCCCTTGTTCAGGTCTCCGTTGGAATGGTAAGGCTACGCCTCCCTTAAAGTGATTTCAAGATTGCTATTAGTTGGTATTCTCTCCATAATAAGATAAATGTAATAACAAAAAGACATGCCTTAAACATTGGAGACGGTGAGAGAAAGCTCAGATTGTTTTCCTAACTAAAAGGAAAGTACACTAGACAGCCCTGAAACAGGTTACAGCCTGCAGATCCCACGCCCCACCTGGCACCCCATTCTTTCCAACAATTGATTCCATCATCTGTGTTTGGAGGGGCTGTATGTCCCCTGAGATCTAGGCCCCCTGGATAGCACTTTCCCGATAATTCTCACCCTTCACTCGGAACCTCCAGACCGCAGGGAGGCCGCCTGCCTGGGAAACAGACTAAGTTGCCCTTCTGGAAATGGACAAAGGGGAAAAAATAGCCGTGAAGAAATGTCTCCTCATACCTTGCGACTGCCTGGGATAGTAAGTGAACACAGGTGAAGCTGGGCACAAACATCAGAGTCAGGGGTTGGCGCTGTCGTGGCTGTACACAAGGCAGAGTCCCAGTTCTGCTTTATCTGCAATGTTCTGACAAGCGGAAATATGTAGAGATCAGCAATCGCTGGAATAATTAAAACAGTAACTCTAGCCAGAAACAGATATGCTTTAAAGGACAGCGATTTCTGTGAACACAAGCTTCAGCGGACAACACTTCAAATTCTGTACTGCTTTTTTTTTT
>NW_004567105.1:40481036-40484917 GCF_000260355.1 Condylura cristata
CCTGTAAAAGCCCTGCTCCATCTCCAGTTCCCACCCCCAACCCCACCCCCCAGAGCAGAGGTCAGCACAGGCAGGACACAGATGAGCAGGAAGGACCCCTGGAGGGTGAAGTCTCTGCAGGAGTGGGGTAGGAGAAGGCCCACTGCGTGCTGTCACTTTTCATGTGCATAGAAGGAACCTCTACTTGGGACCCCTCTCCAACTTGTGGAGTGAGGACCCTGAGCTTTGGCAGGAAGGGCGAGCCATGGATGCTCCAGGCTCCCCGTCCAGCCTGGGACTGAGTCAGGTGCCAGTGGATGCCTGGTGACCACAAACAGCTGGAGAACCTGCAACCCACAGGGATCAGAAACCGAAGCCCTGGGGCCACCCTGCCTAGCTCTACCAGAACGCCAGCCCCACGCGAGTGCTCCGCAGATGGCTCTGCCTTGACTTCTGGGTTTCCTCCAGGACCACTTTGGAGAATAGAGGATCGAGAAGAGTGCTTTCTGAGTCATATCAAAGGATTTTTTCTTTTGTGGGTTGGGTGCTTGAAGCATGGGCATCAGATCAAGGGGGTTTGGATATAGTTTTTGTCCTGGCCGCTCTCTTTCCTCCTCAGGTACTCTCTTTGCCTATTTGTAATCCATGATGATAGTGTCCCAGCTGGGCCTCTTGGGAGAGGTCAATGAAATGACTCAAAAGGATGCCTTACTCTGTGCCAAATGAACCCCACAAGTCAAGAGCTGTCCGAGCTACAGACTTGTTCTTCAGAGATCCCTGTGAATCCTCCTGAATCCTCCATAATCCTCCATGTTTCTTTTGTTTTTTTTAAAGATTTATTTATGTATGCATACAGGTCTGGAGTACAGGCCAGAGCTGCAGGGGCAGTGAGAGGATTCATTAGAGACAGTGTGGGGAACAGGCCGACTGACAAAGTACACTGCTGAGGGGAGCAGCTGGCAGGCTAGGAGAGGTCTGCCGTGCCATGTGGATCACCTCTGGGGCAGCGTATCGAACTCATGCTGAAGTGACTTTAGCTTCTTAATGCTGTGCTTTAACCTGCTGTGCTACCAGGGAGGGCCCAGAATCCTCCATGTTTCCCTGGAATAGAAACAGCACTCTGCTTCCCCATCAGGCTCTGAACTCTTCTCAGCCTGTAAATGTTGCTGTACTTATTCCTCTTGAGATTGTCAACGTCAGTTACATAACATTGGAAAAAAATGAAAATGAGTTTGGCTTCTAGTTGCAAGTTACTCGTGGAGGGGTGTCAGGAAGTGAAAATAAAGATTAACCAGAACACAAAGTGATAAATGCAATTATAACAGCCAATACTACTTACCTGGTACTTAACCCAGTGCTAAGTACTTGCCATATACTAACTACCTTAATTACTACAACAACCCTACAGGGACTCATAAGTATCATCTCCTTCTTAGATAAGGACAGTGAGATACAGAGTTGCTCTAAATTCAACCAGGAGTGAATGGCAGGGTCAGGTCCAGACCAGACTGTTTTGCAACTGGTCCATTCCTTTAACCACCTGTCCTCAATTGAAGTCAATATGCAGTAAAGCTATCCAACAACCAGACATCCCCCACAGAAGCAGGGCTTATTTCCTATACTCAGGATGTAGGAAGGTGAGTAGGATTTTCCTGAACAGAGTCATTCCAAAGGACACTGCTTCACCAGTGTGGTACGAAGAGGTTTGAAAAGCCTACGGCCAAGTGGAAGGACAGGTGTGGAGACATGTAGGGAGTTAGGACAAGCAATTCACCCATTAATGCCGGCCTGACTGATTTCAAAGACAAGTTCTAACCAAAGCATAGTTACCACTCCTAAAGTCACTTCTCCATTCTCCAGCAAGATAAAGCCTTCACTCCTCCTAGCTGCCAACTGACAGGCGGGTTTGCAAACTCCTGCATCAACAGGACTCTGGGGTACACTTCTCCTCCTCCACAGCACCCCCACCTCCCTCACCACATCAATTCCTCCCTGCACTGGCATATGTTCCCAGTGAGTGAGCATCTTGTGTAAAGCAGAATCTTTAATGAACTATCTGTGCAGTAGAAATTCCTTTTTAAATTGTCAGCCCATTGCCTATCAGTACTCTTGTAGAATACAATAGAAGTAAATTGTTGGAACGGTAAGTTGGATGAAAAGCAAAAAGAGAGAGAGAGAGAGGAAATAAAAGGTCGAAATTTTATATTAAGTTCTTACTTTCTTAGATAATCAAAAATGTATTATATATGCAATTGTGAGATATCATACAGATTGTGTGTATCTTACCTATTCTGCCTAAAGGTAGCAGCTTATAATACCGTATGTCCACTGGAATGCTGACAGGGTCAGTCAAGATGTTGTAGGTTTCCATCTCAAGCATCCCTCCCTCTTGCTTTTTTACAGCCATACCCAGCTGCCAACTTCCCCCACTCCCTAACCCTTGGGAGCCACAGATCCTGCTTCCATTTCAAAATGTTACAAACCAGTCAGCGCAATTACACAAGAAATGGAATCTCAAGGTATGTGAAATATCCAAAAATAAAGCAAAAAAAAAAAAATCATGACAAAGATCCAAGTGGAGGAATCATACTTTCTGGCTTTAAAGCTTCCTGCAAAGCTGATTTCCCCCATTTGACTCTCCTCTTTTGCAACAGTTTTGTCCATTTCTTGTTCCTCCCCCCGCTTACATCCTTTTCTCAATGAAATTTGGAACAATCATATCTATACCCAGAAATTACCTTTCTGGCATAGGAACTGCAATAAGCCTGTCTTTCAGTTTGGGCATGGGGGGGCTGACATCCTCACTCTGCTCAGTCTCTACCCCATGAACACAACATGGCTCTTCTCCCCTGGCCAGACTTGTCCCGTGTCTTTACTGCCTTTTAACAAATTGACACAATGCAGCAGCCATGCCACAAAGGGTCCAAGAGCAGTGGCACGTAGCAAACAGGTCACTCTCTGGGTTCTCGTCTGCAGGTGCAATTCTAAGACCACTCAGGCTCAGGGAATGATATCTGTGGGTCTTAGTTAACAAATAGGGAAAACTAAGCTTTTCTAAGACCACAAGTGGCTGACTATCACCCCAGATGCTATCCACAGTGCACAAACGTCCCCAATGAAAGGAGGCGCCATCCTGTCCATGAGGTCCTGGAGCTCATGACACACCAGCAAGCAGTGGACTGGAGTCCAGTTGACAGTGATGGCTGATCGTGCTCTCAGGTGGGGCTGTTGAGATGATACCACAGCAGCCCACGGCAACAGTCTGAAGGTCGGACTGGACAGCACCCAACACTATCTGGTGGAAGCAACAGCACGGGGAGACAGTGCCGAAGGATCAGAAGCAGTGACAGCTCTCAAGATGACCCGGACAGAGAGTGCCTGTCAGGAGTGCTGGACAGCACTGGGTCTGGTGGGTAGTGCCAGTCACCATGGGCTGCTGGGAGGCAGAGTCAGACACATCAGCGTTAATAGCTCTTTGTGAGCTACTAGAATGGACCCAACACATTTTGAATCTTTAGACAACAGGCCAAGGCCATGGTACTTCTTTCAGGTAAAGTCAGAGGCAGGACGAAGGCAGGTCACCAGCCAGGTCTCCGCAAAGGTTTCTGGCTTCTCGTCTTTCTTCAGATCAGCTGCTAAATGCTTCTTTCTTTGGAGACTGGCTCCTGCTCTGTCTTATGTTTCTGCTTTATTCAGAGGCCAGAAACAGAGCAATCTCAGCTGGCTGCAGCCAGAATTGACAATCCCTTGTAGGATCTCCCAACCTACAAGCTTGATTGGACTATTTTCAATTCCTAAGTGACTGAACTTTTGGCACCAATCAGCTTGCTTACCATTTTCAACCCAAATAATTAATTAAGGAGCTGGGCTTGAGTCTGATTGGTTCATTCAGTTCCCACCTG
>NW_004567105.1:40485437-40519826 GCF_000260355.1 Condylura cristata
CTGGCCTCTGTACTGCCTGTAGCTCCACAGAGCCACTGCACTGGAGCAGGTCCATATAGCCCCTTGTTCCTCCCTGCACCCCTGAACCAGGGGCTGTGGAACTTGCTTTTGCTTCTCTGCCAGAGCTTGCTCCAGAACAGAGCAACCATGTCACTGCAGCGCCAGTAGGACTGTAGGCCCTGGGGCAAAATGGCAGGGAAACCACTGCCACCTGCTGTTACTGCTGACCTCTGCGCGCCAGTGGGACCACCCGTGTCAAGTGGTAAAGTGCCCACATCCACAGTGCCCTTCTGGAGCCAGGCAGAGGGCCCCTAGTGACAGTGGCCGCTGGCACTCTAACCTGGCTTGCCCTGGCCAGTCCTCAGAGCATCCATGTCACCATCCTCCAGCCCTTCCCACCACCCCACTTCAGGTTGGACCAGAGGTAGCACCTCTGGGGTGTGTGGAAGCAGCCAGGGAGGTGCCCAAGACTGGCAGGGCTCTGGCACTCAAACTGGCTTGAGCCAGGGGAGGGGCTGCCCACAGGCAGCAGACTCAGCAGCGACAGCTGGGAATTCCCTCCGCTGCTGCCGCTTTTAGAGCAGCTTGCTGGCTGCTGTTGGCACAGGCTGGAGCAGCCTGGTGGGAAACTGCCAGCGCTTTCCACAGCCTGTGCCATCCAGCCCTCCAGCAGCACTCACAGGGGTCACCTGCAGCCCCCACAAAGCTGGCACACCCCACCACTTAGGCGGAGAGAAAGAGCCAGTTTTACCCCGTGGTTTGTGCTGTGGGGATCCCGTTTCAAAATGAAATGCAGTTCTAGGCCCTTCTCCCTCCTGGCTGGTAAAAATTCAGGGATTCCCTCTTGGCCTTTCTAAGGGCTGGGGTTCTTTCAAAGCTTTATGGATAGCACACAGAAAAAGGGCCAAAACAACACTGACTGATCACCAAGCGGACACTTCATGCAGAGCTCCCAGGCCCAGAAAGAGCATCCACCACAGTCCCTCTCAGGGTCTCCTGCCTGCCACCACCACAACTGACCACCGTTCTGGCCACAGAGCAGCCTGCCTCTGTCAACAGGGTCAGCACCCTACTCATCCTCCTACCTAGGCCACCTGCCGAACGCAAACATTTGGGGGTGGGGCTAATTTTGAAGCTAAGATCTCACAGGCCTGCAGTCCCAACCCTGAGTGTTCAGGAAGGGCACTGGCTACAGAGCTTGGAGCTTTGCCTACAGTTCCTGGGGTGGCCCTCCCTGGGTCGGGGGACGCTGATATAGGTGACAACCTGCTACTGCATAGGTGACCTGTGCCCCCAGCCCCACTGGCCTTCACTGGGCAAGTTCCCCACCCTCACCCCCCATTCTCCCACAGCAAGGATATGCTATGTTGTTCTACCCACACATCCCGTGAGACCTGGCTTGGTCTGTGGGAACCTCAGCCATCCCAGAATTTCACTGGAATCCTGTAATTTTCAGTCCTTGTCTATTTTAGGTACCTGTGCAGGGAAAGGGGAAATACAAATGTTGTTTTACAGTGTTTCCATTTTACTCCCTGCTAGGCAGTGATGGCCTACTTGGGGCAATCAGGGGTGACACACTGAGTTAAGGGTCTTTTTTTTATTTATTTTAAAATCATTTGGAGCATTAATAACAATTTTGTGTCTTCACGTTCATTCTAACTCCTTTTTTTCACCCAAAGCAAACAAAAATGTACTTTTTGGGTTTGTGGGTTAAAAATAAATCATTGGTCAAGGTGAAAGGAAAGTCAGAGGTAATTTTAGAAAAGGCTGAGAATATGTATCATCTCATAGAAATGACATGACCTTTCCTGTAAATTAGGGGATTTCAGTATCATTTTCTAATCATCCATTCAACCCAGTGATTTGGCCCCAGAAACTACAGCTACCACTTAGTACTTCTTCCTAATGTCTTAGGAGTAAGACAATGGATTTTAAACACAGATCATCAGAAATCACAGGCTGTTCCTAGTACCAACTTCAGGTGAAGCAGGAGAAGAGGGTTGGGCCCTCCAGGAGTTCCTGCCTCTGGGTGCCTTTGGGCCAACCTGACCTCATGTGAGGGGCCCCTTAGTTCCTGCCTCCAAGTCAGGTAGGCACACAACAGAGTCAAGGGCTGGAGGAGAAATGCCTGCAGAGAACAGAGAGGTGGTTCACCGGACTTGCAGGACCTGACACAGTGTAACAGGGGAATGAAGATTGGAGGGTCCCTGAATAGGAGCAGGGTGTAAGGAGCAGGGTGCATCCAGGAGGGCATGGCAACATGTCCAGTCTAAAGCCACCTTTGAGCATGATTCTGAAGTCCAGGGCACTGAGCATGGCATGGGCCATCTGGCTTACAGGCATGCAGCTAGAAATAAAACATCAGGCCACCAGAGAACAGGATAGGCCGTTTGCCACTGAAGGTTTATCCTTTGATTTAGCCTGGCCTAAAGCTGGATTTCTTTTTCTTTTTTCTTTCTTTCTTTCTTTTTTTTTTTTTTAATGAAATCACAGCTATAACAACTCCAAAGGACTTCAAATCCCCATAATGACCTCTGGAGACCTCTTAGGAGTCACTAAAAGGTATCCACAGGATAAGTGATCACATGTTTTGTTTCAAATCTCAGTTTCATTTTCTAAAGTTCAACAACAAAGCAAAGGATGAGAGGGGAAATGTGATGCTGCTTATTTTTAGAAAAAGAAACAAGAATCAATATTAATGTTCAACTTGTAGTATATTTTTAATAAATTGAAATCTCACATATGTCCTTTGAAAAAGCCTGATGGTTCTTCCATATAGTTGAGAAAGCTCAGGATTCCCAGTGGTCCCCTGGAGGTTACCACAGGGGTGTGGAGATTGAGTGATGTGGGGCTGGGGTGAAGCCTGGGTGCTCTGGCTTCAAGTCCCCACTTACCAACGCCCTTCTCATCCTTCAGCTTGTTTGAGGCTCAAGCATTTCCCTCAAATTACCCAGGCATCTGATGACAGAACTGGACAAACAATTCATATTTGTCTAAAATTTTTTAGATGACTTGTGGTTTGTTTTACAAAATTCCATTTGTGAATTGGGCACTCAGTGCCCAAGTTTATATGAATAGTGCATAGTTTATATGAATTTACTTTGAGGTTTTGGTTTGAAATGATTATATTATAACCTACGTTCTCCTGAGAAAATATGTCAGCATCCAGACGTGACATCCTGGAGCCCACTGTCTTTTGGGATATTGGGGGGAAAGAGGGGTTGATAAGGTCAGACAGGGGTCATGCTCAGTCATGTGTACTTGTGGGGTCACAATGACATCAGCCAGTCACGTAGACCCTAGCAGGAAGCCCAGTAGTATATGAATGTCAACCCCACCCTACCCCCCACCCCCGCAACCCCAGCTGAGTGACCAGAGACCTGTGTCTGAATCTAGGTTTGTGATCAGTTAAATAGGACTAAATCCCTATGGCCCACCCAGCCCCTGTCTCAGGGCTTTTGAGAAGATTTTAATGAGATGGTGCATATAAAAACACCCCTCAATAGTGGAATAAATGCTAGAGAGCCCCAGCCCACTCAAGGCAGGTGATGAGACATCTGTCCTATTGTAAGCCCACACTTCCACTATGCTTCAGGGACTGGGAGCAAAAGCCAGGCTGTGTTGCTCCTCAAGTTCAGCTGGGCAAGGTGCATGGGCATGGTGCCAGCCCCAATGCTGACATCGCTGAATAAGGGCCCCTGCCCAGAAGTAAGGAACGTGACATAAGGAGATAATGTAACTCATCTGAACCTGTAGCTCCTGAGGACACTGATGGGACATAGAAGGTGACCGGGGTCCTGTCAAGGATGAACACAGAGTGCAGCGAGCACCCACTCCAGTGCCAACTCACTGCCCATGCTCCACTCCCTCATTGTCAGGGCACTCCTAGAAAGGCACCTGAGTCATACCTTGCATTTGAGCTCACAGGTTCAGAGCCGTGGCCACCGACACCCTGTCACCACTAGCAGGTGGCGTATGCGGGCTTCATCTCCACATACTCTGCTTGGTTTGGAAACATTTATCACACCTTAAGAGGAGGAGAGTCTGGCTAAAGCAGGACAACCACATCACCAGCAGAGTCCCCTGCTCTCCAGGGATGTCCTTTACCAAAGGTGGAGGGGTCCAGGACCCAGTGTCATGGTGTTTACAGTTCTATTCTGTGCTGCTCACCCCTCTTCAGAGAGGGATGGGGCAAGGAAAGGGCAGCTGTGTCTGTCCTCCTTTCCAAAGATATTCTAGCTTAGACATGGTTCCTTCCTCAAGGAGCAAGGCACTAGAGAGTGTTCTGGTATGAAGCCTATTTAGCAAAGGCAGAGGGGAGGGAGCTCTAGCCAAGCACATAGGATGGGGTAGTTAGAGGTCTGAACATGGAAGCATGTAGAACGTGCTAGAAAGTTCGGGAGGTGATAATCTCCTAGATCATTTGAAATGGAAACGGTGGGTGTTAGCCTCAGGTTAAAGTCACACTGACTGTCCTCACAGTTTATAACAAGCCAGACTCCGTAGTGAATGCGGAGTGAACAGTTCCTTCCCTTGGAGCTGGAGGTATAGATCTTAAGGAGAGGCTTCTTTGCCGGTGAGGAAACACCAGATGTCCATGACACAATTGTCAAGCACTGCAAGGCTTGAAGGCTGCTGTGGGGGCGGCAAAGACACAGTGTGGTCCCTTTTTTTTTGGGGGGGGGGAGGGCAGGGGGAGGGGGCACATAAAACCAACTATGTGGTCCTGCAGAGTGGAGGCAGAATCATGCCCAATCCCTGAACATGTTACTTCCCTGGCCTGCTTCAAATGATGAACTTTCATTTCTTGATGAACTTTCATTTCTTGATGAACTTTCTTTTCTTGATGTACTTTCATTTCTTGATGCCATGATGAATTGGGGCATTTTAAAACAACTAATTTTTCTGATCCAAAGAAATGTTTTCTCTTGATGGCCCCTGAATTCATCTCTGACCATCAGAAACCTCTTCAAGTTGGGACTTCCATCTTTGCACCTGTCCTCATAGTACTAGAGAACCTGACTTCCTAGTAGGGCCAGGAATGAGCCAAGCTCTCAGAGCTGAGAACACTACTACTCTCGTACTTGAACACAGAAACCATCAGGACAGTGATGCTGACGTTTCAGGACTTGGACCCTAACTGTGAAGAACCTCTGAAAACATACAGTAGGGGTTCCGTCTTCAGATGCTCTACTTCAAAAGGTTGGAGCAGATGTGCTTCTTGTAATTCCCACGCTCCAGGCATAGGGTCTCTCAGGGAACCCTGTAGTGAGAAGGCCTCTGGGTTTCCTTTTGACCTTTCAGTAGAATAAAAAACTCAGAAAAGTTACCAACAATCTCTCAGGATTTCAGAAAGTTAATTGTCTTCATAGCTTATCTTATGTTTCCCGTTTCCTGGGATAGTAAGAAAAGTAGATAATTTATTAAATTCTTTCAAAACCCAATTTTCTTATCATCTGAAACCAACCTGAAGGTATTTATGAATCTGGCAACAATCTTCAGATGTAGACACGGAAGTATCTCTTAAATGTCAGTACCACTTTCTCAACCACAAAAAAAAAAAAAAAAGTGGAAGGAAGAAATTTGGGAATGTAAACTCATCTATCTGCTGTGGTTTCATTTGATGAAAGTCTCACTGAAACTTCAAACCACACATATCCATCTTGGGTGAAGGGAGCCACCCAGAACCGAGGACCCCCCAGCCTGACTGAAACTTTCCCATGGTTCTCGTTCTGGTCTGAGAAGTTACTGATATATAGTCATTTCTGTTTACAATGTTTTGGGGAACTTTTGTCTATTTTGCAATCCAAAATGCCTGTTGTTGTCCCTGATTCTGTGCTGACTAGAAGATGAGTGCTGGTTGACTTGGAACCCCATAATTATGAAGCTTCCAGGGAACGAACATTTTTTAAATGAAAATAGGATGGACAACAGAAGACAGAAGGGACAGGACATCCCCTGCTTCCCAATGTTTCCTAAAGTCAAACACATCTTGGACCAAGGCAAGAGAGGCCGCCCCCCACCAGGGGACATTTCAAGAACAGCTTGAGTAAAAGTTCTGTGTTTATTCTGACTCACATTAACTCCTTACAAGATATATCATTTGCAAATATATTCTACCACCCCATGGGTTGTTTTTTCACTGTGTTAATTGTAATTTTTTTATAAAAGTTTTTAACTTTTTTGGAAACTTTACCTTTACTTTTATTTCCCCCAACAAGCCAGGTGTGCCCATAACCTGTCTCCCTCCTTCCTCCATCCTTTCACCTTCCCACTATTCCCTCTGGCAATCATTAACATTTTTTTGCTGAGCCCTTTTTTATTCTTTTGTTTGTATGTAATTATTTTGGTGAATGCTTAAATTCCACAGGTGAGTGAAACCACCTGGTATTGTCTTTTACATTTTGGTTGATTTCACTCAACATAATCACCTCAATGTTTATCCATTTTATCCCAGATGCCACTGTTCTGTCTTTCTTTTAAGCTACATAATATTCCATTGACTATGGGCTCCATGGTTTCTTTTCCATTCATTTGTTGATGGCACTTGGGTTGGTTCCATGATTGGGCAATTGTAAACAGCCCTTCTAGATTCATAGGTATAAATTTAACTTTTCCTATTGGAGTTTTTGTGTTATTCAGATAGACATCTTATAAAGGTACTGCTGGGTCAAAAAGCATTTCCTTTTTTTTTTTTTTTTTCTTTTTTGAGAAATCTATATACCTTTTCCCACAGGGCCTATAGCAGCTTGTGGAATCCCAAAAGCAGTGGATGAGAGCTTCATTCTCACAGGGGTGAGGTGGCAACCCAGTGTGATTTTAATTTGCATAGTTGTTATAATAAGTGATGTTGAACATTTTTTCATGTCTATAGGTCATCTAAATGTCTTCTTTAGAAATTTGTCTATTGAAGTCTTACTTTCCATTCTTTTATTGGGTCATTTATTTCTTTGTTGTTGGAAAGTGCAAGTACTTTGTAAATTTTTGTGATTAACCCCTTATCACACATATGGAATGTGAATATTTTTTCCTATTCTGTAGGTTGCCTTTTTTTTTTTCTTTGTGAAGGATTCTTCAAAATATAATCGCTTTTAAGTTTGATATAGTCCCATTTGTTTATTTTTTTCTTTTGTTTCCCTTGCTCTGAAATTGTATTCCCTAATAGGTCTTTGTGGCAGATGTTCTCTGCTATGTCTCCTATATTTTCTTTAAAGTGCTTTATGGTTTTGGTTCTTGTATCCAAATCAATCCATTTCGAGTGAATTTTCATATATGGTGTTACATGTGGGTCTCGCTTTATTTATTTGTTTGTTTGCATGTGACTATCCATGTTTCCCAGCACCATTTATTAAAAAGGCTATCTTTTCTCCATTATGCAGTCTTGATCCCTTTATCAAAATTTAACTGTACATATTTATTTGGATTTATCTATGGCTTTCAATTTTGTTCTGTTGATTCAAGTTTGTTTCTGTTCCAATACCATGTTGTTTAGATTACCATTGATATATAATGTTGTTTGAAGTCAGGAAGTGCGATGCCTCCATTTTTATTCTTTTTGTTCCAGATTGTTTCAGCTATTTGGGGCCTTATATGGTTCCATATAAATTTGATGTGTTTTGTTCTATTTCCTTTAAAAATATTTTGATAGGTATTGCATTAAATCTGTAAACTGCTTTGGGTAATATAGACATTGTAATGATATTAATTCTTCCTGCCCATGAGTCCAGGATATCCTTCCATTGCCTAGTGTCTTAATATGTTTCCTTTAATAAAGTTTAATAGTTTTTATTGTACAGATCCTTCACCTTCTTTGTTAAGTTCCTAGGTATTTCATTCTTTATATATGAATGGAACTGTATTTCTTATTTCCAATTTCTGATACATTGTTCACATATAGAAATTTCACTAGTCTTTGTGTATTGGCAGTGTATTTTGTACCTTACAGTATTCACTTCTTTTTTCAAAACTTCTTTTGTATAATCTTTTGGTTTCACCAAGCATTTTAGTATGAAATCTGAAAGAGTGACAGTTTCATTTCTTACCCAACTTGGATTCCTTTTATTTTTTTTCTTGCCTACTGCTCCAGCTAGGACTTCCAGGACTATGACAAATAACAGTGTGACAGTCATGTGATAGTAGACACTTCTGGCCTTCTAATTTTGCTTTTCCTTCTTGTGTTGAGCTCTCCCTAGGCATGTATATTGCCTTATTCATTGATATTTTTATGTGTGTGTGGTCAGGGTGCTGGAGGCTTGTCTTTGTTTCTCCTCAGCCTGAGGTGGAGGAAGGAAAGGGAGTATAGAGCTTTAATACTCAATCTTTGGGCCCTCTCTGGTTGCACAAAGGGCAGTGCTATGAAGCTATCCACAGCAATTGCCACCAGAGTTTGATCCCAGGCCAAGATGCTGATCCATGGTACAGCAGACCTCTCTTGTCTCACCTACTGCTCCTCCCAAGAGTGTATTTAGGTCATTTCACCTGTTCTGGTCCCCACTCTGTCTCTGGTGAATCCTCCCCCCCACCAACTCTGGCCTACACCCCAGTTCTTGTATGCATCAATAAATAAATCTTTTAAAAATAATTCTCAATCTTGGTTTGCAGAATGTTGTTACTTCCCTCTACATCTTGTTTTGTTCTGCAGTAAGCTGCTTTCTCTACTTAGGACATCTTCACTTCCTTTCCCCCCTCCTTGTTGTTCCTTTCTTCTAGGGATGGTGAGATATGAAGCATGGGCCTCTTAGTGGGAAAGGCAATAGCGGATCTCTGGGCTCACACTCTGGGAATATTTTGCATTGAGCTTGAAGATGGCACTTTGTGTGTGTGATGGGCACACATGTGCTCAGTTAAAACTGTGACCACCCACCATGGCTATATGCTTCACTCTTGCCTCAGCTACTTACACTATGAAATTCCAAGGAATTTCTCAATGCCCTGGCTTTCTTTGGTGTGGTTTGGGAAGGCAACTCCCAGCCCTAACAAGCTCCCTTCACCCTTTTTTTCCCCCTCAGTGGCCACCAATGTTAGTTCTGGAATTCCCCTGGGATTTCCTATACATCTGATTTGAAGTTTCTGGTGTTTTCTAGGAGGACATATCAGTGTTTTTCTCCCAGTTATTTTAAGGCAGAGGATGAGACCAGCCACTTTTGACATGTTATCTGAAATTTCTATTGACAAATATGCTATTTGTCAATAGAATAATTCCATTCTAATATTTCAATAGTTTATCCTTTCTGTCATATTTTTTCATCTTCTTATATTCCTCTTTGCTATGTTTTATATGATATCTTCAAATGTATTCTTCTATTTTCTAATTCTCACATCAATTTAAGCTTCCATTTGTCCTAATCGTTGGATTTTTAACCAAGGACTATGTTTTTTCCTCAAATTTTATTGATTTTCCAGTCACTTACACAAATATATAATTTGGGGAGTACAACTTCACACTTCCATATATGCACATCCGCCTTGCACCACAGTTCCTGTACCATTTTCTTATCACACACCCTCCCTTTGCACTCACTCCACCATTCCTTCTAATAACCAATATATATTTTCACAGAATATAAGAATTATTTTTGCTGTACTTCATCCATTTTTTTTCCTTTGGTTATTTAAATTTTCAAATGAACATATTTAAACCGGAACTGTCTTTCACTTTCTAAGTTATTTCATTTGATATGATCACTTCAAGATCCATTCTTTAATTTTTTTTTTCCTATAGGGCACTGTTTTAATAGTTGAATTGTATTGCAATGAGTATATTATTGTGAACAATGCTGCTATGATTATGAGTGCATTACTCATCTACTATTAGTGTTTCTATAGTCTTTGGGTAAATCAGTTGAAGTGGTATTTCCTCTCCTTTTTTTGAGGATTTTCTATACCATTTTCCATAAAGACACCCTAAAATTTGCAACCAATTGTTAGTGTTCCTTTTTCTCCACATCTGCATCAGTATTGATGTTTCCAGTATTATTGACATAGAACATTTCTGTTAAGGTTTTCCTTTGCATTTATCTTATAATAGAAGTAATGAGCTCGTGTGTGGGTGCTGGTACATCAGCTAACTATCTTCTTTGGGAAAGTGTTTGAGTTTTTTACCTATTTTTTAAATTGGGTTATTTGTTTTTATTAGTTTTTCTGTTTTAGAGTTGTAGTAGTTCTTTATGTATTTTGGAAATTAACCCTTTGTTGGATGTGTACAATATAAATATCTTCTACCAGAAGGTTTATCATCTTAGTTTCCATGAGTTGCACTTGATTCTTATCAATCTTAACCTCTATTTTGTCATACTTTCCCATTTTCCATTACATTATCTATTTTTTCTTTGATTTCCCCTGTTTAGTTCCACTCATTCACTCTTGGGTGAGCACAGGGTCATATTTCTAATACAAACTAACTTTTAACTAATTTTAAATGATTTTTTAAATGAGATTGAACCTCAAAGAGGTGTAACTTAATTTCTGGCACTTGGTATGTAACTCTTACCATAATTTATTGTTACCAAGAGATGGCTTCAGTTCTACTATACCAGTGGAAGTTTCCAAAAAGATACTTTAAAATGAGGAAATATACTCTTCAGCAACACAAAAACCAGTGCAGACTTCAACCCAGGAGGCACCAGTTGAAACCCCCAGTCATGCTCTAGTGAGCAACCCAGTCCTGGGACTACCCTTCATCACCAAGGGAACAATCACAGGCCCTAATCCAGGGCATGCAAGGCCTTACCTCCCAGGTGTGATACCACACCCCCTGCTCCCAGCCACAATCTGGTCAGTTGACCCTGGCTCTGTAAGGTGAGACTTAGCAAACAGAAACCAAAGCCACAACAGAAAGATCCTTAAGGCAATGAGAAGATATAATAATACAGCGAATGGCCACAAATGTCCTAAGAGGACTGCTACACAGCACAGAGCAAGTCTCCAGAAACCAATCACAAATACGTGGAACATCTATTATCCCTATATTACACAGAATTCAAGCTTATCATCATAAATAAATTTGAAGACTCAGAAAAGTAGATTAAGAAATATAAGAAAATCCATTTCAGATAAACAAATGAATGTCCTGAAAAACAAAATTAATGAAGATTGAAAATTATACTCTACAGAAGAAAATAATGGAGTTAAAGGATAAGCATTGATTAAAAGAGAAAATGGAAAATACTATAGGTAACTATAAAAGTAGAGTAAACCAAATGGAAGAGCAAACCAATGAATTTCAAGATGTAAATTTACAACAAGCAAGATAGAAGAAAAAGTTTAAGAATGAAGAACGACATTATGGAAAAGTAATATAAAAAATATGGGTATCCCAGAGGGAAAGAGACAGAAGGAATAGAGACTATATTTTTTTAAAGAACACCAGGGTAACTAAACAGAATGAGACCAACAGAAAGGCATATAGTAGTGAAACTCCCAAAAGTTCAAGATAGAAAAAGACTATTGAAATTGGCAAAGGGGAGGAAGCAGATTACCTACAAAGGAACTCAGATCAGGATAACACTGGACCTCACAGAAGCCAAGAATAATCTATCCTAAAAAGATCTTCAGATAGGAGGGATAAATAAAGTTCTTTTCAAACAAAAACTGAAGGATTTACAAAAACTCCAAGAACTATTGAAAGGAATTCTAGTGAGAAATACATACAACAAACTGAAATGGGATATAGATACCATCACAAAATTAAGGACTTAAGGACAACAACAGATTTCACATATCAATACTCACCCCAAATGTTACTAGACTAAACTCAACAATCATTCCCTGACCTGTTTGGATCAAGAAATAGAATCCAATCTTCTTATCAGCGTGGAGATAAAGGAAACTCTTACATTATTTTTGGGAATATAGACTGGCCCAGCAGTGTGACAGTTTCTCAGAAGACTAAATATGAGTATGCCATATGGCCCAGCAAGTCTACCCAAAGGACACAAAAGCACTAATTTGACAGGAATACTGCATCCCTATATTAATTGTAGCACTTCTTACAATAGTCAAGACATGGAAACCATCTAAGTGCCCATAAACAAATGAGTGGATCAAGAAAGTATATTATAACCACAAGGAAAGAGTACTCATCAATTAAAAAAGAAAAACTTGTGCCATTTACAGCAACATGAATGAAGCTAGAAGTAAATAAATTAGAAGGAGAAAAACAAATACCAGAAGGTATCACTTCTGTGTGGAATATAGTGAAACCAAACAAAGGGTCAAGCAAAGACAAACATTAAAACCAACTTTGAAAGTTGACCATATTCTGAGGCAGCCAGAGAGAGAGAGCCAGGGCCAGGGGAATGAGTGGGGTGGTGTGGGGATGGAATGATGGACTACAGTGGAAGACTATGGGTGTGTTAGTGATGGGGCGCATGGGAGGGAATCCTATACTTTCAAGACACTAACGAGGTCAACACAATTAAAAATACGGGAAGAAGTGTTTCAGAGTAAATACTGAAATGTGATATATTCTCAATGAATCAAATTTAATTTCTTTGTTACATATTCTGCATGCTACCCCCGGGCAGAAATACTGCCCCTTCTCTCCAAGGATATCACCATGGAACAGCAAAAGACAGATATGTACACAGATACAAGGAGAGGCAGAAAGGAGGAAGTGAAGAAAGCTTTTCCCTTCAGGAGCACAGAGAGCAGGTGTTCATGTTCTAGGAGGAGAGTGACAGATATAATCATCATTGGGTGGACTGTGGTATTATGTCTGTTACCTCAGTCTGTACCATTTCTAAAGAAATTACATGCTAGCATTGTTTCAAACTTAACCAGATTTTAAGTGGCAGGGGAATTTCTGCCCAGGGGGCAGCTTTCTTGGGAGATTCTGGCATCACAGCTGTGGCGTTCACCTGCTTGGAGCTTCTCCCAGGTAGCTCTGCCTCATCCATGGTCAGTGGTGTCTGGATCACTCCTGCGCACACTAACTCAGGACTTGACACAATCCAGGTTCAACAAACACTTGGCCAGTCAATGCAGGAATTGCTTCTTAGTCTGCCTGTTCAGATTCAAGGGGCAGGGACTCATCCCACATTATCTATTGAAAGACTGCATGTTTTCCGCCCTGTAGAGTCTACAGGAAAATGTCTTGCCCTTGCCCAAGGCCCCTAACAGCCTCATGAAAAAGCTGCTTAGAGCAGCAGAGTGTGGGGTCTTGGATTTTCTCTACCCTACCCCCACTATTTTCTTTTCCAAAGAGAAGCTGCCAAAGTAAAGAGGATTAGTTCCATTCACATGGTCCAGCACCATTCTGCATTCCAGAGAGTACTCAGGTTACAGTGGAAGGAGGTGCTTACTTCTGGGCTGCGTTAAGTGAAGAAGGGGGTGAATTAGAAGCCCAAGCTGGGAGATGAGGGGCTCCTAAACCAGGCCACCAACAAGGAGACATGGACATACACACAGAGACATGGACACACACACACACACACACACACACACACACCCCTGAGGGTGGGGGCTGGGTTGGGATAGCAGACTTATTGAGCTCCTCCTCTGGGCTAGATTTCACTGTGATTTATACATATATTGTCATTTCATTTTCTGCCAGTCCTTCAAGATACGTCCTATGAACCTTAGATAGGTTTCGGCTCCCAAACTGGGTCTCAATCCAGCCCTCTCATCTAGACCTGCTCTCTCTTATTTTTTAGAAGTGCCAAATTTTTGTGCTTTAAAACTTGATGTTCTGACAAATATTTTGAGTCTTTCTGCCAATGGTTCAAATGGTACTTCCTGTTTTTATTGAGCAGCTCCCTCAAAAGACCACTGGAACCAACTCATCCAGGAGTGAATGTGTCCGCAAATCAGATAGAACAATCCATTTTACTCAGAAATATGACCCCCCACACACAGGGTAAACAGCCCACCAGGAGGCTTTTACCTCCCAGCTGGGGCTGGGCCCTCTGCTGTGGTGAGCTGCTTCTGGTAGGAACCCCCAAAAGACAGCTGTTCCTCTCTGTCAGCAATGAGGGCCCTCTACTGTCTACCTCAGCTGCTTTGTCAGAGGCTGTCCTGTTAACCAACAGGACCTGAGCCTAGAATACTCCTTGTTCCCCATGAAAGTACCTCCTCCTGGCCTTTGACCCTCTTCTTCCATCTGCATAGAGAGGCAATAGAGTCTTATTTCCATTTCTAATAATCGAATATCTATCCATCCTTCAGAAAGTGTTCTCACTCATGCACACATCCTCTGCTCATCCACCACTTGGTCAATCCTAAAATTTCAAAACTATACAATTTAAATAGCTGATTTATAATAAGTGCTTTTTTTTTTTTTCGCTTTATTTTGTACATAGAAGAACTGGAGTATAGGTCAGATTTGTAGGGGGCCGGGAGCAGCAAGGAAGGTTTGTGAGAGGTTTGACCATAGACTAGGGAGCAGGACAGGCAGATCTATTGAAGCACACTGCTGAGGGGAGCAGCAGGCAAGACAGGAGAGAGATCTGCTGCACCGTATGTGGGTCAGCTCTCTGGCCTTAGAGTTGATAGCATTGAGACTACATCCCTAGGCCACCAGGGAGGTCATAAATGGGTAGTTTTTAGCTGCTTGACCTGGATACAGGACCATCACCATTATATGATCGCTGGACTCCAACTAACACACTTTTCTGTTATCTACAACACACAGTTCTGAAATGCACCATCACATTTTCCTCCAACCCATCCTCACACGCTCCTGGCCCGCCATCATCACATGCTTCCGCAATATTCAGCATCATACACCCTGAATCTCCTCCACCACATACTCCTGGAGCACCATTACATGGTTTTGAGTCTCTGTCATCATACCCACCTTTTGAACCCATCCCCCACATTCTTGGATCTCCACCATCACACCCTCCCTCAATTTTCATCATCACTACTCCCTAGACCTCAACCCTACATGCACCCGGACTTAACCATCACCCACCTGCCCTCAGGATCCTGGACCTCCACCGCCACTACTCTGGAATGCTACAACCCTGCCCTACCTGGACCTCCACATGCACACATTTCTGTGTGTTGTTGAACAACAGCAAGGTTGCAGATGGTAAAACAGGATGAAAAGGTGAACTATTCATGATTTTCTCCCAAAGAAAGTACAATGGACAGAAAAATTAACAATATAGCCCCAGAAGACATGGACATATAAGATGTCCAGTCACTCTGTAGTCATAGGAAGTTGAGTGGAAGTCATAGTGCTATACTTTTACACATCCACCTACTTGGCAAATATTAGGAGAAATTTTAGTCTTGAAAAATGAACACAACTTGGAGAATAGTTACTGTCTTGTAGTGGGGTGTACTGGGGCCTCCCAGCAGAGGAAACTGATCACTCAGGAGCACAGGTGGGGGGGGGGGCGGGGCTCAAGCTCAGCACTTGAGTGAAATGCTAACCCAAAGGGAGATAGTCAAGAACGTTTCTGTGGACTGCTGACAAGAAAAGCTGTGCAGCCTCTCCAGAGTCCTGTCCCCTGTGGTGACACAACTGTGGGCAGGAAGGAAGTGTTGTGAGATGTCTAGTGACAGAGACACCAGATCCATGGGACACAGAAGCAAGGGATAAACAGCAAAAGGAGTTCCAGCGTATAAAGGGAAGGAAGGGGCGTGTTGAGGGGCCACTCACATGCGGAGATGCAAGCGCTGAAGAGCTGGTGGCTATGTTACTGAGATATGAGGGGCTGCTGGTGTCAGACAGGCTGGTGTCAGCAGGGCTGAACACTGAGAAACAGCTCTGGGCCGAGGGGATGAGCTATGTCAACCAAGGTAGATGGGGACCCTGAAATGGCAGGGTAGTGAGAATGGAAAGTAGGAAAAGCAAGTGGAGTGTTTGGGTGAACTGATAGCACTCAGAACCCCGTTAGGATGAGGGGGCGCAAGTGAAATGTCAGCAGTAACTGACTAGGACTCTAAATCAGTGTCACAACAGGTGGGCGTTATGCCAGATTTGTAGACTCAAGGAAGACAGAACACCCAATAGAGCATCTGCTTCAGGAAGAATAAACAACCACCATAAGCCATGTTAGGGGGTTCTGGGGATGTTTAAATATGGTTGGATGGTAGGTTTTATTAGGAAATTGGTCAATTTGTGTGGGTGATAATGTCAATGTGGTTATGTTAGAGAATGCTTTCATCCTCCAGAAAGTATTGAAATATTTAGGCCCATATGTCATGAACTTTGTAGTTAACTCAAGTTGCTCAGGAGAAAATTATATAAAATAAAGGAAATTAGAGTATATAGGGGCCGTCCCTGGTGGTGAAATAGGTTAAAGCACAGACTATGAAGCTGTCTGCAGCTACTTCAGCACAAGTTCAATCCCGGTCAGAGAGGTGACCCACATGGCACAGCAGAAGACCTCTCCTGTCTCGCCCGCTGCTCCTTTCAGCAGTGTACTTTATCAATCTGCCTGTTCTGCGCCCCACTCTGTTTCTAGTGAATCCTCCCACCGCCCCTGCAGCTCTGGCCTATACCCAGTTCTGTATGCATAAATAAATAAATCTTTAAAAAAAAAAATAAAGACAGAGAAATAGAGCACATATAGCAAGATATTCTATAAAGAACTGGTTGGGGGTGCACACTGTATATAATGTGCTGCATTTTGCTCAAACCTTCTATACGTTGGTGTTTCTCACAATAATAAAAATAAGAAGGAAAAATCATGTAACAACACAGAATCTTGCATATGTGGATGTTAAATGAAATAGGTAGTATTTGCTTTCACGAGACGTGGGTGTCCAAAGTATTTTTATTCCAAGTTTCTTCCTGATATTGGTGAATGAGGTGGACATTGAGCAAACTGGGCTGGAGAGGACAGTGGCCGCGCTGATCTCTCAGGAGCAGGCATGTCCCTGGGCTTGTCACCATGTGCTTGGATGTACCACACACCACACACAGACGTGCAAATGGGTTTCCATCTCTACACTTGGCTCTATTTTTGAAACTTTTGAGTCTAAAAGAGTTCATTTTTATGTTTTTTTGTAGTTCTGTCCAGACTGCTGGGGCCCAAATCTTCTTGCTGGGTTGGTGCCTAGAGGCGATCAAAGAACATAGGAGATTTCCCTCTTCCTCTCAGTGACAGCCATAGCTAATGCCAGAGTGAGAGAAAAGACATGCTCCTGCCCCGGCTGCCGACCCCAGGAAGGCTGCTTCTGCCGGCCATTGCTGGGGGAAATAATGGAAATGTCTTGGTGGTCAAAGAACCCATTGGGGATGGGAGCAATGCCTGTTTGTTTTGTTTTGTTTTGCTTTGTTTTGCTTCAGGAACATTTGCCAATGCTTTTCTTGGGTGAGTGGGCATGATTCCACTCAGATGCAGGTCTCTGACCATCAGGGACTCCAGCAGCCGGCACCGAGGGCTCATTGCCAGAAGCCTGGGCTCGGAGGCTCCACACACACAGTAGGACAGAACTTGGCCCCAGTCAACCCTGCAGGACTGAGGAGAGGCTCATGAGTTGGTTACAGAACCCAAAAAGCTGGCCTCTAGGACAGGTCTGGCTGCAGTCCCCGGTTGTGTGTGGTGGACCTGAGCACATACGAAGGCTCAGGTAGAAAAAGTGGGAACTGTGGGGGAGAGTGACAAAGACTTCAAGAACCCTCATTTTTATGTCAAGCTGCCTGATTTGTAATAAAATACCATGTGAACAAACAAACAAAATCACGCTCACAGGTGGTAGGTCCCCAGTACTACGTATTTGCTCTTCTTCAGCTGGTGACCCTAGTTCAAACCCTATTGAGGCCATTTTCAGCCTGATTCTTCACCTGAGAAACTGACACCAATGAGCCTCCCACATGGCCCCTGTGAGGACAGACTCTGGAGAGGACCCCAGGACCGGGGATACTCCTCACTCGACATGGCCCTCCACGCCTCCACTCCCATCACTCCCTGCCCCTATACTCCAGTTCTGTGTGTGTGTGTGTGTTCCTCGTCTTCAACCTAAGTCTTTCCATGGCCCTCCATGTTCCATTCAGATTCCCCAGTCCCCAGTTCAAGTCTCCTCAGAAGTAACCTAGTCACTCTCCTGAAAACTACCACAGACAAAGACACAGCAGGGGGTGTCTCACAACCCAGCCTGTCCTCATCAGGGGGAGTCCTGCACAGGAAACTGGGCTTACACTGAGATGCTGCCACTTGCAGAAGGGCCCTGGCCACATCTCCTCAGCACCCTGAGGTGACATTTCCTAGTGGCAAGCATGAAGAAGTGGGTCCGAGAGAATTGTCCCCTGGAGTGTATGGGGACCAAGCTACACACTGTGCAGAGAGGACCCAGGATCCATGACTCCATCTTGAAAAATCCCCCACCCACATGGCTGCTGAGGGACAGAGAGGACTCCAGGAGAACATCTACCCACCTGAAAAGGCACCCCTTCATTCATTATTAGTTCTCAAAGGAGAAAGTTCTCATGTGGACTGAACGTATTCTGTCAAATCCACATGTTGCAGCCCTAATCCCAAATGGAATAACATTTGGAGGTTGGAGTTTAGGGAGGTGCTTAGGGTCAAAGTAGGACCCTCATGGTGGAATGAATGTCCCTGTAATAGGAAACTTTGAGAGCTTGCCTCTCTCTCCCCTCCTCCCTTCCTTTCTCCCTCTCGCATGCAAACAGAATGAGGAGGTAGCCACCTGCACGCACAAAAGGGCTATCAGCACATTCCAGCAATCCTGTCTCCTGACTTCAAGTTATGAGAAAGCAATGCCTGTTGCTTAGGCCACTAGCCCATGGACTTTGTCTGCTTGTTAAACTTACCAAGACAAAACATATGTGGAGCAGCAGCGTCAAGTGTGACTCACCAGGAGGAGCTGATTACACACTCATGTGGAGGACAGTAGCCTTCTTGCTACTATGGAGGGACTTCCTGTAAGTGACTCTTGGCGTCTAGAAATAGTCTTGCCAGCCACAGAGCCCAGGGCAACACTGAGCGGTATAAACATAGAAAAACCTGCCACAGAGGCTGTCATCACCCTTCCAAACCTGGGGAAAAGGTAATTGAATTGTTTTGAGTGTTTGCTAGATAGTCCAGGACAAACTTCTGCTCATCTAATAACATCTAAGTGGAAAGACGTATTTCAAAGAGAAATCCAGCTCCCGTTCTTCTGCTCCCCCTTGGATCTTCTTTCAGTTCACTGGCCAAGACTCTTGCAAGCAGTTGCTGAAGAATTAATTTAAGTGAAATCAGTCTCTGATTCATCATGGCAGTGTCCCCACCTCGGAGTTGACAGTGGCTCCGTTTGTGACTGTCTTCTCATGTCCAGATACTGCGGGAGGCCAAAGATTCTGCCTATAGCAGGTGAGTCTGACAGTCAGATCTACCTGCCTCATCACCTGGTACATGCATGACTTGGGTAGGCATTCAGGAGTGTGGGCATGCCTGTCCTGTCCCCTCACCTGCCCACATGACACCTGGGAAGGCCAGAGACCACTGGCCTATGCCACAGTCCCAGCTGTGGGGGTCACACTGTTTCCTCCTGCCACTTGAGGACATGTCATCATTTTTAAACACTGGTCTACGCTCTTCAATTGTTGCCTTTGTCCGGAAATGTGGGATCCACCCACTACTATTCTTATGTATCAGGTTGTTTAGTCTCTTCTCCAGCTTGATTTGCACTAGCTTTAATGTTCCCTTAAAAGACATCCTCTTGATGGCTCTTTCTCAGGATTTATGTTCTGTGCAGAAATCAGAAGCCATGGAAAGGATCTATTTAAGTTTCAGGTAAAAATTGAGTATTTCTTGGGGCCTCCCTGGTGGTACAAGAGGTTAAGCGCAACACTGTGAAGTTATCTGTAGCCACTGCAGCATGAGTTTGATCCCCAGCCTGGTGGTGACCCACATAACAAAGCAGACCTGTCCTGTCTCACCAGCTGCTCCCCTCAGCAGTGTAATCAGTCGATCTAACAGTTCTGTTTCCCACTGTTGCTGGAGAATCCTCTCATCCTTCCCTCCAACACGTCTGGCCTATACTCCATTTCTTGTTGCATAAATAAATAAATCTTTTTAAATAATGAGTTTTTCTTTATTTGTAATTAATCCACTGATAAGCATCACTGTTGCATGAATTACACACAAGATTCTGGACCCACCACAGATACATATAATTGCATAGGCCAGGATAGTGAGAAGGTGTCCTGGAGACCCAGCAAACTCAAAAAATGCACAGGTATCCAGGATCATGGAAGTGGCTAGTAGGGGAATGGATTCTACAGGGACTTTAAAGAAAGAATGCTATTTAAGCTGGCACAAGTCAAACCCTTGTTTTTGGAAAGGCCACATCAGTGCAAGGAAAGCAGGTCCAGGTGATAGAAGCCACCCAAGAACAAGTCACAGATTGTTGCCCCTGCTGAAGGAGACATCAGGATGATGGACGTGCATTGGGGGGCAGGAGTAAAGTGTTTATTCATGTTCATGGAGCCACAGCACATAGCTCATTAGCACATGCTTGTCAGCACTGTGTAGAGAGCTCTTCATGAATCCTGCATTGAAGCTCCTGTATTTCACAGAAGAGAAAATTGAGCACCTAAGCTTAAATGTGACACAGCTAGTTAGATGAGGGAAGGTGGGATTCAAACCCAGGACATCAACCTCCAAAACTTGCAAGCATGGCCACTGCCTCCAAATTTCCCTGTAAGACAGATCTGACTAGTTAGCAGTCCAGAAGCGGTGGGGGGGGGAGGGGAGTGAGTAGGATAAGAACTGTGCCAGGGCCTCTCACCAGGAAGACCTCAGTCAGCTTGACCGGGGCTGCACTGTATTTATAGCTAGTGGGACGTGTTCCTGTATGTGCTTATGCATATATGTGCATGCATGCATCAAACAGATGTGCACGCTCTTGTCCATGCTCAGAAAGTAGAGGATTTTATCCCTGCTTCACTCAGGGATAAAACTTTTGGGAAAATGGACTGAGATCTGGAGTTCTAATTCTCACTTTATAGCTCTTCTGTAACATCTGAGTTCTTATGGCACGCATGCTCAACTTTTATAAGAATAAAATAAAAGCAATTTAAAAATCCATCTTGGCTCTGAGTCTCAATGTGAGTGGGAAGTGTCTCTGTTGGGTTGCTGGGAGGCACCAAGTTTGATTCTCTTTGGGTTAAAATGCCGTGCCAGTGTGAACCAGATGCTCATGCAGAATATGTCCTTTGAAAGCTCTCATCATGACTTCATCTCTACCTACTGATCCCACCCCAAGACTCATGGGTGCTCAGAAAACAAATACAAGCAGCTGCCTGGAAGGAACCTGACTTACTCCATGCTGGAAAAGGCTGCCATGCTGAGCAGGGGCGCTGGGGCTGTCCTATTCCTGCAGGGCATCTATGTAACTCAGTCCAATATTGAAATGAGATGAAACAGCTGCTTTTGATTTTAGAAAATTCCCCACACTCAACTGCAACCAAACTGAACAGTTTTTTTTTTTTTTTTTTTTTTTGAAGTTGAAGCTGTTCTGGCTCTTTTCAAACAGCCAGGAGCACATTCATGGATTTTTACACAACCCTTCACTTCCTGTTTCCTGCAGAATAGGAGCACTGAATATTCATCTACACGAATCCCTTCTTAGGCACTTCCTGACCTCATTTGTTAAAAAGCCAAGATGTTTTTTAAGAGAAAAAAACGAGGTTTGAAAAAAATCTAAAGCAGTCTGAGTTTAATGAATCCCCAACATTGAAAAGAGTTAATGTAACATTCCTCCTAGGTCAATATTTGGCATTCTGTACAATGTTGAGGTAAAAAAAATAATAATAACAGAAAAATGAGAGATGAACACACAAAAAGAAGAGGGGAAGGAGGAAGCAAAAGAGAGAGAAATGAACCTCATTTGGTGACTAGAGGGCCTCAGTAAGTGTTACCAGCATCTGAGGCAAGCCGCGACCTTCCCAGTGTCCCTGTGCAAAGGAGATCACGTGGTACCCCTCTGGTCCCAACCCCAGAATTAGGAAAGAGAATAGTAATAAATTGAAAGAGTTAAAGCAGGGCTATTGGGGACTTTGAGGGGGCTTGAGCCATCTAACAACAGTAGCCAATAGAGGACAGTTCTGTGGGTCCTCACCCATGCACACAATTGCAAGACCACTCAGTTTCAGGAAACAAAAACATAGGGTTATTTCACAATGAAGACTTTGAGACTATCCTACCCCAGCCAGCGCCCATAGTGTCCAGATCTCAACAACAGGCTGCTCATCCAAGATGGCACCGCCAGTCCTGCCAGTGAGGACCCGGAACTCTTGGCACACCAGCAAGCAGTGGGCAAGACCCAAGTCACCACAGCTGGAGAGCTCTAGTCACCAAATGAGGTTCGTTTCTCTCTCTGTTGTTCCCTCCTTCCCCTCTTCTTTCTGTGTGTGTGTGTTTTTTTAAAGATTTATTTATTCATTCATACAGAACTGGGGTACAGGCCAGAGATGCAGAGGGTGAGAGGCTTCACCAGAGACAGAGTGGGGAGCAGAACAGGCAGATCCACGAAGTACACTGCTGAGGGGAGCAGCCGGCGGGTCAGGAGAGGTATGCCGCACCACGAGGTCAACTCCAGGGCAGGCGGGGACCGAACTCATGCGGAAGTGGCTTAAGCTTCTTAGTGCAGTGCTTTAACCCACTGCGCCACCAGGGAGGGCCTTCTTTCTGTGTTTTAATCTCTCATTTTTCTTTTTTTTTTTTTTTTTAATCTCAACATTGTACAAAATGCCAAATATTGACCTAGGAGGAATGTCACAGCTGGAGGCCACTGAGATGATGTCCTAGAAATCCACAGCCACCATCTGAAAGTTGGGCTGGACAGCACTGGATGCTGGACCAGACAGCGATGGGAGCAAGTACACCAGGAGGCAGTGCAGGAGGGTCAGCAGCACTCAAACAGTGACCCAGACACAGAGTGCTGGTCACCCATCAGCAGTGCCAGCCAGTACTGCTGGTTACCCCCAGTCACCAGGAAGCAGCTGTGTCAGAAATACCATGTCAACACCAACACTGTGTTTCTGGCTGGCGCACACCAACAACAGGCCCACCCCAGGCCTGTGGCCTTTGGCCCCCCTTTCAGGTGATAGATGAGGCAGATTGGAGGCAGATTGGAGGCAGGTGCAGCTGATTCAACCTCTTCAAATCTCTTCAGACTTCTCTGTGAAATTTTTCAGTTTTTCTTCCTTTGGAGTTCTGCTCCTAGATGCTTCTTCTTTCTTCAGAGGCCAGAAACAGAGTCTTTCTCAAGCATAGAATGTGTCCCTAGCTGGCTCTTGCCCTGCCTTATAACCTCTTCAGGCCCCCACCCCACTACCACCTACAAGTCTGATTGGACTACTTTTTTTTAAAGATTTACTTATTTATGCATACAGAACTGGGGTACAGGCCAGAGGTATGGGGTGTGGGGTTAATGAGATAATTCACCAGAGACTGAGTGGGGAGCAGACAGGCAGATCAACCAAGTACACCGCAGCAGGCGGGTCAGAAGAGGTCTGCCGCGCCGTGTGGTCACCTCCCTGGTCAGGGATTGAACTTGTGCTGCAGTGGCTGTGATAGCTTCATAGTGCTGTGATTTAACCTGTTGCGCCACCAGGGAGAGCCCAAGATTGGACCATTTTTAACCCATGACTGATTGAACCATAGCACCAATCAGCCTACAGCTCACACCTGATCAGTCCATTCTCTAATCAAGGCACCAAATCCATGGGCCTCTCCACTGGCAGCATTTGGAAGGAGCCACTGCCCTGGAGCTGCCCCAGTGGGGACCCTGCTCCTCCCTGCTTCCCTGAACCAACAGCTGCATGCCCTGGTGCATCGTGGTAGGGGAACCACTACCTCTGTCTACCACCACAGCTGGCCTCTGCCTGCAGCCTGAGCCCCAGTGGGGTCACTGGTGACAGGAGGTCTATTGCCCACCACCCAAAGCCACTTGCACTGGCTGGAAGCAGCTTCTAGGTTTTGGGGCAAACTGCCCCCACTTTCCCAATAGTTTCTGCCACTTAGTTGTCTGTGCAAGAGAGGAGTCTGGCCCAGCAGACTGTAAGGCCCCAGTCTCAAAATGTCTGCTACTATTACAGCCACCAACTTTGAGATTGGTTTTGTTTCTCAGCAATAGATAGGCAAGACCATACTGTTTTAAGGGAAGGAAATGGTTCTAGTGTGAACTTGAACTTGTCCCTGATGAGATGAGTAGTGCTAGTTTAGATTCCACCCATGCCTCTGTGACTTGCAGCCACCAACTTTCCTCCTCAAGCACAAGTGAAAAAATAAAATTAAAACACTCTTAGACACTTGGGAGCCCCGTAACACAGGAGGGCAAATGCAGCAGCTCCCAGACTGCTTTCTGTCTGGGCCCCTTGGCTTCAGGTTAGCACCTCCCACAAGCCAGGAACTGCCCCGGAGCTCTGTGGCCATAGCTAGCCCCACTGGCCTTTCTCAGGTGACCCAGTGTCTGTTCATTGGGTCCATGTTGGCTGTACAGTGATGGGTGACAGAAAACTGCTTCCCCCGTCTACCTTCAGGTTGCCTCTGGCCTGGTAGTAGAGTCTTGCTCATGGCTTCTTGAGCATGGACCAGAGAGAAAGCATATTCACAAAGGGAGACTCTTCAGGGTATGGTCCTTAACCAGAAGAAAAATAGGAAGAGATTTTTTTTTTTCTCCAGCCTGGAGAAAAGAGGAGTGTGAGCAGTGTCATCCAGAACTGTGTGCATTTTGGAGGGCCATGTATTTCCACCTCTGCTGGGTGTCCTGATGTCCTGATTTATGTGCCAGTCAGATGTTATAGGTTAATCTGGAAGTGACAAGGAGCCTGCCTTCACCTGTTTGGGGCTAATCTTTCCTGAGCCCCCTTTGCAAGCCGAGTCCACCTTTGCAAGCTGAGTCCTGCAGACTGTAGGGCCAGCGTATCATGGAGAGGGACTTTCTATTCACAGGTTCTGTGAGTCCCTCGTCACATAGCCCCATGACCCTGTAGCCACCAGCCCACACTTGAGTGCAATTTTGTTTTAGGAATGCACATTCCTAGGTTTCATCAAGTGTTCCTAACAAAATCTCCCTTGCTGGTCCTCACAGGGCTAAGTCTATGAAAAAGCTACTATTATTTTTTTTTATCTTTTTGTGGAAGGGTATACATCCTCAAGGCAGAGGGGCCGCCAGCTAAGACCTATGAGAAAAAGACTTCGTATATTCCCAGATCTGTTTAGAACCTCAAAGTTGAGGTGAGTGTATCAGTGATTAAAAAAGCCACATGAGCATAGGACTACCAAATCCCAGAAAGGCATGCGCGGAGTCTGAGAACAGGGAATGAAACTGAGTTGACAATGAAATTCAGCTCAATAAACACTCCAATGAGAAGATCAGAACCCACTTCCCAGAGCTATTTTCAACTGTTACATAGACACCAAAATCACCCAACTGTTGTGAAAGACCACACATTACTTCCCTGGTTGTGTATACAAACGAGCCAGTAGGAGTGACATCATCAACATGGCAGTGAAGAGAGGCTAGGATCGAGTTCTCCCATAAAAACAACTGAGAGGGAAAAATAATAGCAAGTTCCCAGCAAGATCTGGATGCATGAGACAAACATGGCCACACTGATATTTTGCCCAGACAGGAAATTTGGAATGACAGGTGCAGGGAAGAAAGAAAATCATCAAACCCCTTCTCCACGCCCCCACCCACAGAGCCGTCCCACTTTGTCTAGCAGAAGGAGAGAAAAAACTTGGAGACCACCACACCTGGAGAAGCCTGAGAGAGATCGGGACAGAGACAGGTGGGCAAACATGGCCTCGATGCAGGCACACAGCCTGGGTACGAGACCCTCTGTGGTGGCTCTTCCCTTCTCTTCTCCCTCCTCCTAGAAACCAGTGGGGCTGTTTAACTGGTCACACTCACCAGCTGGAAGGACATCGGGGGAAATTTATCGGGCTGGTTCCTCCATGGGAATCTCTTGGTACCCTAAAGCCCTCAGGTAAAAGAGATCGATCATTCTCCAGCCACCTCACAGACCCAGAAAGAGGGCTGATCCTCCCACACCCACAGCTGCAGTCCAATCAGTGCCCTTTTGTGTCCCCCCCCCCTTTTAAATCCTCACTCAGCACACTACAAGGGAGATAGTGGGCCCTGGGAAGACTATCCTACTCAGCCCTATGGTGCTCCCCAGCAGACGAGACTAGAACAGCAATGACTAGCTCACTGGGAGCCATCAGAGTCCAGAAAGCAGTTCTTCCCCCATCTATTTATATGGTTGCTTGTTTATTGGTCAATTGGTTGTTCCTTTTTGTCTCTCCTATTTCTGTTTTTTTTTCTATCTTTCTTCTTCTTCCCTTTTAACATTTCATCACTGCTTTCTTTTCTTCTTCTGTTACATTCCCTCATCCTTTCATCCTCTTACCTCTTCCCCCATCCAGCTCCTTTCTTATTTATCTCACCTTCATTTCTTTCACTTCTCAGTATCATCCTCTTTTTTTTTTTTTAATCCCTTCTTTCAGTCCATACTCTCTTCTTTAGAGGCCAGTTTGTTGAGGAGACAAGTCAAAGGGAACTAGCAGTTTAACAGAGAAGTGCATCTCTCCTACTGGACTTAGCCTCAGCGTGTGTCTGGAGGTGTAGTGCTCCACATGAGACTCTTAACTGTTACAGGCTGAGGCACTGAATCCCATCCTATATAATGGGGGCCAGGAAAGCAAATCACAGCTCAGAAAAACATCATAAAAAAGCTATCATAATAGAAGAGTGTCCAGACAAATACCCAGGTGGGAATTGCAGGAAATTCCCAAGGCCCAGGTCTGATAGCCCCCAACGCCCTGGGAAAAGTGATGGAACAACCAACTACCTAGAGCAGGGGTACAGCTAAAGAGAGAGGAGAAGGAATTTATAAGAGCCCTCACCTACAGTTCTACCCATATTCACACCTCAACAAGAAGAACCGGAAGTCACACCCACCAGCACCAGCAGTACAGCTGCACTAGAACAGAGTAAAGATGAGAATTGACAATAGGAAGAAAGAAAAATGCAAATGATCAAGCAGGCCCTTCTGGAAACAATAAATCACAGAAAGAAAGTCAACCTCAGAAACCTGATAATATGGATTTGAAGAATATCTCCACCTAACAGATAAAGAATTCAAAAGTTCTTTAATGAAACCGAGTTAAGAGAAAATGCAGAAAGAGATAAGATAAGAACATAATCAATGGACTGAGGAAGAAAGTGAAAGAACTTGTGGATATTCAGTGATTAGTGGAGAAGCACAAGAATTCTGGGGAAAGTCATTAAAATAGAATAAAAGAAATGGAAAAATGAATCAGTACCCTCAAAGATAGAGACATAAAAATAAGCAAAAAAGAAAAGGAAAAAGGATGAAGAAATATTTTGAGAACTATCTGACAACATATAGAGAGGAAATATAAGAACTATAGGAATCTCAGAAGGTGAAGAGAAAGAAAAAGTCACCAAGAAACTATTCAAAGAGATAATTGAAGACAGCTTCCCAAGCAGGAAAAAGGAAATGAAAATAGACACACAGGAAGCTTAAACACCAAATTACCACAAAGAATGAAATACAGTAAGACACATAACAGTAAGGTTTCCAGTGGTCCAAGACTAGGAAATATAATGAAACTGATGATGGCAAAAAAAAAACCCAAAACAGATAACCTATAAAGTAAACCCTATCAAGCAGCTATCAGACTTTAAGAGACACTACCAGCAAGTAGAAAATGGAGTGATATATTTAACAAACTCCAAATCAACAAATGCCAACCAGAATACTCTACCCTGCAAACTTTCCTTCCTCTATGAAGGAAAAATAAAAAACCTTCTCAAACAAACAGAATCTCCAGAAATTCATTTCTACTAAACGCCCACTCCAAAAAAAAATGACAAGAAGTTCTAAAGCCAAAATCAACAGAGAAATGAATAAGAACAGAATCTAGTAAGGAATAGAATCACAAAAAGGCAAACAAAATGGCAAACACAGACACCATTGTATCAACATTAACTCTAATTGTAAATGGATTAAACTCATCAATAAAAACACCCAGAGCACAGACTGGATTAAAAAACAGATGCCAACCTTTTGATGTCTACAGGAAACACATATAATTACAAATGATAAACACAGATTGATAGTAAACAGTTGGAAAACAATCCTATGAGAAAACGGACCAAAAAAGAAGACAGGAACAGCTATATTTATATCAGTTAAAGTAGACTTCAAACAAAGTTTAGAAAGAGACATAGACGGTTACTACATTATGATTAAGAGGACAATATATCAAGTCAACATAACTTGCAACATATACTCACCAAATGAAGGAGTACCAAAATATATTGGACAATTAGTATGATCTCTGAAAACAGACATTAAAGAAAACACATATGTAGTAGGAGACTTCAACACACTACTCTCACCAATGGATAGATCAACAAGACAAAAACTAAGAAAACTACAGCTCTAAATAAGGACCAAGACCTCATAGACTTAACATAACAAACATCTATAAGACAAAAAAAAATCCAAGTAAACATTTTGCTCAAGTGCACATGGATCATTGCATAGGATTGGTCACATACTGGGACACAAGAAAAACATCAGTAGGTACACTAAGATCAAAATCACACCAACAATCTTCATTTATCACAAAGGTATCAAACTAGAAATAAAACATGAAATGAAAGCAAGAAACCCTCCTACCTCATGAGTCCAAAGGAAGACCATTGGATAAATGAGATCAAATGAGAAGTTTTTAAAAATCTTGAGGTGAACAATAAGGACACAACTCTCCAGTACATATAGGATACAACAAAACAGTTATAAGAAAAAAATAGTCTCACATCAAGAAACAAATAAAAAAAAAAAAAAACTCAAAGAAACAACCTGGCCTCCCCACCTCAAAAAACTAGAAAGAGAATAACAGCAACAACAAAAGCCAATAGAAGAAAAGAAATAATAAGAATCAAAGCAGAGAGAAATTAAAGTTAAAAAATTCAAAAGGGCCCTCCCTGGTGGTGCAGCAAGTTAAATCACAGCACTAAGAAGCTAAAGCCACTTCAGCATGAGTTCGATCCCTGCCCCAGGGGTGACCCACATGGTGCTGCAGACCTCTCCTGACCTGCCCCCTGCTCCCCTCAGCAGTGTACTTTGTCAGTCAGCCTGTTCTGCTCCCCACTCTGTCTCTGGTGAGTCCTCTCATTGCCCCTGCTCCTCTGGCCTGTACCCCAGTTCTGTATGCATAAATAAATCTTTTTTAAAAATCCAAAAGATTAACAAAATCAAACGTTGTTTCTTTGAAAAAATAAACAAAATAGAAAAACCTCTAGTCTAGCTCACAAAGGGAAAAAAGGAGAAAGCACAAATAAATAGGATCATAAAAGAAAGAGGAGAAATTACAACATCACAGCAGAAATTAAAAGAATAATAAGAGATTACTATGGACAGTTATATGCAAACAAATCTAGAAGAGATGGACAAATTCCTAGAACTATACATTCATCCAAAGTCAGAAAAAGAAGAAATAGAGCACTTAAACAGACCAATTGCAAGCAGTGAAATTGAAACAGTAATCAAAATACTCCCCCAAATCAAAAGCCCAGGACCTGACAATTTCACAGATGAATTCTACCAAATGTTCAGAAACAAAATATTACCTATCCTATACAAACTCTTTCAAAAAATTGAGAAGGAAAGAATACTACCAAATATATTTATGAAACCAACTTTACACTGTACCAAAACTAAATGAGGACAACACAAAATAAGAATACTACCGGCCAAAATCTCTAATGAACACTGGTACAAAAATCCTCAATAAAATCCTAGTCAGTGCCCTCCCTGCTGGCGCAGAGGATTAAAGCACAGCACTAAAGCTAAAGCCACTTCAGCATGAGTTCGATCCCTGCCCCAGAGGTGACCCACATGGCACAGCAGACCTCTCCTGACTTCCTGCTGCTCCCCTCAGCAGTGTACTTCATCAATCTGCCTATTCTGCTCCCCACTCTGTCTCTGGTGAATCCTCTCACCTCCCCTGCACCTCTGGCCTGTACCCCAGTTCTGTATGCAAAAATAAATACATCTTTAAAAAAAAATCATAATCAACAGAATCCAACAATGAATCTAAAAGATAATCTACCATGATCAAGCGGGACTTTTTCCATGGCTCAAGGATGGTTCAACATATGAAAATTAAGTAAAGTAAACCAACACATCAACAAAAGAAAAAAAAATAACTGTAAGATCATATCAATAGATGCTGAGAAAACATTCAACAAAGTTTAACATCCACTTATGATGAAGGTCCTTGAAATTCTCAGGATAAAAGGAACATATTTTAACATAATAAAAGCCATATATGACAAATTCATAGCCAGTATCATTCTCAATGGTGAAAAGCTGAAAACCTTTCCCTTAAGATATGGAACAAGCAAGGATGTCCACTCTCACCACTGCTCTTAATATAATACTGGAAATCCTAGCCAGAGCAATAAAAGATGTACAAGGAATGCCAAGAGGGAAAGAAGAAGTTAAACTGTCACTATTTGCAGACAAAAGAGAACTCTAAAAACTCCACAGAAAAACTAATCATATTTTGATCATGTCAACCAGTTTAATAAAGTAGCAGGATACATAATCAACACACAAAAGTCAATAGCCTTCGTATATACAATCAATCAATCTGAAGAAGAAATCAAGAAAACCATACCTTTTTTAACTGAAGCAAAAAAAAATCAAATATTTGAGAATAAACCTAACAAAAGGGGTGAATGACCTATACAGAAAAAAATGGTAAAACCTTGTTCCAAGAAATGGAAATACATCCCCTGCTCATCGTTTAGAAGAATTAACATCATCACTAAAATGACTGTCCTACCAAAAACAATTTACAGATTCAATGCAATTCCAATAAAAATCTCAATGACATTTTTCAAAGAAATAGAACAAACATTGATGAAGTTCAGATGAAGTTACAAAAAACTTCCTATAGCCAAAGCTCTCGTGATTAGGACAAAGGAGAATGGAGGTATCACACTTCCAGACTTCAAACTGTACTATAAATGTATAGAAGTTAATAGCCCCTAAATACAAAGGTGTGATTGTACTTTACCTCATGAAACTTAAATTTGTACTAAAAATGGAGCTACCATATGATCCAGTAATTCCACTCCTAAGACTCTACCCTTCATAAGGACAACTGCACCCCTTATTATTGCCCCACAATTTACAATAGGTAAGCTATGGAAGCAACCTAACATAGTTAGGCAAACTTATCAACATATTTTTTTTCACACCTCTATCAGTTTTGTTTTGTTCAAAGTAAAGTCAAGGACTGTAAAGATGATGTATCCTTACTTGGGGAATTCTTGAATTTCATAATTGAGGTACACATTTTACTGGCCAGGTAGTCTGACAAGATTGTACCAATTGGCCCTTTTTACACAATTTTTATTATTCCTGCCACTGTTAATTCTCTGGTTTAATTGAACACACCAACGATACTATTCAAACTCAGTTGGCCAGATTCGTAGAGATCCTCCAAATACTTTAGTCAATAGAATGGTTTTGGGTCCTTCTAAATCTGAGAGCCATCCCTTTCCGAAATAATCCTTTGAGATAGTCACAAGGAGCCAATGCACCTACCCCATCTTTTTTGACCTGCAACTAATTGAAGAAAACATACTCTGATAATATGAAAGCTTAAAAATATTGTATTAAAAATTTCATGTTCTGGGCCTTCCCTGGTGGCATAGCGGATTAAAGCCAGCACTGCAAGTGAGCCCCAGCCCCTTCAGTGCAAGTTGGATCCCTGGCCCGGGAGGAGACCACATGGTACAGCAGACCTCTGCGGTCACACCCACTGCTGCACTCAGCAGTGTAATTCATCGATCTGCCTGTTCTGCTCTCCAATCTGTCTCTGGTAAATCCTCTCACTGCCCCTGCACCTCTGGCCTGTACTCCAGTTCTGTGAGCATAAATAAATAAATCCTTTTTTAAAAAAAAAAAACTAATGATGCTAGCATTTAAAAAAAAAAATGGAGCTTCCATATGACCCAGCAATCCCACTCCTAGGTATCTACCCAAAAGACACAAAAACACTGACTCAAAATGACACTTGCTCCCCCATGTTTATTGCTGTTTTATTCACAATTGGAAAGACATGGAATCACCCCAAATGCTCATAAGTAGATGACTAAATTAAAAAGAAATGGTACATATACATAGTGGAATATTACTCAACAATCAAAAAAGATAAACACATGCCTTTTGTAGCAACATGGATGGAGCTGGAAGGGATCATGCTTAGTGAAATAAGCCAGAAAGAAAAGGAAAAATACTGGATAGTTTCACTCATAGCAGGAGTATAAAAGACCAGGAGAGAAAAATAATAATGATGATGAACAACTATATACCAGATACATCTTACAGGGGTGGAATGGGGAATGGGATCAAAATCGGTGGGGGGAGGGAAGTACACTGGACTATGGTAATGACACATGGGTGATTTGGTGATGGGAAGCCCATGGGGATTACAAATGAGATGGGAAAAGGCACAAAATGATGTAAAAATAATCTATTACATTATTTTAAAAATTTCATGTTCTGGTTGAGCACTCTTTTCACCAATGTCTCGAAAGAGATGAAGCACTTAAGCAACACAGTCTGCAATATGCGGACTTCGTCTATTGGAAAAGACACTTCTAGAAAGACTCTTTAATCTTTCTGAAAGACCTTTCTTTGTTAGGTTTTGCTAATAAACCATAGTACCAGGCACACCCCATAGAATAAACTTCTGAAATCTTATCACATCTCCTATCTAAACAAAATACCAAATCCTTATTGGGCCTGCATAATCTGGTACCTGAAGGGTTCCAATCTGTGTGACTTTCATCAAGGTGGTATAAAACAAAAGAAAAATCCTTCTTGGTAAAAGAACAAAAAAGTCATTGAATTCAAGTTAAGCCTGAGGGCTTTTTAATTAATTTAATTTTTAAATGAAGTACCATTTTTTTTATGTCCTTGTTAATTTCTTTATAATATAGGATCTCCCTCAGGTGATAAAACTGAGTCTTAATCATAATGCTTTCAAAGTAAGATGCCGATAAAAAGAAAATTGTGTGAATTAATATTCTTCTATAGCATTTTCATCCATATCATTTCACTACATGGACGAGAAAAAAATAATTCCAGCTTATGTTGAGCAAAATTACATCATTTGAGGACCTACTTTCTTTATACGGCATTTTGCATCAGGTCACATTTTCCAAGAACCTATCCCTCACAGTATAGTGTGGACTTGCTGTACAACTACTTAAATGAGGTTGGAAGAATAGAAGAAAATTTTCACAAATGCAAACAGCAAACTACAGAACACAGGATGCCTGTGTCTTGGATGATAAGTAATGATAAGTAATGATACCTCCAGGCTGAAGAAAGGAAGGTCATTCTTTCTTGCCCAGTCATCCCCTCTAAAAATTGTGTAAGTGGGTGCTGGCTTTTGTTCAGGGGAAATTAGGCTTATCTCCCCAGGAGACTGCAATGTCTCAGTTGCCTCTTTGTTGTTTCCACATGTCTGTGAAATGACTGGTTGCCTTTTGTTTGAGAATCATGTATGTGAAACTCTAGTATGGATCCCCACGCCAAGGATAATCATTTTAACATAGTAAATGCCAATATGGCACAGAGATTGTAAGAAAATTCTTATCTGGCTTCTTGTTTGTATTTGTCACCTCGGCTGTATCTGGCTTCTTGTTTGTATTTGTCACCTCGGCTGTCTTAACAAAGTACCTCAGATGGGATTGCTTAAATAAAGGAACTTATTTTACAATTCTGGAGTTTACCAGTCCAAGATCGAGGAATTAGCTTGATTTAAGGCCTCTATCTTTGGCTTGTAGGTGGCTGTGATGTTTTTGATAATTGTGATTTATAGTAAAAAATTATATATTTGATCTTTGTCTCTATTTCTGGCACAAGCTTTTAAAAACCTTGGAATGTCCTAAGTGTTGAGAGTGATAATGTGCCTTTTGTTATGTTAATGATGTGATTAGTGAGTTAGAAGTGGCAGTCCACTTCCTGACCTCCAAGCAGTGGAAAGTGATTGGAGGTGGAATTAATTGACAAAGGCAATTTATATAATCAATCATTCCTCTGTTATAGAACTTTCCTAAAATTACAAACGTGCTGGGTTTCCAACAGCTCCTGGGATGGTGATTATATCGAGATTTGGGAACAGTACATACTTGGAGAGAACATTGGAGGTTCTATGCCCTTTATCCACACCTTGCCCTATGTACCTCTTCCACCTGGTTGTTCCTGAGTCATATGTCTTATACTAAATCAGTGACTGATTTAGTGAATTCAGTCAGCTGCTGTGGCAACCCAATCAAACCCAAGGAGAGGGTTGTTAGACCCTATGATCTATAGATGGTCAGTCAGAAAGAAGCACAAGTGACAGCCTGGACTGGAGGTTG
>NW_004567105.1:40520831-40522756 GCF_000260355.1 Condylura cristata
AGATGGTCACTGAATGTTCTGAATGTTTCTACTCCTAACTTCCTGATCTCCATTTCACAACCTTAGAACCCCATTCACATTAGTTGCTTTGCTAAGCCCAACTCTAGTCTACCAGATCTACTGAAAGCAACCCAGGGATCCTCCATGATGAGCCAATGCCCCCAAAACTCAGCAAACCTGCCTGAGCATTGTGCCATACCATCTGGCATCTGGTCTACCCACTCAGATCTGATTCAATTATACACAGAAAGCTGGAAAGAAAAGTATCCTCCTTAGCATTTATTAGTTGGAACACTCCAATTTTCAATCCACACAGCACTCATACAGGATGATGACCCCTGGGTGCACAGAGCGTGTTGTGCAAGGTAACCCTTAATTTCTCTCCAAGCACAGGTATGGACATGAATGAAAACAAGGGTAAAAGTTCCCACAGAAATAAACTTAACACTGCTACTTCATTTCTGCCTAAGGAAGCCATAACCATGCTCATCCTCAGCAGCTTACTACTGTGAAAAAAGGAACTTCTCAAATTTATGAAGGCCACACTTAAGGGGATCCAGATACTGCATTTGCAAATACATTACCAGTGGCTCTTAACTGATGGCAAGTCCTTACAGGATCTGATGTTGTGCAGAGTTTATAGACTTTATAGAGTGAATACATGGGAATAGTCACCCCAGAAAGGAATGTTGGCAAGTAAAAGTATTATTTACTTAGAGGTTGACATCTATGTTGGTCTTTGGGACTTTCCATGCTATTTGGAAGAATTTTGGCATTCCAAATATGTGGTAAGAGCTGACCAGAGTAAAAAAGCTGCTTCATGTCATTTCTGTTTGGAATGAAATCTGCTTTACTTAAAAATACTATTCACATTTAATCAAGTCAGGGTTAGAGAAGGTTAAATAGGAATAGCAAATTATAGAGTAACTCTGTCTCATTTCTTTAGTGAGGTCCAGTGCTACAAGGATACATTATTTTGAAATTGTGGCAAATTTGCTTTTTTTCACTTTATGAAAGTTATGTGAGTTCATAGTAGAATGCTCAAAAATCTAAAGAAATGTATAACATGAGATTAGTGACAATTATTCTATCCCCCATAGGTAACCCTGATTATACTATTAGCATATTTCCTCCTAAGATCTCATCCAAGCACACTTTTATATATGTCAGCATAGCTTTCACCATACCTGTACAGAGTTTGAGCAAAATCTTCTCCTGCTAAGAAAATCCTTTGACATCATCACTTTCTACAGATGCATTCAGTTCCAAGCACATGGTACCTAACGACACCCCTGGATAGACAAGGCAGGGTGAAATCAGTGTTGGCTGGGTTCAAACCCTCCTGAGTTTGTTTCCCCTCCTTGAAATGGGAACACTAACACCTACCTCATGGAATAAGTGAGACTGGTGTTTGCAAATGTGAATGCTAAATTATATAAAACACAGAAGGTGTCCATCTGTCACTAGGCTTCTCTTATTTATAAACAGTGCCGTCATAAGCATCTTTGCATTTAAATCTCAGGTTATGTTGCTGACAACTTCCCTGGGATTGACTCCTAGCAGCAGCTTCGTCATGGTTCCACAGGACCCATGGGAGACATGCCCTTCTTCTCTGAGGTTCAAGTTTAACCACTAGAAGTAACTCAATTAGGGAAGACCAGGCCAGAGTGACAACTGGACTCCCTGGAAGTCGCCAGGCTCCTGGGAGGAGCTCTGTGCCTGGACTTGGTTAACACAGCGTTGGGGACAGGATGATACACCGATTTGCTCTCTCAACTATTGGCACAATGAAATGAAGTTGCAGAAAGTTCTCCCACATTTCTTGCCCTTCACCTTGAAGGTAAAAGTTGAAATCAAAATCCATTGAGGGAAAGGCTCTCAATTTTAAAACTCCTTTCACATTTTTTCTTTCAACACTTCTTTTT
>NW_004567105.1:40523316-40557757 GCF_000260355.1 Condylura cristata
CCGCTGCGCCACAAGGGAGGGCCTCTTTCAACACTTTTATAGTGCCGTTAAGTCGATGCAAAAGTGGCTCCCCCTTTGCTGAAGGACTATGGGGGTTATCAGTACATCTCGCAGAATTGGATAATCAGAATTTGACTCTGAGAATTCAAATGAGGTATAACCATTGTTGACAGTGGCAAGAACTATAGCTGGGGATCAGGGAGAAGGGAGCAGGAGAGAGTCTAGTAGTGAAGAAGTGGTGTGAGAAGGACTTGGAAAAGAAAACAAAAGCCCAGGCCACATCTGGATAGCCACCCCATTCTATGGATGTAGTTTTTTGTTTTTTTTTTAACCTGAATCATGCAACTAATCTTCAGATTAGAGGTTTGCAAAATTTTTAAAATAGAATGTTTTATTCAATCAAAATCATATATAAAAGCATCCCAGTATTCGGGAATCATTTCTTCCCACACAAAGCTTATGAACATTAAAGAAAGTACCTGGCTGAAAACACATGGGTAGCTCATCTGCCTTCCTTTTGCTTTTGGCATGCAGGAATAAGGAAGACTTGACTCACAACCTAACCATAGCAGGTATGTTCTCTGTTCTTGTGTTCTGTGGCTTCTCTTAGCAGAATGGAATAATTTGAAATGAATCTGAGTGTCTTGAGGGGGGGAAAATTTAGTCATCAAAATACTACCCAACTGCTTCATGTTTGATTCTAAGATTCTGATAATAGTCACTGTCCTGACGTGCACACAGGGAGCACTACGGAAATGTACTAAGACATCATATGTCTACATTCTTTTGTCTTTGCCCAACTTCCTTTGGAAGCCTCTGGAAATTTGACTTCATCTATTGGAAATAACCATGGGCATCTGTCAGGTAGCTGATTTCTAAGAATGAGTTGTTGCTCTTGGGCTTTTGGGTAGCGTGGGGAAGGTGGGTCAGAGATGGGGCCTGAAACTACAGTGCTCCATCATACTGAACTCTGGCGAGCCCACAGGTGGGAGGAAAACAGAACACTGCTGGTATAGATGTATTTAATTATTGAGGAAAAAAGAACAGTATTACTGGAAAGAAGAATCCCACCAGGTCCTGTGGTAGAAGCATGGCCAGGAAAGGCCTTGCAGAGTCCGGAGTTAAAGACTTGCTCTGGAGAGCTCAGAGATGTGGATAAAGGTCCGTTGCTTGTCATCTTAGGGAGCAGAGTGGAAAGACTACAGTGGGGAGAGGCTATGTTTTGTTATGAGACTCAAAATACAACTCACAATAAGTAAAAAAAAAAAAATACAACTCACAGCTCATAAAATTATCAGATTCTATCTTTGGGGCCGTTCTTAGGGTACAATCCTTTGGGGCAGGGATTCTGGGGTGCAGCCTTAAGGTGGCTGGGCTTTCTTGGGATCTATCAATGGGGAACTGGGGGTTTCTCAGGGTGCCATGGGAAGAGGGTCTGAGATTTCTCTGGGTGCAGTTAATAGCCTCTGAGTAAACCTGTGGACCCTCTGAGCCAGAGGCCAATACTTCAGGTACCCAGGAAAGAATGTGAGAATCTGAAGGAGAGTCAGATCAAGCAATGCTGTGCTGCTTATGCACAGCATCAACTTTCCAGAGCGCTGGGTGGGGACACATTCGAGAGACACTCTTCTAAAACCTGCTTGTCCTTCCTTCAGGTCCTTCTGGACTCTCAGAATTTAGAACTCTCTTCAATTGTCAAAGGTTTGCTCCAAACCCTCCAACCATCTCTGAGCCACTTGGAATGGGACCGGCTGCCAAGTACTTTTGGAGCAGGAATTTGCTGGGCTAAGGAATTCATCAGGAACAGGTTAGAAAACTCCCCTTAGCCCTGCTGAGAATACACCCATCTAAATTTCCTGAATTAGTTTAAAATTGATGGATTTTTTTCTTTTTCCTGGTAAAAATGATTTTTTAATAGAAAATAATGCTTCAGAATGACAAAGCACTTCCCTTAATACAGACGTGTCCCTGTCTGTATTACAGAGAGTAATTACAAAAACAGAGAGACCTTTTTTATAAGAGCACATTCCTGGACCCAGTACTGGAATTCAAAGCTCTTACTGAGGAATCTGGCTGTTTAACTGACTCTCTCTCCCCCCCAAGGTCATTTTGATGATCATCCACGTTTGGAATCCACACCTCACCTCGGGCAGGAGATTTTTTAGCACAGGGAGGGGTCGAAGTATGAATTTGATGATTATGAAGTCAGGAGATGGAAAGTCAGTGTCCAAGCACTCTTTGCTATTATGTTCTTTCCAGCTGTTTTCATCAAGTGTCACTTATCTGTGGGGTCTTAGTGGAGGCTGGGGAGCGTGGACAGTGGCCATGATGGCCAACATCTGCCCTGAGTGCTGGGCACCATTTCAAATGGAGCATGGGTTGGACATTGGCTGAGCACTCACTGCAGCCTGACAGATTGGGTTCTATTATCATCTTCACTTTACACAGAAGAAAGTGAGCCACAGAGGTATAGTAACTTGCAAAAATCGCAGAGCAAATAATTGGCCCCTCTAGGATTTTAAATCGAGTATTCTAAACTTTCTCCACAGTGTGTCCCCTGGGAGTGCTCAGTAAGGTGGGCAGACATGCCCACTCAAGCGTGGAACATGCCCCTTGGGTGCAGCTCTGCATCTGACACTTGAGAAAGGAAGAGCCACATCAGCTGGCCTTGTGCGGTGGGCGTGTCCTTTCATCCAGCATAGGCAGCGGCTCAGACTCTGAACCAAAACGAAAGGAAGCACACCTGACGTCTGGAAGAGTCACTGTGGTCAGCAGACGGGGTCCTTCAGCCAGGAACAGGACAGGCTCCTGACAACCAACAGAGGCATTCCCGAGACTCTAGGTGAAACTTTTTAATTTTTATTTTATTTTGTTAAAGATATATTTATGTATGCTTATATGAACTGGGGTACAGGCCAGAGGTACAGGGAGGTGAGAGGACTCACCAGACTGAGTGGGGAGCAGAAGAGGGTTGCTGCACTATCCGGGTCAGCTCTCTGGCCAGGGATCAAACTTGTGCTGCAGTGGCTGAGGATGGCTTCATAGTGCTGTGTTTTAAACACTTGCACAACCAGGGAGGATCCCTGACATTTTTAATAAAAAGATCATTGGTTACATTTCGAAGGGATATATGTTTGGAAGGAATTTTACATTGGTAAACCCTTGGTAAATGAGTGCCATTTTATAAATAATTTCTGTAGGTGTTGGGGGTGAGAGAGAAGGAGGCAGAACAGCTCACATATACCCTGTGGTACTCTCACTCCGGCCTCAGATTCCTAGCTGCTGCTTCACCCTCCCACTCTCCTTCCAGGCTGTGCCAGCAAGTTAAGAGGCAGCTGAATGTTGACATAAGGACATTCCCTGAGAGAAAGCCTTTTTCTCTAGGCAGACAGACTGGTCTGGCCCCTGCACAGAAGTTTCTGAATTCTCTTCTCTGCCAGGAGAGCCCAGGGAATGGTCTTTCTACATTTTTGGGAAAGATTTATTTACTTATGTGTACAAGAACTAGGGTATAGGTCAAAGGTTCAAGGGGTGAGAGGATTCACCAGAGACAGAGTAGGAAGCAAAACAGGTGGATTCTGGGAGATAGAAAAGGTCTGCCATGCTATGTGGGTCACCTCCCTGGCAGGGACTGAACTCATGCTACAAAGACTGTGGATATCTTCACATTGTTGCACTTTAACCCCTTGTACCACCAGGGAGGGCCCTACATTTTTTTGAGAGAAAATATCTGGATAGAGTTAAGTGATAATGTTGACTTTGACTGAAAGAGTGCTTTTAGTTCCAGGTGTGAGTAAAGGAAAATGTACACAGATCTAGAATTGAGGAAAATTTAAAAATAATGCTGGTGCTTACGTTAATAGCAGAATTGCATCTAAACTCACTGAGCCCAGACAAGCATGGCAGGAACCCACACGACTCCTCTTGCTTCCAGAATTCACTAATCAGCAGGAAAAAAGTGTCATTTCCCAGAACTCTATGAAACTGTGGTCTAATTCTAGAAACTGGTATATCCTACAAAATTTATAGAGCATGAAAGTTGAGGATGAAAAATCATTCCCCAAATGTGTTGTGTGCTGAGCTGATGACGGCAGGTCAAGAGCAGATAACACACCGATCAAGCCAGGAGCTAGGGACCGAGGCTGAGAAGCTCGCACTCCTGCTAGGCTTGGATTTCTAGAATCCCGACTTCTCAAGGGAGCCTAAAGAGACAGCACAGGCCTCGCCAGGCAAAGCAGCAGGGTGTTACCGGCTGGCTGTTCTTCTGATGGGATCCCAGTCCCAGCACATGTCAGGGAAGTACTCAGGGCTCTCTCTGGAAACTTTGCTGAGTGAATAGAAAGTACCTGAGACGATATTCACAGTGTGTAAACAACAACAAAAAACAAAACTGCAAAGCTCTGGCCAATGATTAGTCTGCTTCATATTTAGTTGTGTGTTGTCACCTGGAAACAGGGAAAAGAGAATGGACTAGTCTTAGGTCCACCCCAAGAACCCACGGAGCCAGGGATGTTTTTCAGACCAGGGCTTCCCCTAAGGTTCCTGAAACTCAACTCCATCTTCAAACAACCGCCGTGCCACACCCAGGCGGTCCCCATAGCTAGTGTGTGGTCTACAGCAGGGGGAAGACTCACTACGCCAGCCCCTGGGTGCGCAACTACATGAACGCAAACTGGCCAGACCATGCAGACCGCTCGCTTCAACTTTTCATTTTATAACAAACTAAGTTTCACAGAGATGTTTGTGGTGCACCTCCAGACGACTGGTGTGACAGATGAGGTAGGCAGGTAGGCAGTACAGCAGATCTCTCTGGAGCCCACCCCTACCCCGAGCCTCAGATATCGCACTTCAGCTCCCAGCATGCAATGAGCCAGACTTCCCTACTGAGGGGGCTTCTGGGAAGAAGGCAGAAGCAGGCCTCCATGTGTGTACTCTTCTCTGCTCCGATGAGGTGGGTAGGGAAGACATAGCGCCCTGTGGGTCTTCTGTGGAGATAGCATCAGAGGCAGGGGGAACTCCGGCAGCAGGAGGAGTTTCAACCACACCCAGGGCAACCTCCTCAGCATTCTTTCCTTGCCAGTCCTCTCCCTGCACGTGCTATATATAACAGACCCTCTTAGTAAACTTTTTATTTTTCTTTTGGGTCCCGGCCTTTGTTCTTGAGTGCTTGGGCAAGAACTTTGTTTTGGGGTTTGCTCTATTCCAGCTTGGGACCATCACAAGTTGTTGGCTAGCTCAAGGGACACTTCTTCGCATTAAACATCATAAGCACTTTGTAATTACTGGAGAATTAGCAGGATTCTCCTCCTCTCCCCCCCCCCCCCTTTTCTGTCTCTAGAGGAACTTGGTTTCAGAGTTCTCTGTGAGGATTTTTTTTTTATTATTTAAATATAGGTTCAACCTTTAGTATGGATTTTCCTTTTTCTTCTTTCTGAGAATTCTTCATCTTTCTCCTTTTGGCTCTTTTCATTTAAGATTTGGTAATCTGATGAGGTCAGGTATATGGCAGCTGATTTCTGTTTTATGGGAAGCCCTGTGGCTGATATTTATGTGACTCATTTTCAACTGGTCACCTAGACTTTTGAGAGGATGTATTTGTGAGTGTACTTTACTTTGACTACGGAACTGTTTATACAAATTTCACCTGTCCTTCATCAATTATATTTAGAAAAGGCAGAGCCCCAGTGATAGCAAAAAGAAGACAGAAACAGCCTTCCCCTTCCCCTGATGGTTATGAAGGGGAGACTCAGAAAGAAGAGGACCACCACTTTCTGGAGACTTTGAATTCACCAGCAGAAAATCCCTTTCAAGATATCAGCATCGCTGGTAAGGAGGCTGCAGAGAGAATGACTTCTCTTCATACCAGACAGGGCACTGAATTTAGCCAAAGGAGTTACTCTGGATTGAGACAGTTTCCTCTATAGCAATTCCTGATGGGTGAATTGAATAATCAGGGGCAATCTGCAGGATACAATCAGTCATCTCTCTCTGCTCCTACGGGGACCTCATTAGTTAGAGAAATTCCACCCTTCCATAACACCAGAGCCTAAGAGGTGCTGTATGCTTGTTTTTGCCTTTCATCAGCACACACAATCCATATTACTGTCAATGCCAGCTGAACAGAGAGAGGTTTTTGTGAACAGGTACAACACCTCCACCAAGTAGATCAAGAAATCCCAGAATTGGAAGAAGCCATTCCAATGGTAGATCCTAACTAGGACCCCAATCATGGGAGAATTAAAAAAAAAAAATTGGAGCACTATCAGTGGTGCTTCTTAGCAGGAATAAAGAAGGGGGTGAATAAGAAAAAGAGATATAGTAAAATTCAACAAAAGGCCAATGAGGATCTGCTGGGGTTCTGGAAAGGAATATCCAAATTTACAGTATTGTGCAGACATGAATCCAAATGCACCAAAAACATTTGGATGATGAATACAATATTCATTGAGCATAGTACTCTGGATGTAATGAGGAAATTAGCAAATATAGAAACTAATAGATGAATTCTGCTCACTTGGGAGATATAAACCTTAGCGTTTATAATGTAAGAGAAGGATGAAGGCCTAGACCTGCAGCCATATTCATACAGAAAGAAAACAGGACATGATTTAGGAGGAGCAGTGAAAGGACATGGAGAGGAAGGAGGTGAAGCAAAACATCCAGGAAGAATCTTTGTTCTTACTGCAAGGAAGAGGGACATTGGAAGGACAAGTGTCCCAGGTTAGAAATTGGAAGGAGAAAAGAAATGAGAAAGCGGGAAGAAAAGGAAGCAGATAATGGCACAGAAGGAGGATTTAGATAAAAGCTGCAGAAAGGAATGCAGGAAGAATAGAAGGAATGAAGAAGTAGGAAGGAAGGAAAGAAACGGTAGTCTGGTGGGGGCAAAAGAATTAATTGGGCCTCCAATTGATCTGAAGGCCACAACAGAAAGTCTTTCTATAAGTTCTGAAATGCCAATTTGGTGATGTAAACCTCCAACATACATGGCGGTTTCTTCTTGTACATGGGAAACTGTCCAATCCTCTCATTGGCCATGACCACTTAAGTAAACTTAATGCATAGATTACACCTGGTCTCCCCAAGATCAGAAGCTGCTCCTACAAGCACCTCCAGAACATACCTTCCCATTCCAGATGGCACTTACTCAGGATGCTCTTCCAGAAGGTGAAGCGTGCTGTCCCCAGAAATCTATGAAAGAGAAAATGAAGTGACTTGAGCTGAAGGTACCCTGAGATGTACCAAAATGTAGATATTATAAAAATAGAAGTGGTATGAGAGACCAGGATACTAAGGAGAAAGAAATATCCTCTAAAAGTGGAGGCCTGTTAGCACATGACTGAGGGACACCCAGGTACCCCAAACTGTTAAGGGATTCAGCCATCCATTCACAAAAGACAAATGCAGCAAACATTTGATAGATTTTTAATATAATCAGTAAGTACATATATGTATATGTACTCACACACATACATATATAAAATGCTGAAAATTATACATTCCCTTGTCAGCAATGCCCAAACAGAATGGACCCAAAGTGAGGATTCTGAGGTTTGAAAGCTTGCAAAAAATCTAGAAACCCACAAAAAAGGGATCAGGCAGACGCCAGAAATCTGGGACAGAAAGAAACTAAAAATAGAAACATAGGTCAAGATAATGGCTGCCATAGTCTCTGCCGAGAATCCAGACTAGCCTCCCAATGTGCTCTCACCCATATATCTCTTCTAAGTATGTCTACATGTCCCTCCTTTATGTATTTCTTTCCATATGTCCCTCCAAGTGTTTCCTTTCAGCAGTCCCATGGTACAAGTCAGAGCTGAGAAAGCAAGAGAGCCTTCTATCATACTCGTTATATGGATCTTCCTGCTCTCAGCCCTTCCCCTGTTTCCCAGCAGCTCCCTAGCTTAGGAAGTCAGAATCATGGCATACTGAGACATATAATCCAAGAAACCTGCATAAAAGTAGGTGCAGTGACCCCCGTGTTTATTGCTGCTTTATTTACAATTGGAAAGACATGGAATCAACCCAAATGCCCATAAATAGATAACTGGATTAAAAAGATGTGGCACATATACACAGTGGAATATTAGTCAGCAATCAAAAAGACAGGCACATGCCTTTTGCAGCAACATGGATAGAGCTGGAAGGGATCATGCTTAGTGAAATAAGCCAGAAAGAAAAGGGAAAATACCAGATGGTTTCACTCATTGCAGGAGTATAAAGGACCAGGGGAGAAAATAATAATGATGATGAACAACTATATACCAGAGGCACTTTAGGGGGGGTGTAGCAGGGAATAGGATCAAAAATGAGGGAGGAGAGTGCACTGGACTTTGGTGATGGCACATGGGCAATTTGGTGATGGGAAGCCCATGGAGATTACAACTGAAATGGAAAAAGGCACAAAATGATATAAAAATAAACTATTATTAAAAAAAAAGTGGGTGCAGGGAAAATGGCACCTCTCCTTCAGGGAGGAGTTTCTATATCAGGCTGTGAGTAAATTTAGTCAGCATTGAAAACATTTCTTCAATATAGTCCCATTCAACCCTGCTGCTCCCCCTAAGCAGAACTGGAAGATTCTGCCAGTAAAGAAACCCCATTTCGTTTAGGACTTAATTGTGAAGTTAAGAAATTTTCAGGACTCGGACCTCCCTGGTGGCGCAGTGGGTTAAAGCACAGCACTGAGAAGCTTAAGCCACCTCCACATGAGTTCGATTCCTGCCTGCCCCGGAGGAGCTCCACATGGCGAGGCAGACTTCTGACACGCCCACTGCTCCCCTCAGCAGTGTACTTTGTCGATCTGTCTGTTCTGCTCCCCGCTCTGTCTTTGGTGAATCCTCTCACCCTCCGCATCTCTGGCCTGTGCCCCAGTTCTGTATGAATTAAAAAAAATTTTTTTTTCAGGACTTACATCCAACTGTGCCAAAGCTGTACATCCGGTATTCCTTTCCATCCCAGGTCAGGTAGATTCATCATCGGTTCAAGCAGCTTGGAGCCCTTAGCATCATCACACAGATTTTCTAATAGTACACAGGGGAAAGAAGCCAGCAGGGAAACAGCAACTTGGGAACTGCCAGAGAAATTCTACCGTCACTCTCCACCGCACTCGGAACTCTGAAACGCTGCCTTTAAAGCTTCGGCCTCCAGGCTTAGGTGTGCCCACTTACACATCCCCTCACCATACTCCAGGTGTTACCATCAAATATGTCCACCCTGAGCGCATGCTTCCTGCATTCAAGGCCGCAGGTAATGGCTGTAGAGGTCAATGGGCACAAACCCCTAAGCAATCTTCATGTACCTGACACTCTGTTAGCTGCAATTCCTGTGCATTTAGGCTGGTTCTCAGTGCTGGATATGAAGGATGTCTTTTTCTACACCAATTTTGGGGACTTCTGAGACATAGCACTGATCTGCTGATAACAGGGATGCATGAGTTGTCCTTCAGGACAGGTGGATACACTGTGAGAGTGAAAGTGGTAGGGGTACAGAGTGAGGATTATTGGCTTGAGATTGGGATTTTCTTTTTAAAGATTTTGTTTGTTTTTGCATACAAAAATTAGGTACAGGCCGGAGGTGCAGGGGCGGCTAGAGGATTCACCAGGCACAGAGTGGGGAGCAGAACAGGCAGATTGACAAAATACACTGCTGTGAGGAGCAGCAGGCAAGACAGGAGAGGTCTGCTACACCGTGTGGATCACCCCCTGGATGGGGATCGAACTCACACTGAAGTGTCCATTCTTGACTTAGCTTCGCAGGGAGGGCCAGAGATTGGGAGTTCTAAATACAAAAAAACTTGAGCTGAATTATCAGGGAGAAGCAAGGCAAAGCACCACGGTCTCCCACTTGAAGAGGCTACTACTAGAAACTAAGGCTGGGATATTGAAATTACCTGTCATCACCCCCATCCAAGGCAAAAAGGCAAAACACAGGAAGGCTTGAATAATCTAAAGTTTAAGCACCTGTCAATAAGGGTAAGGCACTGTGCTGTAAAAGTAGAGAGAATAACTCCCAGCCTATGATCCCATATCAATTATAAACCCTACTCAGTGCTGCATTTAGCACTTAAAAATAATCTAAAATGGAGGTGCACATGAGAATATGAGACACATAGGCCGAGGAACTGAGCTAAAGGGATGGGCTAGAGTAGATTCCCACACAAAATTCTGGAACCCACAGCACAGTAGGAAGTTTGAATTGCTGAGTTTACTGCAGGTGATCCTTCAGTCCCCTACTGCCTTTGTTATACCTACTCTTCTTCATTGGTATCAATTCACAGATGACATCAACAGCTCTAAAGACAACAGACTTGAAATCTAATATCTCTGATTATAACAGCATAAAGTTAGAAATCAACTATAAGAAAATAAACAGGAAAATCTATGTTTACACTGTGACTAAGCAATGTGATTCTTAATAACTATTGGATAAAAGAGAAAGCCAAAAGTAGATATTTAAAAATATCTTAGACTAGTGAAAATAATGATACCAAATGCCAGCCTCTGTGGAATGCCACAAAAACTTTTCTAAAGGGGAAGATAATTTTAATAAAAGTCCACCCTAAGACGCAAGAGAAATTACCCCCCCCCCAAAGTTCTAATACTAAAACTAAGCAACTTGAAGAAGAGGAGAAATAAAACCCAAAGTTAGTAGATGGAATAAAATAATAAAAAGAAAAGTGAAAATAAATGAGATAGTTATCAGTAAGATAGACCCACCTCTCCCTACCCGCCCCCCCAAAAAATCAGTGAAACTATCAGCAGGTTGTTCAAGAAGATAAACAAGAGATTACTATGATCAACCATATACTAAATTTAATAACCTTTAAGATATGGACAAAGTTTTAAATGTGGTCTACCAAGACTAACCCAGGAGGAAACAAATGAATTGAACAAATTGATCACACAAACGGAACTTGAAATAATAATAAAATTTCTTCTGAAAAACAAAAGGCCAGAACCTAATGGCTCTACAGTGCATTTTAACAAACCTCTAAAGAAGAAATAAAGGACCACCTTGCTCAGGTTATTTTTAAAAAATACAGGAAGGACCACTCCCTATACATTGTACAATGCCAACATTACCCTAAAACCAGCTATGACAAAGAAAATAATAGACCAATATCCATGATAAAAAGCAATGCAGAAATTGTAAACAAAATACTAGCAAACTAGCAAATTGAATTTGTCTTGTTAGCTGTTTAGTCAACCCCAAACCTTCATGATCACTGGCTGGGCCCACACACAATTCAACAGTGGTAAGGCAATGACCTATGAAGCAAGAAGGCAGAACTGTGCTTCTGGGGAAACTGCCCCCAGGATGTGTTAAAGGAAAATGTACAGACTGCCCTTTTGCAGGAGGTGCTGGTGGTCAAAGATGACAAGGAGAAGAGAGCAGATTTGTTGAGTTATCAAAGATACCTGGTCTGCAAGAAGCTTCTCCCTGCTGTAGACATATTAGGAAGCACATGCTGATAGATCCAGGTTTTCTAATTCTATTAGAATATTTATGTTTGGTGGTAGCAACAAAAAACCTGGTTAAAGAAATTTTGATAAAGAGCACCAAAAATATACCTCTCCAGAAGTCTGGATGTTCATCTGCTCAGCAATGTTTCTTTTTACTTGGCTGTGATCAGGTTTGTGACCATGCTCTTTGCCTCAGGTTTTCAGATTCTAACTCTAAGTTCCACATAGGTGGGACCAAGGGACAGGAAAGGGTGGGGCTTCTGCTTCTTTACTGGGAATAACGGGCTCCCTTCCTTGTCACCCTCCACAAGATCACACATCATCAGATGTGGTCTGCAGGCCAATTTTAGGACAAATGTGGGCGTGGACAGAGGTCTGAGACACAGCAACTCTAGGACAAAGCATCCAGAGGACTTGGTAGGTCCTGTGCTGTGCTCCTTATGGCCCGTCAGTGGGCACTTGTTGGCTGGGTGCCGAGAGCCAGCGCTCTGCCATGGGTGCCCTTTAGGGATGGTCTCAGCTGTAAAGGATGACTTTGCTTGAGGTCATTCACCTTCTCCCAGGTACCCAAATTCAGTTACTAGTCCAAGTGCCTCAAGATAGTTTTAGCACACCTGTGAGGTTTTTTTTTTTTTTTTTTAAAGATTTATTTATTTATTCGTACAGAAAGGCCAGAGATGTGGAGGGTGAGAGGATTCACCAGAGACAGAGCGGGGAGCAGAACAGGCAGATCGAGGATGTACACTGCTTAGGGGAGCAGCAGGCGGGTCAGGAGAGGTCTGCCTCGCTATGTGGTCGCCTCCGGGGCAGGCGGGGACAGAACTCATGGGGAAGTGGCTTTAGTTTCTTAGTGCAGTGCTTTAACCTGCTGCGCCACCAGGGAGGGCCCACACCTGTGAGGTTTTTTATAGCCTCCACTTGCTTCTCCCATCATCCCCATATCTGAACACTCTACCCAGAGACTTTCTGGGTGCATAGTATTAATCTACACCGAAACCGTGGTATCTCTGGTCCTGCATTTGCAGAAGCTAGTGTATATGTATATGTTAGTGGAGAGGTTACCATGGCTTTATAGATTTGTTAAGGGTTTGGAGTACTGGAAATGTGAGCCATTTAGGTGTGGGCAAGTGCTGTGTTTGAAGACGGAAAGGTTAGAGCAAGCAATGCATCCTGAGAGTCTCTCAAAGTCACAAAATATTAAGATACAACATCCATGTGTGCCCACCCCTCCACTCCACACTTTTCTTCCAGCATTTTACATCTAGGTAATTATACCTCTACCATGTTTCTGCCCCTTGCAATATTAATTTCAATACAAGGAAATACATACTGGAAGAAAATTTTTTAAGTCATTTCCCATATAAGTCTTCATCTAAAGATGCAAACTTATCAGACTTGCCATGGCAAAGGCCATCTTCATGGCAAGGACAAACTAGAAAGTTCTTTCAGGTTGAAGAGGTACTGTTACAGGGCAGGGAGAGAGGGTCACCACTGAATCCCCAAACCTGCTTGCTCCAAGTAGGTTCTGCCATCCGCTGCATCAAGACAAAACATGTAAGACTTTAATGAAAAGGAGCTTTAATACAGTGAATATACAATATGAAAGACAAAGAATGTAATTTCTAAATCAAACACCTGAAGTTACCCATCCCCTCATGGGCAAAAGTCTACCACCCTCATGGGTCTAAAGCCCGCCACAAGACTAAAGCAACCTTCTGGCTGGGACTCACAGAAAAGGGTCAGAAATGGCTAGACAAGTCTGGGAGGAAAAGAGCAAAGTCAAAAATCAATATAAACACTGCCATCGTCAGCCTCCCCATGGGTCTCTCATCCACATCTCTCTCAACCAGCCCAGTGTCAAGAAATAAACATGGTTTCTTCACATGTCTCCTTTTGCTCCGTGGCTTCCTCAGGTCTCCTTCTGGCTCTCCATCTTGCTTCCTTCCTCCTTGGAATCCTCTTCTTTTCTCTGCTCAGCACCACCCTCCTTCTGGGTGGGGCAGGGAACCTGGAACTTCCCCTTTTCCTGGGCCCACCTAGTTACAATATCTGCTTTTTGACTAGAGTAGCTCTTAACTCTGCTTCAAATGCAGGGGAGGGAATGATTACTCTTGGCACATCACTGCTTTTTCTTTGGGTAAGTTGCTTTGAAATACATGTTCTCAATTTTGAGATATTTTTAGACAGGTGAGTATAGAAAACATATGCATTCCTCTTTTCAGATAAATGTGGAATACCTTGCTTGTGTTTAAATATTTGTAATCTTGAAGTTACGGTGTGTGAAGTGAGAAGGCTCTAGCCCTGGAGGAGGACCTGCTCCAGTCTGAGTCAGGAGTGTTGTCTGCACTTTGAGGAATCAGGGCAGATGGAACTGTCTGGCCTTTGGGGTTTGAGGAATAATTTGAGGGTAGAGGTTTTAGGAGAGGGCTGCCTGACAAGGATGAAGAACCCCAGTTTCCTAGCCATGAGATCTGTACCCATTCCTCTTGACTCCTCATGAAGTTTAAGTTTACTCATTCACCACATGTGTCCCCCTTCACATGGTGATGGATTCTGCAAGGCAGGGCTGATAGACAATGTTGGTTCCTGATCTGAAGGCCCCCGTCAATCTATTGAAAATGACTATAATTTGAGCTGGAAGGATGATGGGTGGTTGGGAAAGCCAGGAAGAAAGAAGTTAACAGTAGCTTTAGCTCCATGGGTCCTGGGTCCTTGTCATGTTCCCTAGCGACCAGTAGGAAGATCTTGGAAAATTACCAAGGATTTTCAGCCCACTTTATTATCAGGAAACATGGGAGAGTAGTAGTATCTCTTGGCTTCCATTTTGAAGTCATTTGATTGTGATCTCCACTCCCCTTGAGGCAGCCTGGCCAGTCTTTACTCCTAAGAGCTTCCCTCTGTTGGGGGAACGTGTTTCCTGTCTGCTGTGGATCCAGCTCATTTCTCCCGGAGCATTTTAAGAAGTGTGATTTCGAAGTTTCCCTTGATTCCTTCCCTCCATGAGCAAGACCTTTCAGGGGTTTGTAAAGCACCCTGGGCTTTCCCAGTTCTACTGTATTGCTTTATGTTTGCAGGAGTCCCCAGTAGACTGCAAGCAGGAGCACAGTATGAATGAATGGATGACTGACTGACTGACTGACTGACTGAATGAATGAATGAATGAATGAACCGGGAACCAGGACTTTGTCGCCTGCCCTGGAGCCTAAAAGCTCTATGAACTCTGGGAGCCTCAGTATGCCTCTGATGGTTAACAGCCCTCACCAGGTCAGCACTGGAGGTCCTGGGGCTCCCCCAGTCACGGCCAGCCGGGCCTCAAGAGCCTTTTTTTAGGGCGATGAGGCCAGGTGACCCGGCGGCCAGGGCGCGGGCGGTGGCGATTGCCCCCGTCGCCTCGAGGGGGCCCTGCGGCGGGCGCCAGCAACCAGCTTGGAGGCCGGGCCCGCCCGCGCTCTACTCGCGCTGCTAGCGCCCAGCCTGCAGCGGCCATCGCCCCGCGGGACTGCGCTGCGCTCGCCCAGGTACTGAGTGGGGGTTGGGGAACGTGCCGCCGCCCCTTTGTTTCGGGCCCAGCGCCGCGCGTCTGCGTCCCGGGCGCTGGGTTAGGTCTCTGGGCGCTGGGGGCCGGCCAGGGAGGGACGGAGATTGAGGCACTCCGGGAGCAGAGACCCTGGCGCGAGGGGAACGAAAGCGAGACCGCGAGCCCCGGACCGTGGCGCCGTGCCGAGGCGCGGGAACTCTAGCCGGCTGGGTTCGGGGTCCGGGGCTGGGGAGCGAGGGGCGCAGTCAGGCTCTGCCGGTTACTGGAACCCGGCGCATGTTTCGGGTAGTGTAATCCGGCGCCGACCTTGGCTCTGGGCGCCCGGGCCGGCGGGTGCCAGCCGGAGTGAGCGGCACGGTGGAGCCCGGGTGGACTTCGCTCTAAGGACGGGTCCTGGGACCCCGGAGTGGAGAACCGAGCTGGGGGGGCAGCGGTGGGAAAGCTCGGGATCCTTCTGCTCTTTCTCGTGTCTTTTGCTTTCCTTTCGGTGGGCGCCAGTCGCACTTTGCCTCCCTTCTTAAGGGTTGGGAACAGCCTGGGGGTCCTCCAGAGGCCCGGGCCACCTGTGGCACTTGCCTGCGGGCACGCGGTCGCTGATGTGCGGCAGTGGGGGAGCGGGGCGCGTCAGCCGCCCGCCGGGGTCTCTGTGCTGGTGCCACGCAGACTGACAAGTGAGTGGGGTCGTTAACTTGAGTGATTAGAAAATCTGTGTGTGGTGGGAAGAGGCTCCGGAGCTGCCGGAGCTGCACTCCTGTTCTCTACTGTCGGTGTGCTTACCCACACTTTCCTGTGAGATTAGCAACAAAACTCCCTTAGGGTGTACTGTTGGGGGTGGCCACACACTTATCTTTTGGTGTAGTTTCTCCCTATTTCCTCACTCCTTATAATATGAATGCAAGGTCTTCAAGAATGCTTACCATATAAAAACGGAAAAATCGGAATGTGAAAGTTAATTGCATTAATATTGCACAGTCCTTTGGAGCCCACCCTTTTGACATTTTGGTGTGTTTCCTGGAGGCTTTTGGCTTGTGCATATTAATCTTTTGAAGTGCTGCAGTTCTTTGTGATTCTTCCCTCTCTGGGGCCTGGGAGGTTATATTTGCAAATCAATCAACAAGTATTAAAAGCGTTCCTGTGGGGAGGCTGCTTCTGGGCTGGGGTTCCTGCAGCTGGAGGGTGGAGGGGTCTGTGCCTGGAGAGAGGGGACCTCTGTGAACTGGGAGCTGTCTGCTGGAACTGGCGGGAGGCCACCAGAATCCTCACCTCAAAGTCAAAATAGTAGTAAAATTACAAAGTAGTACTGACTTCAGCGATGAAGTGATAGCATGGTAAATGCAAGTGCTTATCAATGTTTGCTTTGGTTAGGCTTTGTCTGCATTCCCCAGTGCTTGTGCCTCTGGTTGCAAATAACTCCAGGAAGGAGGTGGGATAATTGCCCCATTTTACAGATGTGCAAAATGGGGCACGCAGAGGCCCAGCACCTTGCTCAATCTGAGGAAAGATGGTGGAGCGGCCTGTGCTTCCCTCAGGATGGTAAGGCAGCTGGCTCGCTCCCTCCTGCCCCTGACTGGAGGGGATACCTGTCCAGAGAGCAAGGTCTTCAGCTGAGGTGCCAATGCCTCCTGCAGAGAAATTATTTCCTTACTAATCAAGGAGAAAATAGCTAAAGTAGCAGCTTCAGGGAATTTTGTGCTGGGGATGCAAATTGATGGGCTGTAACAAAGTGTAACTTTGGCACCTAATGGTTTTAAATGGAGCTACTTGCAAATGTGATTCTGGGAACTAAAGGTCACAGGGTCAAAGTTAGTCCCTGAGCCAACACCTAAAGTGTTGCTGTTGGGATAAAAATGGCATGGGAAGGAGTCAATAAAACAAAAGTGAGGGGAAAAGGCTAGAGGGGAGGGTCCTCAGTACACCTCTGGAAGTCACGGCTTGCCGGTTTTACAGATGAACACATTTGTCCAAAGCACTTGGACAAATCACTCTCAATCCTTTGATTCCACCTACTCTTTTTCTAAAATTGGTCTGGCGGACAGGCTGTGTTAGGGAAAGCCTTTTATTCCCCCCTGCAACCCACCAACTCTTGTGGGAGAGGTACTGGGTGTTCTTGTGAGAGAACAAGCACTCTTACTGTAACAAGTTTTATTTCTATCCCAGCAGCCCAGGCACTCTCCGCTCCCTGAGTAATAGACTTCCTAACCATGGCCATGAGCCATGGACTTCCTCGGGAAGTTTGGTGGCTGGGATGGCCTGGAGTGAGGTCCCAGTGGTGTACCGGTCCTGAATCCAGACCCTTTCCTGTAGGACCCTACTCACATTATTGGTGGCCTAAAGGCAGCCCCATCTACTCATAGTCCTTTGCATTCACATCCTGATCTTGAATAAGGGGTGCTGGTTAGTTGGTTAATTAAGTAGGTGTTTTATTCAGAGCTATTGCTTGTTACTTGTGTTACAGGGTAAGGAGAGAGGCACCCTGAAACCCCCGAACCTGCCTCCTCTAAATAGGTTCTACCATCTGCCGCATCAAGACAAAACATGTAAGAACTTTAATGGAAAGGAACTTTAATACAATTCAATCAAACACCCAAGGTTACCCCATCCCCTCGTGGGTAAAAGTCCACCCAAAAGGGATTGGCCCAAAGCAAGGCTGGAAAGCCCGCTACAAGTCAGGACGGACCCAGAGAAAAGGGTCAGAAATGACACAGCAAATCTGGAAGATAAAAAGCAAAATCAAAGTCAAGATAAAGGCTGTCATTTTAAACCTCCCCACGGGTCTCTCACTCACTTCTTTTTCAACCAGTCCAGGACCAAGAAGCAAGTGCAGTTTTTTCACATGTCTCTGCTCCCTGTGCCTCCCTCAAGTCCCCTCTGGCTCTACCTTGTTTCCTTCCTCTTCAGTCTCTCTGCAGATTCTTTTCCTCTGGGCTCACTTTCACCCTCCTTCCCTCCTTTGGGTGGGGCAGGGAACCTGGAACCTCCCCTTTTCCTGGGGACCACCCTGTTACACTTGCCATTAGCAAGTGTTAAAAAACCACTGCTGTCTTGAGCAGAGCAAAGTTTTGCCAGCTATTTTTGATGCTGAAATATAGTTACTTATTTTAGCACTTAGAGCTAAGGGTGGAGGTGGGGTGCTGAGGTGTGGGAATGGGGAGGCAGGTATATTGAGTGGACTGATCTCAAAGGTGTCTGCATGGAACTGTGACTTAAACTCTACTTGTTTCCACACTGGCTGGGTGCTTTTAAAACACTACAACATTAAACATTTCTTTTATCAAAGTGTTACTGAATATGAGGTACCTTCTCTTAGGTTCAGAAAATGTTTTAAATCTCTTCTGATCAAACCCTTACAACATGCTGGTGTTTATCAATAGGTATGGGTGATTCAGAGTAGGAAAGTATTTCTTGGGTGCCTGTCCAATTACTCTAAAAGCAGTAAGGACCTCCAGATTTTTAAAAATTTCTATTTGAACACTGTGTATCTGCAGTATTTCACGAATTGCCATTTTGGGTGTGGGTCATTCTGGTGTTTGTCTTCCTGCAGAGAAGTCTTTCTTGTGTGTGCTTGTGGGATTTGCCTAGTGTGCCATACCTGGTACCTCCCTGAGGGATCCCTCTCCTGAGCAGGAGCAGAGAGGCTTGTGAAGCAGAAGTGTTCACTGCCTGGACCACAGGTAGGAGCCCTCCACTGTGTCACTCACTGAGGGGATGATGCTCATCATGACCCCTGGACATTTAGAAGGTTGTGTTACTATTTTTTGAAAGAAGGAAATGATCTGGTATTTATATATTTTGTCTCAAATATGCAAACTTCATGAAAAATTCCTATTTTAAGCATCCTCGTCAGTTATCAGGAAAATTCTTTCTGGAGGAGTGTTCCCTGAGCAGGCGAGGTTAGGGTGGCGCTCTTCAGAGCCCACAGTGATGGGACAGGTTCCTTCCTCCATCAGTGTCCCTGTGCCTGCTCTTGAATTCCTGCTTGGGTTGGGAAATCCTGGGAGCTCCCCTGTATCGTCCTGTCTGCTGCCAACCTGGTAACCTTGCATGAATAATACCTTAATCCGACTGTGTAGTTGTACCTGTGACTTTATTTTGAGCCAGTCTTGCAAGACATGTATTTTGTCTCTTTTCTGGAACTGAGTACAGAGAGTCAGTGAGCTTAAATAACTGCTTTTACCATGGTGATGGTTGGAACCTGGCTTTATCTGGAGATGGCCCCCAGAGATGAATGTCCCTAGGGGCCCGAGTTTGTGAGTGGGTGGGGTGCTGTGGGTTCCATGTGGAAACCAGATTTTACTGCAGTCATAGGACTTCTTCCTCAGACCAGGCATCTTCACAGTTCCCTCACTCCTGCACGGGCGGGCTGGCTGGCTGGGGAAGGCTTAGGGAGTTTGGGGAAGGCTTAGGGAGTTTGCGGAATGCCCCACCGCCACAGCTGGCCAGACCTCCAGCTGCAGCTGCTTCCTTGGACACGGACTGCGGGGCCTTTCTTCATCTTCCTTCCTCCCTCAGCTCTAATTATGGCCCGTGGAAAGCTGCCCTTCCTCTTCCTCTTCTTTTGGGAGAGATAATAGCACTCAGTATACCCTTTGCAGGCCTGCCTTTGTTTTTAAGATTTGGAAGACATCTGTAGGAATCCTCTGCTGCTTCCTGAGTGGCAAACAGTTGGCGTCACTCCCGGCCAGGCTGCCCCTGTGCACTGGGGGACCCTCTGGATAGGCTGAAGGATCTCACCCACTGGCACCGCATTTTGGTGGCAGTCATAGGGTGTGACTTGGTGAGTCCCGATGTGAACAATGAAAACCAGGGGAAGGTTTAGAATACATAAGAATGAAGTCTTTGCAAAAGTCTGAGAACGCAAGTGCTGCTGGGAAGTGGCACGGGCGCTCGGGTCAGCCTGCAGTGGCTTTTCTTTTAACACCAGCATGTTCAGGAATCTGCTTGCTCTCCCATTACTCTGGGACACAGCTGCAGTGTGTTGCCTTGCACTCACCGTGGAGCCTTGCATCTGGTCTGTGAGTCGCCCTGGGGCCAGGCTGGGCCATTAGCCGCGAGTCTGTGTTCTGTACACATTCCTCTCCAAGTCCTGGAACAAAAGGACTCCATTGACTTGGTCCTGGCGTTTCTCTCCTGGCATTCCTCTCAGTTCGTAATCCATCACCTTTCTCAGAGGTTTCCTGAGTTCTCACCCCTCACCACTGGTGATTTTGGATGTAGATCAAAGGTACGGTCTTACCAGTGCGCTGGAAGGAGAGCGGCTGCCTGTGGCAGCTGCAGACCTGGGGTAAAGCCTCTCTTTGTTGTCTTGACTATCCTCACCATTCCCCACCTGCCCTCCTAGGCACTCACCACTGCTCACCTCAGGCTCCTTTTTTCATGGAAGAGTTGTTGCATTTGGCTGATCCAGGACCACTCATGTCCATCCTGCAGAATTTCTATAGCTCAGAGACTTCCCCATTCTTGGCTGAACCCCTAAGGGGGTAGCCTGTGTGATAAGAGGTGGACGTGGTGGATCGGTGGCTAGCTGGGGGCAGGTGAGTTAACGTCCATGGGACAAGTATGTTTCTTTATCTCTGGAAAGATCTGAACTACCCAGTGGTTGGGGTTGGAACAAAGGCGGCATATAAGATACTGTGGGTTGTCTTCACTGGGCTAGGAGCTCAGTAAGCAGGAGGAAGGACGAGCAGAAGGACCTTTCCACTGATCAAGAAGGCATTTTTCTCTCTGCCTGGGCCCAGGAAAGGAGGGGTTTTGATCACCTCTGTTGCTAAGGGGGTAAAGTTTCCCAAATAAAAAAGTGTCTTTGATGCCTAAATTGTTTTTGACTATTTTTCTACAAAGTAATTTTTATATAATATTCTGTGTTTACTTCAGACTTAGAAAAGCTAGAGAAATGCTAATGACTCAGGAAAAATGTCCTTCTGATGTTCCCACCCCAGAGGCAATGTTTTCTCTGGCTTTTTGAGTTTTCCAAACTGAGATCATATGTATTATTTTGTGTCCTGCATTGTAGCAATACTGTGGCTGTGTAACTATTCCCCCATCTGTTAGTAACTCTGTACGCACACAAGGGTTGATGACAGTACACTACCTCAGGATGTGGACGTGTGGTGATGTGCATAAATGATTTATTTGTCCTCTGGCCATGTACCGCGTGCGTTCATCCTTGCACAAAGAATGTTGGGCAAGACCCTGGCTAGTCAAGTTCCTGGAATGGGCTTCTAAAGCTGTTTGAGGTCAGAGAACACAAACGTGTTTGTAGTTAAAATATATGTAACCTAAAATGTATAATTTTAACCATTTTAAAGTGCACCACAATTCAGTATTGTTAAGTACAGTCACATTGTTTACAGCGGCCTTTACTATCCATACACAAAACTCTTTTTCATCTTGCAAAACTAAAACTTTGGCCTCATTAAACACTGGCACCCAATATCTTCTCTTGGCCCCTGGCACTTACCATTCTATTTTCTTTATGATTCTGACAAATTTAGAGGCATCACATGAGTGCAATTGCATGTTTTTTTTTTTTTTTTTCTATTTTGCTGACTGGCTTATTTCCAGCACATGATGTCCTCAAAGTTCATCCATGTTGCAGCATAAGTCAGAATTTCCTTCCTTTTCGAGAGTGAATAATATTCCATCGCATGGGTAGACCACATTCTGTTTACCTATTTTTGTGGCAGTGTGCCCATTGCCCTGCTCCAATCTTTTGACTCTTGTGAATAAAGCTACCGTGTACATGGTTGTATCTGTTCAACTTTCTGCTTTTAATTCTTTGGGTCTATACCCAGAAGTAAACTCAAACATTTTGAAGTCCCTTGATTTAGTCCAATTGCAGTTGAGCAATAGCATGCTCGCTGGATCTGCATGGTCAGGGGTGTGGAGAGAGCCGGCGGGTAGAAACCAGGCCTGCAGCAGAGGAAGAGGGATCCTTCTTACTGAGCTATTTTGACAGATTGTGTAAACTCGGTGATTAATAGAATGAGAAAGCAGGAAGAATGTCTTTCATTAAAAGAAAAAAAAAGAGCCTTCGGGGTTGCTTGGTTTTATTTTCAATTAAAAGGGTCTGATTTTGTTTCTAGAGAATGGTTTTAATTTGGATAAATGGTTCAGTCTGGGAACCACATGCCAGAGTCTATGATCTATGAGTGTAATTACTCAGGGCTTCCTCAGCTGCTTTTCTGAAGGAACAAGACAGACTGGGCCCTGCTTTGGTATAGCCTGGGTGAAATGCTGATAAAGGTGCTGAGCCCTGCAGAGAGGCAATACTTTGGACCAGAACCTGGAGCCCCATAGTGCCAGTGGGGACCTGGAGAGCACTCAGCCTGAGGTCCAGTCTGGAGGAAGCTGGTTAATTTTTAGCCTCCAAGAATGTGTTCACCATTTCAAAGCAGGAATGCCAACAAGCAGTCCCCTCCCCCACCTCCGAACATGTTGGACCAGAATTACTGGCATCTTTTTACCATGGGCATTTGCAGAGTTGGTTAGGTTTGGTGGAAGGCAGGGGTGGCAGCCTTACATCTGCTTTGTTTGCACAGGCTCGCCAGACTGGCAGGCTTCAGGCCCTGCATCAGGTCTCTCTCTGGGCTGAGAGAAGCCTCGTGGGGTATCTTTTTTTTTTTTTTCAAGATTTACTTTGTTTATCCATAAAGAAGCTAGGGTGCAGGCCATACCTGTGAGGGGGAGGGGTGAGAGCAGTGATCAAACTCAGAGTGGGGTGCAGAACAGGTGGAGCTACTGAAATGCACTGCTGAGGGGAACAGCAGGAGAAACAAGAGAGGTATGCTGCACCATGTGGGTCAGCTCCCTGGGGGGGGACTCAAGGGATAGATTGATAATGCTGAGACTTAACCCCTTGTGCCACCAGGGAGGCCCCCCAGGAGGGTTTCTTTTGAAGGGGATGTTGGGCTGAAAGATTTGAGGGAGGAAATTCCTGGATCTCTCTTGGAAGAACTTTGGGGGCAGCTGAGGGGGCAGGTGGGACAGCAGGGTCTGGGGCCCTGGGCAGGGACTACCTGTTATACTCCAGGAGCAGCAAAAGGGTTGAGTAAGTCAGAAGAGGATAAAAAGATATAAGATGGGGAGTTTTCCACCTCTTAGGAAAACTGTGTGAAGGCGTTAGCTTTCCATGCTTTTAAACAATGGGAATTGCAGGTCCCATTGATCTCAAGGGCCTGAGCTCTTAGGGTGACAAGGGAACAGAGAATTTACACTAGAATGTTCTGGAACACCAAGAGCAAAGGACGAGGTGGTGGTGTTTCAGGGCAGGAAGAGACGGACACTACTGAATCCCCAAACCTGCCTGCTCCAAATAGGTTCTGCCATCCGCCGCATCAAGACAAAACATGTAAGACTTTAATGAAAAGGAACTTTAATACAGTGAATATACAATACGGAAGACAAAGAATGTAATTTCTAAATCAGACACCTGAAGTTACCCATCCCCTCGTGGGCAAAAGTCCATCCAAAAGGGACTGGCCCAAAGCAAGGCCTGAAAGCGCAACACAAGACTAAAGCACTTTCTGGCGGGGACCCATAGAAAAGGGTCAGAAATGGCCAGACAAGTCTGGGAGGAAAAGAGCAAAATCAAACTCAAAATAAACACTGCCATAGTCAGCCTCCCCTCAGGTCTCTCACCCGCAACTTGTCCAGGGCCAAGAAACAAGCTCGGTTTCTTCATCACATGCTTGCTGCTCCATGTGGCTTCCTCAAGTCTCCTGGCTCTCCATCCTGCTTCCTTCCTCCCAGATTCCTTCTCTTTTTCTCCTTTTCTCTCCTCAGCTCCACCCTCCTTTTAGGAGGGGCAAGGAATCTGGACTTACCCTTTTCCTAGGGACCACCCTGTTACAGTGGGAGAATTAGGCAGCCAGAAGTTACTTTAACTCGCTGCCATTTGGGGTGAAACATCTACATGTTAGAATGAACATCTCGCCCACCCCAGGGTGCAGGCGACACCTGCAGGAGGAGCCAGTGAGGACCCAGCTCTTGGAGGATCACGACACTAAACACACATAGGCCAAGGGACACATGTAAGTGCTGAGATCCTGCTCCTCCCTGGAGAAGCTGTGATGTTGGCCAGGCCTCTGGCGACTGCACTTCTCAGCAGAAGGAGCAGTTACAGAGTGGGACCTGGAGGGGCCGCTGGGTGAAGTGGGGCTGTGGGGGTGGGGGAAGGCACTAGGCAGAAAGGTCCTGACTTCCCTTCCAGGCAGACAAGCCAGTGCTGCCCACCCTGTGTGAAGGGAGTGGTGGGGCTCAGCCTTTGGATTGTACCACCTTGTCCAGGAAACCTCCTTTGCTCATGGTGTTCCAGAATAATCCAGTGTAGATTCTCTGTCGCTTGTTATCCTAATCTGTGTTGGGAATGTAGGGGGACATGTTGGTAGTCCCTAAATTTAGCTTTCTAAGATATGTGGTAATACATGCTTTTTCTATTCTGGTAAAGGGTAGTGCCCCTCAGAGACCTTTCTGGATGCTCATCTGCAATGCTGAGATTTTAATTGAAAGATTTAACTAAAAAATTTGGGTGAGATGAGTAACTGGTATCAAAGTTGATTTATCTTGAACTTTATCCCTTCCACCTGAGTTAAATAGGAATAATCCAAAATACAGGTAAGCTTTGAGACAGAATGCATTTTCCAGCATTTTTTTCTTTTGTTGCAGACTATCACAATTTGGAGAATGATGTTTATACATTTTCAAAGCATCCCCATTCTCACTAATGAAATCATCATTTTCTTTATTTTGCAAAGGTTCAGTGTGAGAAGCATAGAGTGTGTTTGATATCCATGCTGATAATTTGATCATGTGATAATTATATCAAATCTGTACCTAAGGCATTTCCCATGTTTCTGCACCATCTTCACAATTATAACTGATGACTTCTCGCCAGTCACCACCGAGGGTTCTGGCTGGACCCTCTGTGAGTACTGAATTGGTGGGAGCGCGATTTGTGAGTAGATAATTCTTCTCAGGACTTTCAGAAGGCAGTGCCCACTCCAGCCTCTTGATGTACATGCTGGCTTCTTTGATTTGCGTGTAGCCCCTGAGAAGTCTGTTCAGCCTCCTGCCTGCCAGTGCCTGCGTCGGTTGCTGTCCTGCACAGAGGGACCTTCTAACCTTTCTCACTCCTTGGACCCAATCAGGTCCTTATAGAGTGGTTAGCGCTTCTGTGTGTGGTGGCTTTCTGGGATGCTACACGCCAGGACTGGCACAGTGACCTGTGGCCAGTCCTTGTTCATGGGAACCCTGACCCTGTGGGGAAACTGCCGTGCTGCTGACCTGGCTTCACACATCTTGGTGGCTGAGTCCTGTCAATGTCTGGCTGGAACCTGTTGGGGCTACACTCAGCTCAGTCACCACTGCTGTTCTTGTGGAGTCCAGATGGACCCAGCTTTCAACTCTCAGTGCCAACCTGGGCTGGGAACCTGACTGGAGCCAAGAAAAACCTTTGGGCAAACTTTCTGCATTCTCGTGACCTCTGGGTTTACTTTCTTTCTTTGCATTTTTCTGCACTGGCTGTTACATCTGAACTACTGTCAGCCTGGTAGACTTTGAGGATATCAATTTTCTGTGTCATGTGGTGCCTGATGGAAAGGACAAATCTGAAGCCCTAGTCTGAGCCCCATTGGGATGGCAGCTCATTCTGGAGGGAATGGCTTTGCAGTAACCTCTGTGGCATTGGGGCTCACCTTGGCCACTGACTCTCAGAGTGACCCCCAAATAGTCTGTTCCCAAGTTTCTCTGAAGTGTTGATGAAGTGGGATTCATACCTCAGAGGCTTGCTAAGGTGCATGGTGACACCCAGCACTGGAGGGACACTCCTCTCAGCTTAGTTATTTGGGAGTATTGAATTCCAAAGGGAGAGCTGGCCCTCATGCTGGACCCCTCCCCCTTCCCTGAGATTGACACTCTGTGGGGCCCCTGACGCCCTCCGGGGCCTGCTAGGACACTGATAATCTCACACCCATACTACCTTTCTGATGTCACTCACGTCCTTTGTCTTCTGAGATACTCAGGGGCTGGGTTGAGTAAGTTTTGCTATCTCCCTCACTAAAACCCAAGCACTTCCAAGGACAGGAACCAAGGCTGCTCTTACATTTTTGTTTGATAAGAGCTTTGGAAAAAGTTAGCTGCATGGCCTTGGGCTAGGTCTTACATCACCCTTCCATTCTGTGCTCTGGAAGGCCAGATGAGCTGGCCTTCCTAATCGAGAGCCCTGTCTGGCATGTCTCACAGTCGGGGAGACAATTCCACACTAAGTGGAAACATTCTCGAAGCTGATTCTTTACTGGAAGAGAGGAGGTGCGTGCGTGCACATTTTCTGAGGGTCTCAGTAATTTTTTCATGGTTACATTTTCTTTTCCTGGAGTTTTGCTTTGTAATATATTCTCTTAACTTTTAGAGGAGGGTGTTTTACACTTATCTACCAGACTTGAGAATCTAACCCACTGTTACTTTCTTAGGAAATATCCATGTTTCCATTGTCAAATTGCTAAAAGTTAATGATAAAGGCCTGCTATGAATCTATTGGGAACCCCAGAAGATATGAGAATATAAGGCTGTTACTTTACTCTTCTTGTAGCATAAAGGAATATTCTTTTTGGATGGAGTGTATTGTGGGGTCTCGTTGATAGTCATGCTGCAAAATGACATGCTTTATTTCCTTTGTTTTGCTTTCAGAATGGTCCCCAGTCTTGATATAATCCCACTAGTGATGTGTAATCTCTTTACTAATATTTAAAGAGGATTTTTGTTCTTGTAAAAATGTCAGGCATTTAACAAATCTTGCTGGGAAAAGAGTCACAGCTCCCACTTTATCTCTTTTTTGCTGAGGCTGCCAGATCATGTTCACAAATTCTTTGGAACTGAACACATTTGAAAAACAGACTAAATTTCGGAGAGCTGTTGTGATAGGCTCTTTGGTACACTTGATGCCTGGAAGCACATGGCTAGTTGTATGAAATGAGATGAGATGAGAAATGGGGGTAACACCAGTGGGACCTTGCTCTAAGTCACAGTGCAGTTTCCTGCCGGCCAACCCCTCTGTCCTTCCCCAAAGAGGGGCAGCCCATGTTAGGGTCCTGGTGTGGACGGTGGCATTTGGCCTTGGCCATAGGGAGAACACACTGCTCAGCACACACCACCCCCATCATCTGCCTTCCTTTCCATAACATGAAGCTCTGTTATCAGCTGAAAGAATGAGCTGTGTCAGTTCATCAACCTCAGGCTTGTTGCTGAGAATAGAAGGTACATCCCTGAGGGCGGTGGGGGTGTGCAGGGGCAGCGACTGACATGAATTATTGACTGTGTGAGAGGCCCTGAGGGAGGCCAGTTCCTTTGTTCACTCACTCACTCACTCACTCCAGCAGCTACATTTACTGAGCACCAAGTTTGTCCAGATACAATTAAACCTCAGATAACGAAGGCAGTGAGACAACGGGGTGACTAACTGCCCCCTATCTCAGTTTGAACATGGCATGCCAGGTTTGTTTGCTCCTTCAGCCTGCGTGTTTCCTCTGCGCCCTGGTGCTGTCGTCACTGGGCTTGCATAGATAGCTCCCTCCTCTCTTGCCTTCACACCACCAGGCAAGAGGGGTCCAACACTTTGCAGACAACAGTGAGGTGCAGGATACAGACAGCAATGGGATGTGGGACCACAGATATAGCAAAACATCCCGGAAGGCCCAGTTGGTAGCCTTGAGGTTCTCTCTGTTTTGGGCAGTGGTTGGCAGATGCATTTATGGAGGTTGGAGGGAAACATCACAGGACAAAAGTCACTGGCCCTGCTGGACAGACTGACCTTGACACTGTTTTGTTCTGATGTGACCTCTGATATTGGGATTTGAGTCAGGCACAGGTCTCTTGATAAATAAACAGTGTCAGTCACTTGACTGCTGTGCCTGCCCTCACTGCTTTGGTCCCAAATCTGCATTACTTCATGGTGGTAAATGGACCCGGTGGAGATTCAGGCTGCCTGCCCGGGTTCCCCTCATGTCTGTCACTTTGTTGGCTGTGACTGTTGGGTAGGTCACCCAACTTCCTGTTCTAAGTTTTGGGGGTGGCGAGGAGCTATTGTCCTGACCTGACAACACAGCCAGGGAGGTAAGACTTTGTGGTAAAGGTAAGAGGCCTGAGGACTTTGGGGTCATGGTGGGGTGGACCATGGAGTTGAAGTGAGGGGGTTCTGAGAACTCTGGCAGCAGGATTGGAGGGTGTCTTGACCCTGGCCCAGGGTCAGGGTATAGAGCCTGTTCATCACAAGCCCCATCATACGCATCTCTAGTTATTTCCAGTCATCTGGTGCTGAATCCTCACTGTTCCAGTTTGATACTGATACCATATCTGCTAGAGGCTTGCTTTCTCCGGTTAAGGGGAGGGGGTGGGCCGCTAGGCACATTGTACAAGGCTATTTTTACTGCATGGGGACCACAGTATTGGCTGGATGTGCTTTAGCATAAAAAAATGTGAAGTGCAAAGTTCAGGTGGATGGTTATTGAACTGAAAAAGGTATTTTCCCCCAAACTTCTTTTGAAAACTTACATGTTTTCAGGCAAGTTGGAGAAATAGTATAATGAGGACAAGTGTGTCCTTCATCAAGATTTGCTGTTTTGTTGCTTTTCTTTGGTCATCTGGCATGTTTGCTTTATTTCTACTTAGGTAACAAAATAAGCTATACACATCATGAACTTTACCCATTTCTTTAAAAAAATGGACATGTTTCCACATTTCTCCACCTGAAGACTTCGATCACACTTAGAAATTTAATATTGCTTCAGTGATACCAGCTTATATTCAGTCCCTGCTCTGAGCTTAACCATCAGCCCTTGTGATACTGTGATTTTTAAGAAAGGTACCTTTGATCACTAAGATGAGCAGGACCTATTTATCAGACATGCTTGGTATATAGTTCTTGGTTGATAGCTCCCAAAACTCATGGAATTTTGTAAGTGTTGAGAGTGATAAATATGTCTCTTGCTAAGGTAAGTTTTGTATTGGAGGGTTGAGACTTATTACTCCCACTCCCTGACTTCCAAGGAGAAGAGAGCTGCTGGTGTTCAGGTGAGTTCAGTTGCCAAAGACCAGTGTTAATCACTCACATCTATGTAAGGAAACCTCTGTAAAAATTCAAAAGGAGGGGCTTTGGAGAGCTTCCGGTTTGGTGAGCTGCAGACTTGGTGACCAGGACATTTCTCTGGAGAGTATGGAATCACCACACAGCCTTTTCCCAAGCCATGCCTGTGAATCTATTCCATCTGGCTGTTCCCAAGTTCCATCCTGTAAGACATACCCGTGCCTAGTAAGTGGATCATTTCCTTGTCTTCTGTGAGCAACGCCAGCAAGTTAATCAAACCTGAGGAGGGGATCATGGAAACTGCTGCTTTATAGCCAGTTGTTCAGAAGCATAGGCAACAGCTTGGGCTTGCAACTGGCACCAGAAGTCAAAGGAGAGGGGGACTAGGGAATGTCTGATGTGCAACTGGCTGATCAAAAGCATACAAAACAGCCTGGGCTTTGCGCTTGCACTTGAGGCAGATGGTGGTCTTAGGAAGACAGCCCTTCACTTGTGGAAGCTGTTGCTATCTCTGGGTCAATAACATTCAAATTGAATTGAGTCCCTGCACACCAGTAGCGTGTGAGGATTGCTTTTCTGGGGTGGGGAAGCTTCCACATACTCACACTGGAGTTGGGTCCAGGAACCTTTACTGCTCCCACAGAGTTCTCATGCTTTAACCTTTCAGCATCTTATCATAGTTTATGTTTTGCTCTGCCCTTGAAGGCAGGAGTGGGACCCTTGTTTTCTTTAATATAATATTTTCATGACTTTTTTTTTCCTATTTCTGAAGACATTTAATTTCATTCAGAAAAGTTTCTTGCAGCTGTAAGATATAAAACAGAAATGCTGAGTACCCTTGAGCCAGTTTCCTCCTATCGAAACATCTTGAGAAACTCTAGGACCCTATCACACACAACCAGGATGTTGACATTGATAGAGTCAAGATACAGAACATTCCATCACCACAAAGATCCCTCCTGTGATGCTTTATAGCAGCCTCACTTCCCTTACAGCCCCACTTCTTAACCCTAGCAACCACTGATCTAGTCTCCATTTTTGTAGCTTTGTCATTTGAACAATGTTACATGCATGGAATAGTGCATTTGTAAATTTTTGGGATTGGCTTTTTCACACAGCAGAATTTTCTGAACCTCTGTCCTGCTTTGCTGTATTCCCTTCACTGCTGATGCTGTTTCAGGGAGTGAATGGGCCACTTTAGTTTAACTGCTCACTCCTAAAAGGACATCTTTACAAACTGAGTCTCCAGTCATGAATATGGTATGTCTGTAGAGTTGTTTAGCATTGATTTCTTTCATCAGCATTGTGTAGTTTTCAGCCTGTACATCTTGCGTATGCTTTAGTAGATTCACACTTGGGTTTTTTTTTGTTGTTGTTGTTTGTTTTTTTTGGAGTGACTTTTTTTTTGATGTACAGCTTTTTTCATTCTGGCTTCATAGGTTCATTGCTATTAACATAGATACATAGCACCTGTGTATATTTATGTTTCTTGTGATCTAGACAAGCTCACTTATAAATTCCTAGAGTTTAATTTTACTGATTCTCTGGGATTGTTAATATTGACAGTGATGTCACCTGAAAACAGGGGTGGTTTAATTTCATCAATTGCACAGACTCATGGAAGAGCCCAAGGAAGTTCCCTCCTAGGCTTTCTCATTGTCTGGCTTTGTCCCTTTCATTTCTTATATTCAGGATGGATGGAGGAGGGGTTTTTCTAATTGCTTCATGTCAGGAGTGGAGTGTCTGTGGTCCTGCTTTGACTGCCCAGTCTTGGACCCTGGTGAAGCTCTCAGAAGGCCTCAGTGTTGGATTCATCTTCCCATTGCTCCTTTGAAACTGTCTGCCATTTCTTCCCCACCTTTCACTCAGTAGCTTACCATCCAGTTGTACTGAGGTCATGAAATAGTGGACCTCACCTGTTATAAAGCACTTCTGAAGTACTTATTCTTTTACAAGTAAACAGCTTATTAATTCCCAACCCTTCTTATCTAGGTAGAGTAAAAGGGAATTTTATTTATCTGTTTGTTCATTAGATGTCTGTGAATTTGGAAAAGCTAAATACCTTTTAGTTTGTTCTCCTCAAACTTTGTAATGGTACCATAAATGGGACCATATTTGCCAGTAAATTCTCTGGGAATGAGACTAAAGTTGTCATCATAGCCACTTGGCCATTACCTATCCGGGGCTTACCTGCACCTGCTGGCCAGCTGTTTGAGTGGTTCTGCTAAGAGCCCATGGGTCCAGCCTGCTCTGTGCAGGTCTTGCTGTCTTGTATCGGGAGCCTGGTGGAGCTGGGACTCACTGCTGTAGAGGTGGGCCTCAGTGGGGCCAGGTGGTGGTCTCGGGCCCTGTAGCTGAGCTGGGACAGGGGTCTGAGCTTCTGGCACCACGGTCTATGGTAGTGTAGTGAAGGCTGATGCTACTGGAGCAGGCACTGCCGCTGTTGTCGGAGCCCAGAGGCTGTTGATCTGTTGGCTGCTGTGGGCTGCACACTGAGCTGAGGAGTCCTGGTACACTGGGATATTTCAAGACCCAAACTTGGCTGTGAAACTGCCCTGCCCCTGAGCTGGGCAAGCAAGCTCCCAGCATTTCAAACTAGGAGCCATGGGGTAGTTAGCTGTTACAGTGGGGTAACAATCCCTTTAACATAGGGATTGTTATAAACACCAGTTCTGGGGTCCACTGTTGATATGCTTCATCAAAAACTCTGGGCTCAGATCAACAACTGGAGGTGGATTTGGATACCTTAAGTATAAGATATCACACTGAGTCTGGCGCCCCAGGAAAACTGATCAATCTGGTATCTTCAAAACTTCATTTGGCTTTGTAGTGACTCATGATTATCATATCAGACTGTGGTTTCCGGCTGGTTCACACCTTTCTGGGCTGTGCCAAAGAACTCTGTTTTCTAGTTCCTGTACTTAGGAGGGCTCTTTTATTACACCTGAACCCCACTTTGTGTTCTTGTTCAAAACTAGAACAAACAACAGAGTGTGGGATGAAAGGTGAGGCTGGCATGAATGGGTTTGAGCTTGCACCTTAGGGATCATGGGTCCTCCGGCTGTGAACAGTGCTGGAGTGCTTGGGCGCTGGTGATCACGTTGTCAGACCTCCATTGCAGGCAGAACTGTCTGAATGGCCGTAAAATACCCTCAAGAAGACAGGTCTTAGGATGGTCGCCTCATCCACCCGCTAAGTCTCTCCAGTGTCTGCTCTGGGCTCTTCTTATTCTTTGGGTACATCCTTCTGAAGCGATGTCTTAGGGCTGTGTTCTTGGCCACATGCCACCGTTGGGGCTTGGTTCTTAAAAGACCAGGGGTTGGAGTGGTGATCAACTGCCACTGCCAATGAGGATTCCTGAGGCTTGTCACCAAGACAAGAGTTCAGAGGCTGACTCTGGGTGTTGGGACCCTGGGCCAGGTGCTCCATGATGGTCTGACTCTAACCTGAGTCCAGCAGCTGACTGGCTGGGAGGATCAGGTGCAGGACCTGGAAGATGCTCAGGGGCTGGGCTGTCACCACCTTCATACGGAGTAAGTTTGTATGGCCCAAGCACATGGAGGAGATGCTGACGGACCCTGGAATAGTTCATTTACCTCTCGGGGATATTTGTCTCCTCCTCATCAGTTGGAACAGCAGCCTATAGAGCTTATAAGTATTTGGTTTTTGGTGACCTAGAAACAAAGGAGTAGTAGAAACCCGAACGGGTATGGATCAGCAGAGAGCTGGTGCTGGGTCTGGCCGCCACAGTCTTGTTTATACAGGGATGTGTTGCTGTTAGTTTGGGGCTGTGTGGGGCTGTACACAGAAGCCTGGGATGTCCAGACAGACGCCTTTCAGCAGCAACCCAAATGTGTTTGTTATGTTCATCCTTAAAATCTCCAGTTCCGTGTCATAACTCATTTCGACTAGTTTTTATGATTTAATACCCTTCTGTGTTCCCAAAATAATTTGACAAGCATACAGAAGTATATATAGCAAGATTAACCATTTAAAAGAGAAATATATGACAACGGAAAAATGAAGATCTGAATAGATGTGAGACCCCCGGAAGGTCAGCGGCCGGTGGGTATGCTACACCACTCTGGCTGTAGCTTCCTGGCAGCCAGGCTGATGAGAGAAACAGTGGTTCTCCATTGTGTACAGGATAAAACTAAGTGAAGTTAAGAAAACCAGGTGACAGAAACAAGTACGTGACTCTAAAGCAGAGGTGTTTTTGAGGCTGAATCTTGGGGTGTTTGCCTGAGGGTGCCCGAGTCCCCTCAGTGTCTTCACCCACAAATAACCAGGCAGAGAAGTAGAATGCGCTACCTCTTTCGTGCTGTCCATGTGACCAGAGTTTTGGTGACACCGTGCAGATTTATAGAAGGAATGCGCCAAGTGAGATAAGCACCTGCTCCAAGTGGAAAACTTGGGTACAGAGAAGCCTTCAAGATTGTCACTCTTCACTTAGGAGTTGTGAGGCGGGTCTCTGGGGCCACGACACCACCCAGAGCTACCGGAGCAGAGTTTACCCACACCAGCTTCCCTGGGGTGTCTGGGGGTGGGGGGGGGGACACAAACTGTGTTTGTGTGTTGTGTCTCCTTCCAGGGACTGGCTAAGAATGGGTTCCAGCACTGCTACTTTAGTTCCTCCGGGCGGAGAGCTTGTGCGCTGCCACCTCCTCTGTGGTTTTCTGGTCTTCCTTCCGCGGCCAGGTTCCGTGGCCCCCAGAGCCAGGAGCTGTGTCCTCACGGATGTGGGCACCAGACACACGCAAGAAATGTGGGCCTCTGTGACTGTAAAGCGGGTTCTAAATTCGATGGAAATTACAGTTCACTTAGATCGAAAAGCTGTAGCTGCATAAAAGCATTTCCTCATTGAACACAACCTTGTTTGGGTAGGAGTACACTTCACAGTAAGGTGAACGTTTAGTGTCCAAATTGAGGTCACTCGGCAGAGTACAGGGCAACCAGGGTTTTACAAATAGTATCAAAAGGGAGTTAATATCTCTTGAATAATTTTCCTATCAATTCCATGTTTATATGTTAACCCTTTGTGTGTAGTGGTTAAATAAAATCTCATTAAAGTCAACTGTTTGCTCTCTGTTTCTTTTCAAAACATGTCTGCTAGAAATGGAGAAGGGCTTAAGTGACTTGCATGATCTCTGGTTGGCAGTGTGGGCTCAGGGATGTCTGCATGTCCTGGCACAAGGACCTGGCAGTGGTCCTGGCTTTGAGGCAGCTGTGTGCTCTGCCTCGGTGGTCAAGAACCTTCTGTCCCTGCCTGGAGCTGTGGGGCAGCCCCTCTCTCAGGAACCTTGAAAGGAAGGGGGCCGGGGAAGTGTCTTGTGTGTCAGCATCCCTGGCAGGAGGTGGGGGGGGTGG
>NW_004567105.1:40558122-40586813 GCF_000260355.1 Condylura cristata
TTTTTTTTTTTTTTTTGAGAATGTTCTTTGGGAGCATTTCCTGCACGGTGGGAAGCGTGAGGTGAGAATCCCCCTCCCAGTGTGACTCCCCCAAGAAAAGCTGATCATCTAACCCCAGAATACCTTTCTCCTATGACCTTGGCCAGGGTAGGCCATTCTGTACCTCAGATTCCTTATGTGGGATGTGATATTTCTGTGACATAGTGTACGGAAGCTCAGGTGACTTCAGTACACCTGTGTAACCAAGGTGAGCACTCAGTGAATGAATTGACACTAAAATCAGGGCTTGGCCTCGGTACCCAGGTCAGAGGGATGCCCATGCATGGCATGTAGGCAAGAGCAGGTTTGGGGCACTAAATATCACTCCATCACAGACTGGGCAGGGAACTCCTGGACTGGTGGTGGCAGTAGCCGGCAGGATCAGGAGTCAAGCCTGCCCCTGACAGGCTCCCAGGACATCAGAATGACAGCAGGGCCTGGAGAGAAAGCTGTGGTGGGGAAATAGTGTCTGGCCCAGGCTTGTGGTGTGTTGAGGCTTCAGGATGGAGGCTTCCAGGTTTGGGGCTCAGCAAAGCAGAGTCCTGGAATTGGGAAGCTCTTGGTGCAGGCCTGGTTCCTGCTGGGGTGGGGGAGCCTCACTTAGTTGGCTCTTGGGGGCATTGTAAGGCCCTTCACACTGAGGCGGCTGTGTGTGGACAGTGGCTTTCATGGAGTTTGCGGTTTCACTAAATAATCGGGGGCCAATGGCCTCCCAAGCCCTCTAAGGTTTGTGTGTCGGAGCAGCTCAGGCATGGGGATCAGGGTTTGCTGGCTGGGTTATCTTTCTTGCCCTTTCTGCCTTTGTGAGAGACTTGGACCCTGGTTCCAGTCTTTTTGTCAACCTCAGCCTGTTTCCCCAACTATACAGTGGGTGGCTGTAACAGTATGTTCACTAAGGCTAGAAATCTCAGAGATTTGTCTCAGAGCTGTCAGAGGGGTTTTGGGTGTATGGTCTCTGTGGAAGCTAGAGCTGGCGTCCTTGTGGTGGGCTTCTTTCTTTAAAGAATCTTCCATTATGAAAATTTTCAAGCTTCCCCCCAAATGGAGAAAATAGAATCATAAAATCCCCAGCCAGATTTGACATTATCAAGATCTCATGTCTTTGCTTCACTCCTCACACCCTGTTACAGAGAAGAGAGAGGGGCACCCCAGGGCCTCCAAACCTGCCTGCTCTAAGTAGGTTCTGCCATCCACCACATCAGAACAAAACATATAAGACTTTTAATGGAAAGGAACTTTATTACAATTAGTGAACAATGCAAATGACAAGGAATATAGTTTCCAAATCAGACCCACAAAGTTAGTTGTTCCCTTGTGAGTAAAAGTCTACCCAAAAGGGATGGGCCCAAAGCAAGGCCTGAAAGCCCGCCACAAGTCTAAAGCACCTTCCAACAGGGACCCATAGAAAAGGGTCAGAAATGGCCAGACAAGTCTGGGAAGAAAAGAACAAAATCAAAATCAAGATAAACCCTCCATAGTCACCTCCTCACAGGTCTCTCACCTACATCTGTTTCACCTAGTCTAGGACTAAAATACAGGAGCTGCTACTTCACATGTCTCTCTGTTTCATGTTGCTCCCTCAGGTCACCCTCTGGCTTTCCAACTTGCTTCCTTCCTTTTCATTCTCCTCTCCAGATTCTTCGACTTCCTGCTCATTTTCATAATTATTCCCTCCTTTAGGTGGGATAGGGAACCTAGAACCTCCCCTTTTCCTGGGGACCACCCTGTTACACCCCCAACTTTTACCCCTGTACACATATGTGTGTATACTTTCTGGAAGTCACACAAATGCTGCAAAACTGTAGCACAGGGCAGCAATATTTTGGTATCACCACCTAATTGTATTGTATTCAGAGCTCCCCATCCCTTCAAAAAGGAAGTTCCAGGCTACTGCATAGGGGATCCACACTGCATTGGCCTAAGTTCTTTTCTTTTTCCTCCACTGTCAGCTTCTCTGGAGGGATGAGAGGGGACCTTGCAGGATGGATGTGGGGCAAGCGATGTAATGTCTCAAGGCAGGAGACCTTGACCGGTGGCCTCTGTTGATAGAGCACCTCAAGTTTAGCTCCTTGTGCTACTGGTTTTAAAAGCCCTTTGCCCCTCTCTTGTGGCATCCTCCTGCCCTGCCCCCATTCTTTGCACATGACCCTAGACCTTGACTAGTCCAGTGCCCGCTCGGCACCAGAAAGTCGTTGATGCTCAAAGTGGCATGTCTTCTGAAGCCGGTCCATCTGCCCCTACTCCTGCTGCCTCTGGGGGATTTCCATTCCTCCCATTACTAAAGATCTGAACATATGTCCCCAATATCAACTTGGGACTTGAAGAAAGAAGCAATCAGTCTGTTTAAATGGAGTTTTGCATTTATTGTACCTCCCAGCATCTTCCCTGGGGCTCCTTCGGGGGAGGTGGACACTCAGTTAGGTTTCTGCTGGTTTTCCCTGTGGCTGGTACTTGATGGGCTCCCAAAGGGCTTCCATCCATATTCCTGGACAGTCTCTAGCATGGCAAAGAGAGTTGGCTGGTGCAAGAACTCTGTGTGCGAGGGTGGGACCGGGGCATTGGAGGTGTGGGGGGGCAGGAAGTAGGGAGGAGCACCCCACCAGGGATGTCAAGAGGGATGGAGGCCACTGGGTTAGTGAGCCAGGCTAGCTCCTCTGTGCTATTGCACAGAGCATGTGCAGCAGAACACCTGCTGATTTGGGGCGAGGGTGCAGTGGGGTGGGTGGTGGTGTCTCAATTTTTCTAGTGAGGAAATGGGAGCCAGTGAAATTTGCAAGCAGGCCAAGGAAGAGGTGGGCATCAACCCTGCATTCTTAGAATGAAAACCCGGTGCCCTTTTCCAGTCTGTGTGCTGCTTTGCTGCAGGGGGAGGGCACCAGACTGGAATCTTTGAAGTCAGGACTGATGGACACTTCTGGAGAAGGTGGGGCACCCAATGTCTGGGATCACCTCAGGGATGAGGGTGTGTTGTCCTCTTTGGAATATCAAGTCAGTCTGAAAGGAGGGGCACAGACGGAGCTTTGGTTTTTGCCTTTGGCTAAGAAAAGAAAAGAAAACCTGGTGAGCAGAGGAAGCATTCCTGGCGGGGTTACCTGGGAGGTGGTGGCTCAGCCTCTTTGATCCTGGGTGCTGTGGGCTTGCTGCAGCTTGCTGCAATCAGGACAGCAAATTCCCTTTCTCCTTTTATGTCAGGAACCCACATGGGGCTCTGAAACTGGAAGTGGTGCATTGATATTGCCTGCAGGAAGCATTGCCCTTGCTGCAGGGGGAGGAAAGTTGGAGGACAGGGGCTGTCTGGTCCCGGAGCCTTATTGCTGGAAGAAGTCTAGAGGTTTGGGACATACAGAAGGACTGACTAAAGGGAGATGACCTGGGATGTCCCAGCAGCGTGCCCTCTGGGATTTCTACCCAGAGCTCCCCCAAGTAGAATATCCCTCCGTTCTGTTCACTTTCTCTGGGAAATTCCAGATAATGCACTTTGGAACAGTGGATGTAATCTCTTAGTGCATGCTTTATGGCATTTTGGGTAGAATAATTCTTTGTTGGAGAAGGTTTGCCCCAAGAATGGTAGACTGTCTCCACCCTTTCTCTGTGAAAGCGCATTTGTCACCCAACCCGTGGAGATGATTAAAAGAAAAACAGTGCCTTGTATTCACAAATGTCCTTAGTATCTCTAATTATGTGAGGAGAGAAATCAGTCAATACTTAAAAAATAAATTGAACTAAGATGAACATGTAATGGAAAGTACTCTACATGCCGTCCATCGTAGTATTTTTGCAAAACTTTTCAGTTATTTATGGATTTAATGCGTTTCTGGTTAAAATGTATTTTTTATCTGCTGTCAAAAGATGTGAGACTTTGTGGAAATTGACGGGCATTTTGGTTACTATCCAGTGGGGTTATTCTTTCTCTGACTTTGGAAGGGTGTGGGGGGAGGGTTGAATCAAAAAAGCAAGGGGTGTTGGTATAAAAGGCCCCTTTGTGGGCCTCCTTGGTGGTGCAAGGGGTTACATCTCAGCACCATGAAGCTATCTGCAGCCACTGCAGCACAAGTTCAATCCCCAGCTGGGGGGTGACCCACATGGTACAGCAGACCTCTCCTATCTTACCCCCTCCTCCTCTCAGCAATGTACATCAGATAGCAGCCTCTATTTTATTAAATAAAGAAAATTCTGGATCACATTTTGACTTAAAAGTTTCATGAGTATGTCCGGCAATGGACATTATTTTGAGCAGAACTGCTTCGCTGCCCAACTGTCATTGGAGTTCATTGTACAAAAGAGGGCCTTTCGTTCAGGAGGATCTGAATATGTGTTCTATACATAGAACTCCACCTGCTCACCTCCCCTTCTGTGTGCACATCCATGAATGCACACATGTGTCACAGATGACACATTCACACACATGTGCTTTCAACACCTGCCACGGGCCTGCATCTGTACACATATACGAAGTGGTAGATACATGCCGGCACATATACCTGCACTAACATGTGTGCACGCACATACATGACTGTGCGGTTGTGTATGAAGTGTGGACATGTGTTGTGCATGTGCACATGTAGCTTTGTCTAGTTTCCTGAGCTGGCGAGATTCACATGCACAAGTTTGTGTGTGAACGTGTCCCTTATTTGTCAAATCCCCATTATTTTGTTAGAAGCAGTCTGTAGCCAAAATAGCCCCAGGGAAAAACAATGCAAAAGGAAATGGATTACATGTGTCAGAAAGATGTGACATGATGAGGGTGTATAAATAGACCGGTGTATAGCAGTGCAGCTTCTTCACAATGTCTATTTAAATATCTCCTCCCCTTTTTAGTTGTTAAAGCTGCACACCGTAAAGAGCCACGCTAAGAGGGAAGGAAGCTCTCTGTGCCGCCAGTCAGTCTTTCTGTACTAAGACACACTGCTGACTCTGTATAACTAGTGACCTTATTATGCGCTTTCCCCCTCTAAATATGCCTTCCAAGAAACTGCTCTTTGTTATTGCCTTGTCTCTACACAGGTAAGGATTAATGGTGATATAATATTTCCATTTTGTGGGTTTGTTCACTGTTAATCATTGTGTAACGTCTGTGGGATGTGTCTTTGTGCCAGGTGCTAGGGATGCATCTGTGCAAGCCTCTTGTTGGTGGGTGTCCTCCCCCCTCCCCCCCATCACTGGTAATAAAGGTTGCACAGCCAGGCCCGGGAGGCCTGTTTTCAGACCTTCCTGGTTGAAATTCCCAGGTGTGGAGTGAGCAGGGACAGTGAGCAGGGACAGTTCTTAGTATATGTACCATAGGTTATTTTCCAAAGTGTTTCCCCTGGTCACCAAGAGCTTTGAACAGTTTGTATTTTTTTTTTTTTTTTTTGCATTTATTTACTTTTGCTTAGAAAACTGGGTTGTAGAGGCCAGAGGTGCGGGGATGAGAGGATTCATTAGAGACAGAGTGGGGAGCAGAGCAGGTGAATTTACTAAAATACACTGCTGAGGGGAGCCACAGACAAGGCAGGGGAGGTCGTCTGCACCGTGTGGGTTGGCTCCCTGGCTGAGGATGGAACTCAGGCCACCAGCTAGACCTTCACCCATCTCTTCTTGGCGTCTTTGTCACTGGGCAGCGAGAGGGAATCTTTTGACACATTTTGTCATATCATGGGACTCCTTTGCTCACCAGTCGTAGGCCAAGTCCTTATAAAACCAAAGACTGTTCCCCATCCCATCACAGTTCCGCCACAGTCCAAACCCCCACTCCTGGGCGTGACCTGCAGTGGCTTCACCCCATCCATGAGACCATTGTTCTTTAAGCTTCTGCTTCAATGTTCCCTTCTTAGTCCTGCGCATAAAGTGTCAAATCACCCTTCAAAAAGAATGCCCCACCCTGTTCCCCATGTTTAGCACATTTTCAGTCCTGGTCTATGTGTTTGTTTAATCCGCAGCAATTTGCTCTCATTTGCTCTGTTTCCTTCCTCGCTACCCCACCAGGGACCTAGTTGTGCTCACGCTTGCTTGATGGTGTCCACTGGTTGCAGCAGGACACACAGTTGGTATCTTGCAGGGATGTGTAACCTGGGGAGGCCAGAAAAGGGGAGCCCCAGACTTGGGTCCTGAGCTTGTCTGTCTGTTGGGTGCAGAAAGTGCTGCTTGCTCATCAAGAAGGACGTGGGGTGCTTGTGTACAGATACTTCTTAGGGACCAGTGGCTTTGGGCAGTTCCAGTGTCTGGAGCTGGGCCTGGTTCCTGGTGTTCACACTGGTGGCCAGGGGACTGAGGCCTTGCCTGCCATTCGCTGAGAAAATTCATATTCACAGGCTGTGCATAGATTGGGAGCTGATTTCAGCTACTTCTGGGGTGAGTGGTATGAAGCCTTTGGATTAGAGAAAGACTGCTGGGGAATGATGGAAATTTGGATCTGTTTTGTAACTTTCCTAACTTAGCATGGGTATTTTCCATGTCAGTGAATGTGGACCTGGTTATTATTTTAAATGACTGTATATATATAAAATACTGTATAGTATTATAAATTCCTTTGTCTTTGTGAGTACCATAAAATTGCCAGAGTCAAGTTACTGCATATGAAAACTGCTTCCGGTTTTGTTCTGCTGTGCAAAATTCTGTGAAGATGTCCTACCAGCTAAACGCAGACCTCCGAGAGGAGTTGAACATTGCAATAAATGTTTTCAAAGAATATGATGCAGATTTTGTGTGCATCTTGTCCTTGAGACTGCTTTAGCGTGTCTTTTGTCTCTTGTACACTGCCCTGGCAGTTGTATTTTGGAACAGGGATCCCTGGCAGCCATTGACCCGCTCTATATAAACATTTAACTTTGCAAAGGGCAGGGCAGTATACCAAGCAGCTTGCATGCATTAAGCTTACCTGTGGGTGATGCTGGCCAAGGAGCTCATTTCCTTCATTCAGCAAACAGGTGTGGGCCAATCTCATTGTGAGATGCTTGGGGGTGGGGGGTGAGGGAGAGGAAGAGCAGGGAGAAGCTGTGAGCAAGCAGCAGGAGCATTTGTGAGTGTCTTAATGGGCTCTGAGCTCCTGGGGCCGAGGACTTCACCTATGTTGCCTTGAAAGGGCCCTCCAAGGGATATCTTTGTTGGGGGTTAGGGATGAAGTCCCCCAAAAGATGCCAAACACTGTGGAGTACACAATTTCCAAGAGCTATGAAGGGATGATCCAGAGATCTGTATGCAAGACAAAGAGCTTCATTAATTCATCGATGCACTCTGTTCTTTGAATTATCCTGGGCTTTGGGAAACCTATTTGAGTCAGGCTGATGGGGTCCCCTCCCTTTTGGAGGTAACTTTCCAGAGCAGGCCAGTAAACCTATACACAGTGACCCCATGATAGGTTGTTAGGAAGCTATAAGGATATCAAAGGAAAACAAGGTAGCATAAGGAAGTATTAATATTGACTGAGGTGGGTTAACAGTGACTATTTTCAATATGGTGTAATTCAACGCCTCTGAGAAGGGGTAGTATTTTGGCACAAATTTGAAGGAAGAGAGGATTAAGCTCCAAGTAAGGGGATAATGATTGCTGCAAATATCTCGAGGCAGCAGCTGGCTGAGCAGGTTGGAGAAGAGCTAAGAAGGCGAGCAGATCCAAAGTGGGGAAGCTGAAGAGGTCTGTAGGCCCACGGCAGAGGTTTGGTTATTCTGTGAAGGGCATGAATTGTAAAAGCTGGATGGGGCTGTGCAGTAGTGTGCTGCCATGTCCTGATTCCTGTTCGAGATGGTGTGTCTGCCTGGCTGTGGGTGCAGAGAGAAGGTTGCATGCTGGGGTGTGGAGCGGAGCAGGTGGAGACCAGGGCCAGGCCTTCTTTTGGGGTTGTTTTATAGGACTTGGTAATGGGTAGGTTGTGTGTGACTTGTGGAGAGAAAAGGCTGGTGGAGGTGTGTTTGGGGGAAAAAAATCAAGGGCATGGGTTTGTAGGACCGAGGTTAATGGTAGAGCAGCTCTGTGGAGGTGTGCAGAAGAAGAGACCAAGCAGTGATCAGGAGGTGACCTGTAGATCAGGAGGGAAGGAACTGGGGAAACAGTGCCAGCAGCATGTACCTAGGACAGCCATGACACTGAGAGGTGCTCAGGGGACAGGACCTTCCAAAGGAAATAAGGACACAGGGTATGGTCTGTGGGATCTTCTGTCCCTGCTCCTGGGTTATACAAGGAAAGGGGAACAGGGACCACTTGTTGTTCAATCAGCTAACCGGGTACATACTCGATGAAAGGCGACAGGTTCAGGGTGACAGGCTGCTGTGGAGCAATGGGAGAAAGTGGATTGGGAGAGGCGCAAAAGGTGAGAGATTTGGGGTGAGCCAAACTCCTGTGAAACTAGTCAAGGAGAGGAGCTGAACGCTTGATCCAAGACCCTGGTGGTGATAGCTGACTCCTAGAGGATTTCAGTGCTCTATTTTTTGTTTTTTTAAAGATTTACTTATGCACACACAGAAATGGGGTACAGCCAGAGGTGGAGGGGTGGTGAGAGGATTCACCAGAAACAGAGTGGGGAGCAGAACAGGCAGACTGATGAAGTACACTTCTGAGGGCAGCAGCAGGTGAGACAGGAGAGGTCGCTGTGTGGGTCACCCCAGGGGCAGGGATCGAACTTCGTAGTGTAGTGCTCCAACCTGCTGTGCCACCAGGGAAGGCCCGATTTCAGTGCTCTTAATTGGACTGGGAAATAAGGAAGAATGATTTGGCTTGGCCAAGATGATATGGGATCTGTTTGGGATGGGACCTTCAGAGGAGGGCTGGGATTTGGATTTTAGATCTGCTGGCTGTCCTGCTTTTGCTGAAATCTCAGGGCGGGGGAAGACAGCGCTCACTGGATGTGAGAACATCTATCTCTAAGTATGTCTGAGGACCAGGGTTTGACTGAAATACTCTCTGGTGTTTTCACAGGAGATTGCCAGTCTCCCACCTCCCACCCTATGCTTCAGCCCCTTTTACCTTATAGGTCTCCAGCTGCCTATTTCTCCAAGGCCACGTCAATTAGATCCTGCCGCCAGACGTTTCCTCTTTCCAGAGCCACCTTCCCATATCAGGTCTTCTTTCTATCTCTCCCATGAAGGAGCTGGAGGCAAAGAATGGGTACCTGAGTCATCGTACTCAACTATCAGCAATCAAAGAGCAGCATATAGTAGGCCATAGTTCCAAGGCCCAGCCCAGGTGTGACTATGGGGTGAGGCCTCCAGTGACAGTCTCCTTAAAGCCTGGCATCTGTCTTTATTGATTTAGTCATTCATTCATTGTATATCCCTGGTGGACACAGTGAGAGGCCAGTAGGTGTTGGCTTGCACAAAGCTGAGAGTGGACGGGACACCTACAGGCCTGAGAACAGGTGGCTGCCTTGTTTGACCCACACTCCCTGTGACAAGCCCCAGTGGGAATGTCGGCCTGGAACAGAAATAACAAAGAAGGATTATGAAGATTTTCAAAACTGCTTGGGATATACTTTATATATGTGACTGTAAGATCCAGAGAAAGGGGAGGTTCCCTACCCCACCCAAGGGAGGCTGGAGCTGAGCAGGGAGGAGAAACTAGAGGAGACAGGGAGGAGGAAGGAAGGAGACCAAGAAGACGTGGAGGAGGCACCCAGAGCAGAGAGATGTGAAGAAACTGTGCTTGCGTCTCGGCCTTGGACTTGTACCAGGGGCCTGGGGGACGTGGAGGAGAGTCGTGGGTGAGAGGCCTTGGGGAGGCTGACAGTGGCAGCCTTCATCTTTTCATCTTGACTTGGGTTTTGATTTACTCCTTCCCCCACAGACTGGCCTGCCCCCCCCCCCCTTTCCCATGGGTCCCAGCAGAGGCTGTCTTAGACCCGGGCAGGCTTTTGGGCCTCAGTTGCCCTGCTTTGGGCCAGTCCTGTTTGGTCGGGTATTTCCCCACGAGGGGATTGATAATGTTGGGCGTTTAATCGGAAACTCTTAACTATATTCTTTCTCTTCTCTTTATTGCATACTGGTTGTATTAACATTCTTTTTCTATTGAAGATTTTATATGCTAGAGTAAGTTTTGTCTTGATGTGGTAATGGCAGAACCTCTTTAGAGCAGGCAGGTTTGGGGGTCTTGGGGCACCCCTTACTCTGTTCTATAACAGATTTACATAACTTTAACTTTTTGAAATTCTAAATGCTTTATAAACTTGAAGTTTTTAAATGTATTAAATTTACTTTTACATTTTAAAAGGACAGGCTTATTAGGAAAAGAGAGGCACTGTGTAATCACAGGTAAGCAAGAGAATGGCTAAACTTGAGATTTGTTAAATTTTACTTTAAAATTTAATTTAACACGACTGATTTGCCTGTCTGGGAGCAGCCAGAAATCTTCACAGAATCCGGCTGCCTGTCTTACGGGGTGAGGGGGTGTCGGGGGAGGGAGGGTCTGGCATGTGGACAGAGCCCTGGGACCTCAGTCCAGCTGGGGAACTGCCCTGTGTCCAGTATGGCCAGGGTTGGGTCAGGGGACCCGATGGACACTCTATTCTATCTTCTTGGGCAGCCGTGTAGTCCATGTTCCCAGCGCTGAGAGCAGCAGAATTTGTCCAGCAATTGTGGTCTCATGGTTTTGTGTATAAACTAACCCTGGACTTTTTGGGGACGTGAAGCCAATTGCTGGTGAAGAAATGTTTGGCAGGCTTGGGGGAAGAAGTCCATAAGATTGCCAACTTCCCTCTCAGTAAAACACAGACCCGCTAGCTGGTTTCCCATTTCTGTGGTTAATTAGGATGTGACGGGGGCAGAGACCATGCCTGGCCATAGCTCAGAGATGTGCATCTGTGCCTGCTATTCCCTAGGACACTGTTAGGACCTGGGGAAGGTTTGAGAGTGGACACGACGCAGAGGACTGGTCTCTGAGTGTGAGATCTAAGTGGAAGAGACAAAAAGTGTTTGCTCGGAGCTTCCGGTGTTCAGTCCCTTGCCCCTTGGCCTTGTCATCTGAGAGAGGACTTAATTTAAGTTGTAGTTTCAGTCCTCTATCCTTCGCCCCAAAGGTGAGACCTTGAGTGTGGGTGGGGACCTACTCTGATCCTGATAAAGATGACTGAGAGGCAGGTCAATAACATGCAGTGTAAGAGGCGAAGAGGGGGTTGTTCTTTACCGGTGTGAAGGGGACGCTGGACTTGGTGTCCACTCTGAAGGAGCCCACATAACCCGGGGCCTGGGGTTGTAGTTTGAACGCATCGCTATTCATCGTCCTCATCTACAGGGAGTAATCCTTCCTCCCTGTTTCTCATCTGCATTTGCCAAATAGGAACACTCCCTCACCCCCAGACCTCTCCCTGACCCCCCCAGGACCATGTGATTTTTGCCCCTAGTTGAAGCCCATTCAGTTTCCAGCAACCTTCCTGCCTTTTCTGCTGGGGAGACTTAGAAGGAGGGAAATGGCCTGGATAGGGGACAGAACACTAGGTCCCTCCCTGCTGCTTTGCATTTTTAGTAAACTGCTGGTGCCTTGAACAGGAAGGGGGCAAGTACATACTGGAGGGTAATTCATAGACAAAGCACTTTTTCTGTACTTTTGGGAGGCAGTAAGGGAAGGGAAGGGCTAGGAAATGCTTGCAAGGGGAAAGGAGAGAGGAAATGAGAAAAATGCTTATTTTCTTAACATCTGCAAAAAACATTATGCTAAGGTTGTCAGAAGTCACCTCCTCTCCTTGTTCCTCAAAAGAAGATTCTAGATATGCTGTAGCAGAAAGATTCTCAATGCGCACAGGGTCTGAGGACTTGAATGGTGCACCCATCCCTGGCAGGACCCTCATTGCTGGCAGGGAGCCGCTAACTCAGGAAAAGGTCAACTTGCATTCTGTAGCCAGAGAACACTTTTGGTTAAATTGGCTGGACTAAGTGACCTTCCCTTCAGTCAGGGGATTTGCATTCATCTCAGGTCCTTGAGCAGACTTTGTGAGGATGGAGGGATGTGAGGACAAAGCTGGAGTCAAAGACACCCTGCAGCCCTGTGTCCTCCAGACCCTGGCTTGGCGTGACCACCGAGCTTCCTGGCTCTCCAGTCTTCAGGCTGTGCTGCTGCCTTGGTTCTGTCCTATGTCCTGCGCCCCCCTCCTGGCATTGTCTAGGGAACAGGCTTTGTTCCTCTCAGTGGGGGGCACACAGGGCTTCCTTCAGGTATCAAAATCAGGAAATGCTGACATGTGCCCAGCTTCCGAGAGACACTGGGAGATGTCACTCTTCTGGTGGGGTAGTGCCTGAACTGTCTGAGCTGGAAAAGGAGGTGGGAGGGTCTGGAGACACAGGATTTGCCTAAGGTCTGTGTTCGAGCTCAGGTTGGCGCCCGGGGCCTCCTGCACACAAGGAGGCCTTGAGTGTGCCTTGTGGCACAAGGCAAAGAGGCTGGGCAAGGAGAATTCTACAAATGAGAGCTAGCAACGAACAGCTCAGTGGTATCAGGAACTCCTTAAACTGAAGTCCTTTCCATTATCAGAGGCAAAGTGCTTTCAAAGTGTTTTAGGTGGCGCTTGGAAACTCCTTGGCACTCAAGGCCTCTGAGCCATGGGTGAGTGTGACCGGCTCTTAGTGGATGAAGAAACGTGAGTCATTTGCCCTGAGTGTTTGGTGACCCCAGGCCCAGAGGTGAGGCAGAGTATGAGTAGGATCTAACCCATGGAGGGGCCTCTGATCTCCAGGCCAGGGATGACAGATAACTGGGCAGGTTGAGTTGTGCCTCTGTTAAACACCCAGCACTGGAGCTGCACCCTCCTGGAGACCTGTCCAGTGGAAGGCCAGGATCACCGAGACCCCAAGGGCATCTGCTGGCGATTGCAGACTTACCCTTTGCCCTTTATAAAAATAGAAGGGAAGGTGTTTTGAGACGAGCAGATTTCAAAAAGATTGACAGCCTTAGAGGGCGAGCGAGGGCTCTCTTACAAGTTTCCTGGACATGTGGAAGCCAAGATGTTCACATATCTCATACCCCTGCTCTCCACTGACCTCGAGGGGCTGTTGACTTCCCTCCTCCTGTCCCGCGTCTTCCAGGGGTGGAGCACACGTTCCCTACCAGAAGGTCAATGCAGTTACTTACTTATTGGGATCCGTAGGATCAGACTCAGTCATTTCTACTTTATTTAGTGGATTATAATCCACTATTCTGTACCTACTATGTTATCTCGATTTTATGTGCAATCTGTCCCCAGTTGACAGTGCCAGCCTTTTGGGGCCAGCTCCAGTGTCCCTGTGATATGACCCTGCTATCTCTGAGCAGTCTCTTTTTGACCAAAAACTAAAAAAACGAGAATATGAAAATATACTGAGGCTCATTTTGAATCATCTGACCAAGACTGGAAATCAGCACGAGGAGCCCTGGTTTCTTTCCCTAGGACACTGTGTCGTAAAACTGGACCGGGTGCTGGTGACCACTGCCTTGGAGGTCTGCTCAGGTCCTCCCCGTGGACAGAGTTGGGAGGGCATGGATGTGTGTGCGTGTACAACTGACATCTATTTCCCTTTCCTTCTCTTTTTATGTCTTCTCATTGGGAACCATGAGTTACCACAACTCCAGTCCCAGCCCCCTCAACACAGTGTTTCCTGTCACCTGTCTTTTCTGGTTAGGAAACCCTTTCTCTGACTGTAAGAAGTCGGCCTTCTGCTGTTATACCACTGAAGCCCAACTAGTCAAGTCTCCTGTACGAACCAATCGCCATCACCTCTCTTGATGTTTCTGTCATGGCTCTACTCACACTGCAAACTCTCCTCACACTTTTGCCGGGTGGTCCCCAACGCTCCATATGCTCATGCTGCTTTTTGTCAGTCCCCTCCCCTGACGATAATGGTATCCACTCATCTTGGGGGGGTCCAAGCTTAGCTTGCTGTGAGGCCTCCCTTCCTCTGTCTTCTCAGACCCATAACAACTACTCCAGACTTGCTGTCAGGATATGGCCCAATCTAGCTGTGCCATCCACCCATGTACCTAAGAGACAGTCATCAGGCCACCAGAACACATGCACCTTGTTGTGGTCTAGTGGCTCAACTGTCCTAGCCTGTCAGAGCCCGTCACCTTCTCCATTCAAGATCCCGCAAGGGACCCAGTGTGGCCTCTAATGCTGGCTTCGCGTATCTCTACCATCAGGAGGAACTGCAAGAACTTTCAATGTACTTCTTGCAATGTTGGCACCAGACTGCTCATCAGTGTGTCCAGAAAGATGGCTGAATATGTGAGTGCCTGGATCTGCGGGGAGTAGCCACCAGTCCTGGGCTTATGAGCAGGTGGGCCCTTTCCCCCACCACCCTCATGTCTGGTGAGAGCCAGCTGCAACAGGGACACATGCCTCCAGTTAATCGTTGTTGGTGATGCAGTTGTGAGGTTTACTCCCGGAGCTAGCCCTCCCAGGCTGGGCCCAGGCACCCCTAAAGCCTGTTCTCTGGAGGAAGCTCATCTCTTTATCTCTGGGGATTTGTTGCAGCCTGGAGTCAGAAGTATGTATGTGGTCAGGCCTGTGAGAAGAATGGGTGATTGTCCAGCCTGGCAGCCATTAGTGGGGAAAGTCCAGTGAGACTGGGTTGGCTTGCACCTGCAGTACTTGGCACCACACCTGTCCTGGCTTTTGCTTTCCCCTGGGGTCCTCAGACTGAATTGCCCCCCAACCCTCATGCCTCCTCTTGTTTCTGGGTGATCTGAGACTGGCTGGTGTAGCCAACACTGACAGCAGAAAGTGCACAGCAGAGCCTTTTCATTTCTGCACCAGCTTTTGTTTCGCTTGCCCCGGGTTAGGTGGAAATTCTGAGTGGTTAGGACGTGCAGACTGGCCCATGAGACCAGTGACCGCACTACAGACTTGGGCCTCAAGATGAAATCTGCTCCTTATCTTGCAGGGAGCTTTGCAGTCTCAGAGGTCCAGCAGCAAGCAGAACTACTGAATTCAGAAAGGTCCTAGCTTCCACTAGAAAAGAGACCAGAGTCCCCCAAGACCCCAGTATAAAGCCCTGAGCACAGGTTGTACATAGACCTGGAGTCTGGGCTGGAAGCAGGGTGTGGGTGCATTAGGGGGAGAGGTTGGAGAAGCTGGCAAAGTGGGGCATCACTGATAGGGTTCTATTCACTTGGGTGCTGAGGTTCTGTTCACTTGGGTGCTGGTGTTCTAGACTTAAGCTAAGAGATTGTGTCTGGCCACTGATTTTTATTTGTTTGTTGTGACGTATCCCATGTGCATGTGGTCTTATTACTAGTGATATTGTGCAGGGATTTTCCGAGTGATTTCTTTTAAAAGAGTAAGAGATTCAGGGTGTCCTTATGTAAAACACCCTTTGTTTTTCTGTCTGGCAGGCACTGGCACTGGAGGGGGGCGTGGGACGGTGGCTGGGGAGGCTGTACCCATGACCATTATTTCAAGTGTAATGTACAGAGTTGGTTCTCAAGTTGAAGGGACCATCATCATGTTGAGGATTACCTGTTCTCTGCTGGAGTTCAGCTTCTGGTTCTGTGGTAAGTTTGTTAGGGACTCAGATGACCTCTGAGGCTTGTACTATGTGCCCCTGAACAGCAGAATAATGTGCTTTGGGTTCAGCTTGTAGACGCTGCCCACTGCCGAGTCTTGTGTTAGAGGCTGGGGAATTAGAATTGAAGGAGGTACATATAGAATGCAGGGATCCTGCAGTCACATGGGGAGAGGAATGAAATATGTAGAAATAGGGTCGAAATATGTTTTCAAAAACTAAAGTTTTAATGTGCTATAGAAAAAGTGAGTACTGATGAATGAAACTAGATTATGATGAATGAATGCTGGGGAAGATGAATAATCATCCAGTTTGAGGAATGGGGAAATAAGAAATCAAACCCAGAATGGTGCATTTTTGGTTTCTTTGTGGACGGTAGTAGAGGAACAGTTTTTCTTGTTTCAGTGCAGAAACAGAAAGCCTAGACAATTCAGTGCCAGAACCTGAGAGGTTAATACTGGCGCTGAATCGATGACTGGAATTTGCACATGTGTTAACCATAAAGACCTTGGTCTAGCCCACCCAGACTGTCTCTGAGGCTAAGACATTTGGAGTTGCACGTGGAGCTGCAGATCTCAGGTCAGATCCAGGAAGGCGGGAGCTGTGGGCGAATCACAGGTTATTAGACCCAGACCAGTGTGGGGTGCTGAGAAGGTCAGGTCCCAGGCTGAGGCTCGAGGACCCCTAGTGCTTTTTGCACACATGAGGGGTCTCTTCTACTGCACCCCTCAAAGAGCAAGAGGAGGCCTTGGTCTAAAACTATCAAGGCAGTCTTTCCTTCTGGTGAGCGGTTAGGACCATCAGAATCTCCTGGTGGAAAACAGACGTGTGCCCTGCTGCCAGGATATCCCTTCCTGTGGGATGTGATGCGCATTAGAAAGGGCAGTTCAGCTGTGGGCCACGTCCAGGAGCTTTTGTTTTTCTTAGTTGAACCAAATGGGAAAGAAAACCTTTTTCTGCATACTGTTTTCCTTTCCAAACCCTCTGCTTGCAATGTAGATTACCAGGGACACTGACCATTACAGATACAGGTTTACTGGACAGTAGACAAGATTTAAAAACCCAAAGCCAAAGAACCTGTGGGTTTTGATTTCCAGCCCCAGGTGGGCATTCTTGCAGTGGTCTGAAATCCTAGTCAAGCTGCACCTCCAGCCAAAGGCCTTGGCAATTCAGTGGGATGGCAGAGGGAGGTTTGCCCCCCACCCCCTGCTTGGGAAGGCGTTTCTCCAGCACTTTCCCTGGGTTTGGCTGAGAAGCCTTTTGCCTCCTCAGAGCTGCGGTCTGGGGCGGAGATGGGGGGAGGGAGGGCTAATTCGTGTCAGATGTAGGGACGCCAGGGAACCCTATGCTAGGTCGCCTGGCTTTTGTTCCAGATATCAGACTTCTGACGACAGAGTGGACTTGGAGGTAGCGGTCGGGTCCTTTCGGGCTTCTCGGGGTGAATCTTTTTCCGGGACGCACTGAGGCAGAGGCACAGGAGGCATCCCCGCCCTGCACAGTAGCGGGGGCAGGTCTGCGTCCGCAGCGGTTGTACCGGCCTGGCCCCCTGGGCAATCTGTGGGCGGCCATGCGGCTGCGCGCCCTGACCTCTGGGGCGCCCGGAGGGTGCGCGCGCGGGAGTCGGGCGCACCGGAACCGGCGCCAGGTGAGTGGGACCGGGGATCTCCAGCGGGCTTCGCTCAGCGCTCGGCGCTCAGAATGCGGGCGCGGGGTGCGGGGCACTCGGAGGCGCGCGCAGCGTGAGGGCATCTTGCGCACGGAACGGGGGTGGGGGGTTGGGGAGACATGGGACGCTCTTGGACCAGTTCGCGCATGTGCCTCTGTGTGTGTGCGTGTGTCTGTGTGTGTGTGTATTCGCGCGCGCGGGGTGGGGGCATTCTTGTCAGCGAGCGTTTGCAAGGGTGTGCTTGTGTGTGCTTGAGCCACGCCTGCGCTTGTACATTCATGTTCACGCGTGTGCTCTCTGCGCGTGCCCTTGTGTAGCCCAGCGTCCATGTGTCTTTATACACGTGTGTGCATGTTGCGCGTGTGTCTCTGTGTCCCCGGTTGTCCCCTGTGCCCGCCCATGTCCGTATGTGCACGTATATTCCTTTGTGTGTGTGTGTGGCTGTGTGCTTGCAGGAGAAGGTAAAAGTAGAGCTTTGCTTGTTGGCGTGGGGGCGCCCCTGTGAGCTCACTGGGAGTGGGAGCCAGTTTAGAAAACTTTCTAATCCAAAAGCATCTTCAACACCTGAATAAAGTAGGACGTTGGCCAGTGAGCAGCCTTGTAATGCAGCCTGTCTTTCCCGCAAAGGAAGCCGATCCTTAGTTGCCTGAATTCGGGGATGCCCTGGTAGCTTGGATCAGTGCAAATTCACCAGGTCCACAGTACTTATCTGTAGCCCATGGACCAAGTTCCACAGCATTTGAATAAAGCCAAAAGAATCAGGAAGAAGCTCCCCGGTTTGGCTACCCTTTCTTTGAGACTATTTATTAGGAATTTATGGCATTTGTTTTCTCTGAATCTTTGGTAAAGTAAAATGCCCCCTTTACTCACTTTGAGATATGGTGCATTCAGATTTTCAGTTTAACAGCCAAGTGCTATTGTTGGAAAGTCCAGGAACAATGTGCAGTGTGTGCCAGGCTTTCTGCAACCCCTTTGGCGTGGAAAAGTCTCCTGGCAGGTTTATGCTGAAGTCTGGGGTCCACAGCAGGGCTGTGGAAAGTTTCATGGACATTTACATTCAGAAGCTAGTCCATGTGTGTCTTTGCTCAACCTCTTTCTCCCTAAAATGCTGCTCCCGAAATGTGTATACATGCCTAAATCATGTTGAGAGAGACACAGAACTTCATATTCTCTGATTTAGCCTGGAGTCTTTGTATAGTAACTGATTTGTTACTACAACATTTAGCTACAGCATTTAGCCTGGAAAAACTAGTGGAGACTTCCGTGGTCTGCATACTTTTGCATTTCTGCAGAGCCTAGCTGAGGGTTAGGCTTCTTCATTCAAAGTGGCACTTCCTTGCTTAATTTTGCAGATTTTTTTTCTTTCTTAAAAGAGACGCCACAATCAAGACCAGCGCTAATTAAGGCGCACCCCTCAGGGAGCCCTTGCTGAGGCGGCACTATGCTCACTACCCGTCCAACTTTCTGCTGCTAACAATTAAATGCAATTTAGATTCCTGAACTGAGCCTGCTAAATGCTTCAGTCCTGTGTACTCCCCTCCCCCTTACACTCAAGGCCCTGCCTAGTTGGGGAGAAATGAAAGCGCAGTACCAGGTGAAAACAAAAGCAGGCTAATCCTGTCTAGGCTCATTTCACAATGGAGATGTTATGTACAGATGCAGTGTGAACAGATGTTATTACACTATCTGAAATGAATTCCTCAGGGATCCAGCAATTGAAATGGCTTCAGCCTCCCAACAGCACCTCTGCTGTTTCCTCCCTTCAGTCTTATTAGCTGTGGACCAGCGGCAAGAACCACAGGAACACAGTGCCTCTTTCTCTCTGGTTGGAATAAAGGTATTTGTAAGGAATACAAGGTCACAGTATCCCCCATTGGCCCACAGACTATGGGCAATTCATTCGGTCAACAAATATTAATTGAGGGTCCACGGTTAGTGTGTGCCAGGTGCTTTGCAGGGCCATGGAGCACCATAGCAAAAGAGCCCTGTGTCTTGCCTCCAGGAAATTACAATCATGCATAGGAGAGAAGACATATACACAAACCACTGCAATGAGGGGTGAAAAGTATGCACCAGCTGGGGATTATTCTAGAGGGGTGTATTTATCAGATACTTGAATGCCTGCTCCTGTCTGAGCATGAGGGTGGGTGGAGACAAGGACTACCCCTGTTCTTGGCTGTGCAGTCTTGGTCTTACAGTCATTCTTGTTTGTAGAACAGTGATAGTCATAGTTATCGCACGGAAGGACCCCGTTAATGTTGTGAGTTTCATACTAGTAACACCTTTAATGCCGCTTTTGCAGGCATTAAGTATAGGACCCCTGCTATTGAAAGTGTAAAGTGACTTTTGAAAAAAACAGACACAAACCGAGCAAGCATGTAATAACAAATAACAGCGCCTTTCCTGTACAGAACACAATGGTTACGCAGGGGTGCTCTCAGTTCAGACTGTGCTTTAAAATCACTGGGGGAGTTTTGAAAAAAATCTTGTTCCCACTTCCATATAATCTGATTTATTTTACCCTGGTGGTACTTAGGTGTTTAATAAATTGCCTGAGTGATACTCATAGACTGACAATGTTCCCAGTGGATTCAAGGCAGAGTATATGGTCATTTGCAATACTTGTTAATAGGCAAGAGAGGAATGTCAGTCTTTTCCACTGAGGAGCGGTGACTTAGTTAAGATAACAGAGTTTATGCTACAGGTCATGACAGAACTTGCAGGAGGGCGTCTGCTTGGTGCAGGACGGTGTCTTGGTGCAGGACTCTGTCCCTCATTTGACACTCTTGACAGGATCAACAAGAACACCTGGAGACACATGATGCAGAGACAAGACCGCTGTTGGTTTGCTGAGGAACTGGAAGTAGTCAGGAAACATTTGAGGGAGGTAGGCTAGATGTGGTTATGATAGGAAACTAGACAGCCAGCCTTCTGGGAGCTTGAATGGCAGGAATGTTTGGGATGCGCAAAGCATACTTTGCAGTTGGAGTGAAATCAGACTTCTGGCAGAGTCCTCTGCCAATTCCACAGCCCATTGGTGATGGCGTGGGAGTTCCCCACTGAGAAAGCTACTGAGGCCCAAGGGGGACTAGAGCCATTATTATATCTGTGATCTGTGTGCTCAGTTGTTACTGTTCCTTTGGAAGATCTCAGGGGAGCATGTTTCATTGAAAATTAGGATTCAAAGTGTTCATTCAAATCCCCTATTTGATAGTTATGTGGGACCCAAAGAGTACACTTTGATTGTAGCTCAGCTTTGCAATTTTACACTGAAGACACAATTACAAAATAGAAAATGTATCTTGGCTATTGTAAATAGTACTCTATAAATATAAGAGTGTAAGTAGGTGTAATCTTCAAAGTTGTTTTGGCAATCCGGAGTGCTTTGCATTTATATGCGCATTTTAGAATCAGTTTGCCAATTAAAAGGCCTGCAGAAATTTTGATTGTGTTGAGTCTGTAGATTAATTGGGATGACTTGCATATTAATTATATAGATTCTTCCAAATGCATGAGCATTGTTCTGTATCTCCAGCTATTTAGATATTCTTTAATTTCTTCCACCATGTTTTGTAGTTTATCATTCTTCACATCATTTGTAAAATTTATCCTTGTGTATTTCTTAGACTTGACGCTACTGTTAAGTGGGAATGCTTTTAGGGTTTCAGTTATTTCAGTTTTGGAATATTCATTTAGAATGGTAATATATTTTGCATTTTAATTATTTCAATTTTGACTCTTTATTGCTAGCATATACAAATGCTATCAATTTGTATATTGATCTTGTATCCTTCAACTTTGCTAAATTCACTTGTCCTAAAAGTATTTTTATAGATTTTGCCAGTTTTTTTTTTTCATAGATAGTCATGTCATTTGTGAACAATTTATTTCTTCCTTTCTCAGTTGGCCACTTTTATTTCTTTTATGTGCCTATTTGCACTAATTAAAGCCTCTAGGATAATGTTAAATAGGACTGTGTTGCAGACAACCTTGCCTTGTTCCAGACCTTAAAAGGAAAGCATTCAGTCTTTCATCACTAAGTCTGATGTTTGCTGTAGGTTTTACATGACCATCACTTATTGAGTTAAGGAAAACTTTTCGTATTCTTATTTGAGGGGCTTTTTTTTATTATTATTAGTAATGCATATTGGATTTTGTTAGTTATTTCTCAGCATCAAATTGAGAACATCTTGCAGTTTTCTTAGTTTATTAATTTGTTTTTGAATGTTAATTCAGCCTTGCCGTGCTTGGACATCCACTACAGAAAGCAGTATGTATATTCTCAAAATATGCATTCTTAAAAGTTTACAAATGGATCTGTCCTATGACCCAGAATTCCACTCCTAGGTATCCGCCCAAAGAAAACAAAACACTAATTTGAAAGGAAGCTTACACTCTTATGTTTATAACAGCACTATTTACAATAGCCAAGATATGGAGACACCCTAAATGTCCCAAAACAGATGAGTCGATCTAGAAGATGTGACACATAGATACACGGAATACTACTGAGTGATTAAAAAGGAAACCATTTCATTTATGGCAACATGGATGGAGCTGGTTATATTGATACTAAGTGAAATAAACCAGAAGAAAGATAAATACCGGTTAGTGTCATTTATATGTAAAATATAGAGAAACCAAAGAAAGGGTCAGAAAAAGACTAACTTAAAAATCAACCTTTGAAAACGGACCATAGATCTGAGGAAACTGAAAGGGAAGGGGCCGAGGGAAGGGACAGGAGAGACTGAGGGATAAGAAGAGAGGGGAAGTCATGGGTAGAGCACAAAGGACTTTGGGATAGGACTATGGTTGCTTTGGTGGTGGGAAGCTACAGTGGCCCCCCTAAGGGGAGAAATCCTGTACTGTCCAAATAAATGTTTCCATGATTGTTTGTCCTATGTTGGATTATTATCAGTAAGTCATACTTTAGCAGGTGCTCTGGTTTTATAGTTTAGCTCTTTAATTGATCACATTCTGTGTTCATTCTTTTGTTTAAAGTCATATTTCCAGCTGACATTTTATTTTTTGCCCATACCAGCTTTAACACATTTTGTGGTGTGTGTGTGTCAACTGTTGATGCATTACTCTAGTTTTCTGCTTTTGTATAGCTTAAGAAGTCTTTATTTCTTGACTGAAAGAATCTTTCACTTTTAAAAGATATTTTTACTAGACACAAAATACTAGGTTGGCAGAGTTTCCTCTCTGTACATTATATTGGGCCTCTGTCTACTTTCTTCTTCTTTTTGTTTTTAACGAGAAATCTGTTATCCTAATGGTTGGTTCTCTGTACTGTATTGTCTTTCTTTTGGTTATGTGTTTATTTTAATATAGATTAGAAATCGTTGTTTTTAAGGTTTTTTTTTCTCTCTACCATTAGATTTGACGAATTTGATTATCATGTTCATATTTTATGTCACATTTTGTGCTTGAGATTTGTTAGATTTCTTGAATCTGGAAATTTGTTGTTTTCCTCACATTTTGGACAAATTTTAGGCATTATTTCTTCAGTATCCTTCCACCCATCCAGCCTTCTTCAGGGTCTCCATTTACAAGTATGTTGGGCTGCGTAGTTCATAGCTCAGTGGTACTTTGTTTGTTTATTCATATATTTGTTTATTTACTTAAGGTACCTCTTCTTTTTTCAAAATTTATTTATTTATGCATACAAGAACTGGGATACAAGCCAGAGGTGTGGGGGTGAGAGGATTCAGCAGAGAGTGGAGACCAGAACAGGCAGATCCACTGAAACAGTGCTGAAGGGAGCAGCAGAAAGATTTTGAGCTTCTCTGTTCTGACTGCAGAAGGAGGCATCATTCCCAGCCTGTGTAAGCACTCAACACTATTTCTTCTACTGCTTCCTGGTGATCTTTTCTGACTTAGGTAACTTCCTCATGCATGTGCCTACACACATATCCTTGTGCTCACTAGGACCTAACTGAGTGTTTCAGAAGGTCCTTCTGCAGCTCTTATCAGTTCTGTGTAGCTCTCTGTTTTCTATGATGGATGCTTTGTTCTGTCTGCACATTTAGCACCTTCTCCATGATCCAGATAATACACTGGATTTCCCCTTCTCTGCATGACAGACAACAGAGGAATCTGGGACAATCACAGATAGAGTTTACCTCATTTTCCCCCTAGTCTCTGGGGTGTTCATATCACTAATCTTCATTTTCAGATCCAGATTCATAACAATGGGGGTTTCAGTTCAACAGTTGCTTCATTTATTTTGTGGGTTTTTGTTTTTGTTTTGTTTTGTTTTGTTTTGTTTTTTGGCTATTTCATGTGTACAATAAATCTAGTTACTACTCTTCAGCTTGGCCTCAAGAAGTTCCTATAATCATTAAAAAACAAAAAGTAACTGGATTGCTATCAAGTTGTTTAGCATTGTTTCACAGCACCATCAACTATATCATCAATATATTTCTGTATATCTCATTAGTACTATATTTTTAAAACCTTTAGCATTAACTCTTTCGACACAAAAAGGCAAAACTTGTGGAACACACAGTTTAATGCTTTTAAATATGTATCCATGAATAACTAAGAAGGCACATTAACCTTTACCCAGAAAGTTCTCTTAATGCCTTTTGCAGTCAAGACGCTCTCCCAAGGGAAACTATTGTTTAGGTCTGTTGTTTGCTTGTTCTTCCCCTTTTTATAAAATGAATCATTGAGTGTCTGCTTCTGGATCTGACTTCTTTCACCCAGCCGGTAATACTTTTGAAGCTCACCCTGTTTGTAGTTTGCGCTTGTGTAGTCCTAAGCAGTGTTCCATCACAAGAATACCATGTCTTGGTTATTCAGTCTCCTGCTGATGGACATTTGTATGTTTCCTGCTTGAGGTGATTTTAAATTAGGTGGCTATGACCATCCTTGTGCAAGTCATTTGTATGAGGGCGTGGAGGTGCAGTCATAGGCTTGGTGTTGTCAAATGATACCCTGTTTCATATTCTTGACAATGTTGTATCTTTTCAGTGAATTTTAGCTTTTCTAGTGGGGCAGAACTCAGTGAGCCCATGGGAATTGTTACTACAAGCATGCCCTGTCACCTGTCAGCAGGAAGGCATATTGGTTGGCATTTGTTTGGTTTCTAAGGCAGTTTGAGTGTTTATAAGATGATCAGATTGAACTGTGGATCTTGTCTCTACAGACAGGTTATTCAGTCTCCTGCTGATGGACATTTGTATGTTCTACATGGTATGGGTGCTACTGTGACTGTTCTCCTTCTGTAGAACACACATCAGTTCAGAGAGGTGGTGGGGATGAGACCAGTGATCTTCCCCTGAACATAGCTCTGCTGTTCTCTAATCATTTCTCCAGAGGAGATGTCCAGTGCTCTGGCAATGACACAGGTTACTTTGTCGTAGAGCTGGGTGGCTGTCATCCTGCAGTGGTAGCTGATAAGTCACCACGTAGGCAGTGGGGGTTAGGTCAGTGTTCTTTGTGACTAGATTTTTCTATCTCCTGAAAGGGAACATGAAAAATCAAGCAAAGGATGAACTGAAGAACTGATAGTTTCTTTCTTTATTTTTTCAGGCAGAAGAGTTAACTGCCAGTCTGCACAGCTTCAAGAACAAGGCCTTTAAAAAGGCCAAAGTCTGTGCGGTTTGCAAGCAAATTATTGACGGTCAAGGAATTTCATGCCGAGGTGAGTACATGTTTATCATTCTCTTGCTTACTAAACCAAAGCCAAGCAAGCAAACAAACAAACAAAGAAACGAAATAAAAATCTTCTTTCGGGGGTTTCCACAAGTTGAACTGTGGAATTTCCCTAGTTACCCTGCGTTTACCCACAGGGTTGTTGAGGCCCATTACAGAAAGCCTCTGGTCTGGCTGGGCAGGGATCAAGCCTGTTTACACACAGTCGTGCTCGAAGGAGACTGTTCTAGAGCTACTGTAGCTCTATCAGGGCTGCGAGCAGAACAGAGCTACCTAACGGTAGAAGGGGAAGCAGTTCGTGACATAATCTCCATCAGTTTTTCTGTGTCAGTAACTCAGTTTTCTTTTCTGATATCTTACTAGAGTTTGCAAATGAAATGTTTCTGCATTTATGATCTCTTATAGTCAGCACATCATGTCTGCCTGTCACCAGCGTTGCCAGCATCTCTGTGTGGTGGTGAACTCCACACCCCCGGGCTTCTTGCTGTGCTTTGTGCTTGCATTCATAAATCCGTATGGTGGCTGTGTGAGAGCATCTCATTTCCTTGGCTCCCTAGAGTCAGGGTTATGTGGGTCCTGTTACAGAAAGGAAGAAGATTGGGGGGTGGACCTTGGAGAATGCTTGGGGCCGCTGTGTGCCATCTGACACTGATGTGGTTTGGGGTGTCTTCCCTAGAATGTTTATAGGGCCCCTTTCCTTTCTGTGGATCCTTGGTAGATGGTCCCTGATGGCCACTTTAGGGTGGGGCTGCAAGGGGAATACTTTGCTGAGGTGAACATATGACCCCAGGGCCACTCACAGTCCCTTTCACAGGTGAAGGGCCTGAGTACAGGTAGGAGGAACTACTGTGGCCCCTCCTGAAAGAGCAGTGTGGATGTTCCCAGAGCTGTGAGCATGTTGCCAACTCTTCCCTGACTTGCTTCAGGGGGTTCTGTAAGAATCCCCTATCTTCTTGACCCTCTGTAAATCTCTGTTTTGGAGTGATACACATTGAGGCCTTCACCTGCTTCTCGGGACCTGTGGGCCCTTCTCACCTTCTCCCTGGAGGCAGCTTATGTGATGGGTCCTCACTTCATCATGGTGAGCTGTTGCCCTGTGCATTGGACATGAATCAACTGCCAGGCCCCTGGTGCAGAATGTTAGGGAGGGCTTGTCAAGTTGTGTGTGGCCCATGTCTGTATGTGCTGTGTGCTGATACCCGCGTGCTTAAAGTCCTGGGAAGCAAAGGTACTCCTGAGAGTGCCTCTCCTTGTCATGAACTTCATGCCAGTCGCTACTCTATAATTTAGTCTGCAATCTTGACTTTTGAGAGAAAGTGAACAACCAGCCTTTCCTTTTGAATGAGAATGGAGAGCAGTGCTCAAGATGAAGTACATGTTCGAACGTGTAGCTAGTGTTGACAAAGATGCAATGAGGTGCAGATCCCCAGTAGCGATTGCACAGCTATGGTGGCGATGATGTCCAGTCACAAACAAGAGTTAGAAGAATATGATGGCCCCTCACTACTTGTTTGTTGGCATCAACATTTTCCCACTTTTCCCAGAAACACAGGAATTCTGATTTGATGAAGGCATTGAGATTCTAGAAAACTTTGACCTGTGGAAGGATAATGGACTTCTCACCTTGCTCCCCACTTTCTTAAATCCCATCTGACCAATGTTCTTCCATGCCACGAACCTGTACTGTACTGCATCCCAGCGAGGAGGTACTTTCCAAGCCTGTGGAATTATCTAGCACCACAGTCTTCTTTGAAGAAAATAATTCATTAGCAACTGTCCCATTAGGTGACCTCTTTTTTCAAGAAGGCTTATCCAGCATGTCTCATTTTCCTGAATAAGGCCACACTGCTACCATCTCCCTGCGCAGGTATGCAGGATTTTGGCACTGTCACTGTCTGTAAATATCACTGTCTAGCATTCGGTTCACTGGCTTAAATGGCTGACTGGAGGCTACATTAGTATAGAAATGGACCCAGGACATGAGTCCTGGGTTTCTCATTAACACCCTGAGTAACACTGATTGTGGCAGCCCACTCAGAGGGTATCAGTTCAGGTCTTCCTAGGGAGGAGTGGCCCTTACTCACTGCCCCTGAGTCTTGGGTTTCCTCTTCTCCCAGGTTCACTTTCCCAGTGTGTGCTTGTAGCCTGCATTTCCTTTTCACTCCTTGTCTATACTGGTGTCCATCTCGTGTGGCCATGTGCTTCTATTCAGCCCTCTTAGCAGGGAGGACACACATGACTGTCCCTGTGTCTTGATGATAGAGGCCATGACTGCGCAGCTGGGAAAGCCTGTGCCAGAGACCAAGGTGCCAGGGCACAAACTTGGGAGAATGGCACTACTGGGAGGAGATCATGTGAAGGAAAAGGCCCACATAATTTCTTTTTTAAAGATTGATTTATTTATATATGCACACAGAGTTGGGGTACAGGCCAGAAGTGTAGGGACAGTGAGAGGACTCACGAGACAGAGTGGAGAGCAGCACAGACAGATCTGCTGAAATACACTGCTGAGGGGAGCAGTAGGTGGGTCAGGAGAGGTCTGCCTCGCCATATGGTCACCTCCGGGGCAGGCGGGAATCGAACTTATTCGTAAGTGGCTTTAGCTTCTTAGTGCTGTGCTTTAACCCGCTGCGCCACCAGGGAGGGCCAGGCCCACATAATTTAAAGAAAAATTATTTATTCTTGCATACAAGAACTGAGGCGCTGTCCAGAGATATGGGGGGTGGGTGTGAGAGGATTCACCAGAGACAGAGTGGGGAGCAGAACAGGCCGACTGACAAAGTACACTGCTGAGGGGAGCAGAGGGTGGGACAGGAGAGGTCTGCTGAGCCATGTTGGTCACCTCCCTTGGGCGGAGATTGAACTAGCGCTGCAGTGACTGCAAATAGCTTTATAGTGCTGAGACTAACCTGTTGTACTTCCAGGAAGGGAAAAGGCCCACATTTTGCAAAATAGAAGACCACTGAACATCTGGGAACAGCTGTGCACTTGGGTCCCCTAGGGTGAATTCCTAGGTGAGGCAGTAAGTGGCATGGGGAGGAAATAATCGCAATAGGCACTTTCGGTGGCAGAGAATTCTGACTTCTGGGGAAGAAGGGGGCTGAGTGGTTGCCGCCTTCTGAAGGAGCTATGACCCTGGCAAGATTACATCTTTTCTCCAGTCCTTGGTTTCCTGATCTCTACGCTTTGCATGTGAGTGGCTGAGCTTTAGGATTTGCTCCCTTTATTGGTAAACTATATAGAAACCACTTAAAAGAAAGGAGATCATTTAGCAGTTTTCTGTCTTTATAGTTTATGTGATACACATTTACAGTTGAGCCTGCTCCCTGTGTGTATGTGCTGCCTGGAAACCAAGTCCCTATATTACCAACTATTCTCACACAGAGCTTTGGGAGTTCTTTGTGGCAAGGCCCTTTCTTTGTCCTATTTCTGAAGAAACAATAGGACATGGTGGAGGGGAGCATGGATTGTAAGGTCGCTAGGCTTCCTGCTCTGCCTCTCTGAGCCCGATTTATCTTTTGGTGTCATTTTGACTTACTGTGAATAACAAATTAAATCCACATGGAGGACGGGAACATTAATTGGCTCAAGAAAGTTTCCCATAATGTTAGCGATGATAACTTTGTTGTTGTTTTGGTGATGAGAGTGATGGCAATGCTGTGGTATTGATGGTAATTATGATGGGGATTTCGTGAGGACAGTGGTAGTGGTGATGGGAGTGTAGTGATGACAGTGACAGTGATATAGGCTGGTGATGATGGTGGTGGTGATGGTGTTGATAATAGTGACTGTGAAGGTGGTGATTGTGTTGATAATGGTGACTGTGATGGTGGTGGTGGTGATGGTGTTGATAATGGTGACTGTGATGGTAGTGGTGGTCGTGATGGTGC